>NC_090937.1:1643106851-1643413303 GCF_040938575.1 Ambystoma mexicanum
TTGCGTTTATTCCTGGTGGGGCATGCTGGTGCCATGGGGTGCTTATTGGGCAGTGCCTGATTGGTGTTGACCTCAAGAGGGATCATGTGGTGATCGGTCCATGCCAGAGGTTGGGGGTCTTTGCAAGTTGTATTGCAATTGTGTGTTGCTACCCAATCAAGGGTTCTGCCTTTTTGGTGGGTAGGGAGTACAACGAGTTGAGTAAGACCATGATCGGTTAGGACATTGGCTAGTGATGCAGCATGTGCATCGTTTGGGTCTTGGTAGCCGAGATTGAAGTCTCCGAGGATCATGATTTGTGCTGATGGTTTGGAATATTCAGTGATGAGGTATGTGATATCTTCTTCAAAGGTCCCAGGGGGCCGGGGGGGTCTATATATGAGGTGGATGGTGATTGTGGTTGTGGGGGATGTTTGTAGTTTGGCTGTGAGTAACTCACAGGATGTGAGTGCGACTGTGTCGGTTGGTCTAAGGCCTAGGGTGGATTTCGAAATGATCGCTACGCCTCCACCTCTGGCGTTTGGTCTGTCCGCTCTGAGGATAGAGTATTTGTCTGGGATGGCTAGCGATAAATGGGGTCCGGATGCCTCACGAAGCCAGGTTTCCGTTAGGGCTAGAAAGTCAAGGTCGTTGGTAAGGATAATGTCTGCAATTTCTGTGGGGTGGGCAGCCAAGGATCTGACGTTGAGTAGGGCGCCTTTTAGTGGGGGAGGTGTGGGATTGTTCGGGGCAACGTGCTTTGTATTAGTTTTGGTGTAAGGTTTGGAGCTGGGTCTAGAAATTGTGGTGGGGAGCCTGGAGCCTAATCTGTCATTGCGGGCTGTGAGGTTGGGAGTAAGGGATGGGGTGGTTAGGCCGGGCGGCTTAGAGCGGGTGGGAGGTTTGGTGGTCAGTTTAATTTGGTTAGACTTCGCAATGGAACTGGGGTGGCTGTTGGTAGGTAGGCCATGGATGGCAATGGAGGTGGAGGTGAGAGGGTGGTTAGTGGAGGAGAAGGGGGATGCGGAGGGTAGGAACGGGGTGGGGCATGGGATGGGGTGGTGTCTGGGGCACCCTAGTTTAGCCAGGCCGTCCTGGTGGGCTATGTAGCTATTGTTGCTACAGGGTACGTCGTCCTGTATTAAGCAGAATGGGAACATGATTAGGGCGAGCCAGAAGATCATGGTCTGTAGATAGTGGTAGATTCTAGTGGCGCTGGTGGGGAGCAGGCCAGACTAAGATAATCGGTGGCTAGTTGGCATACATCAGGGGCACCTAGATGTGACAATTCCTAACATTGACTAAAATGCTTACATCAGAGGGCACTTAGATGTGACAATTCCTGACATTGACTAAAATGGGGAAGCGCCTAGAATCAGAATAGTACTTAACTGAAATGCAGTGGGGCGGCACCTAAATTCAGAATAGTGCATTAGCTAACATGCAATGGGGCAGCACCTAGAATCAGAATAGTACATTAACTGAAATGCAATGGGGCAGCACCTAGAATCCGAATAGTACATTAACTGAAATGCAGTGGGGCAGCACCTAGAATCAGAATAGTACATTAACTGAAATGCAGTGGGGCAGCACCTAGAATCAGAATAGTACATTAACTGAAATGCAGTGGGGCAGCACCTAGAATCAGAATAGTACATTAACTAAATGCAATGGGGTGGCACCTAGAATCAGAATAGTACATTAACTAAAATGCAGTGGGGCAGCACCTAGAATTCAAATAGTACATTAACTGAAATGCAAAGGGGCAGCACCTAGAATCAGAATCGTCCAGGGGAAGAGAATATCTCGAGGTGGAGGAAAGATGAAGGTTGTTGCACTACCAGGGCAGAAACCAGCCGCGGAGTTTTCCGGTTAAAGGTGGTACCTTTATTCGCGGTCATGGTAAAACGTGGTATCCCAGTTGCCGGGGTGCTTGGCACAGGCAAGGCGGCCATGAGGTACGTCGGGAAGGTGAAAAGATGGTGAAACTGGTTATCCCCATCAGTCAAAGGAAGAAGACTCTCCGGCGGGAGATCTCCTCTGTCGTTGGGAAAAGTGGTGAGACGGTCCAGCAGGGCTCCACCGGTGGTGGTGTCGTGGCAGGTCGGCTCAGCTTCTCCCTCATCGGATTCTTAGGTCCTGTGGTGACTTATGAAGTTCCAGTCCCCAAAGCCCTGCTTTTATGCAGAAAACCCCCATTCACTCAGCCTAGCTGTCACTCAAACATGCTGAGTGGTGAGCCGGCCGGCTCACCACTTGGGCCAATCAGGATGGAGTGCGACTTGAGTTGCCTAGGCAACTCAGTCCAGGGTGCCTCAATTCCCCTTCACCCCTCCTAAGTACCCCAGACAGAGTGGCACCACTTTGGAGGGCTTCTGTGGAGAACCCCGCCAAAAAGTGGAACAAAGGGCTCGACTTGGGTTGGAGTCACAGAAGAGAACACAAACACCATTTTAGAATCAAGTTTTGGCAAAAAATACCAACCGGAGAATTAATAATAAATAAATAAACCGGCGGTATGTTCGAGGCTACCGTAAATAATGAAATAAAGATAGTAGCCTAAAACAATGGGAAATCCCATAGGAAAATATTTGCGGTTGATTATAAAAAGTAGTATCCACTGCCACCAGCCAAAACTCGATCAGGGGGGACGGAGACGTGCCCCCTCGACTAACAGACCCTGGGGCAATTGAATTGCCCCAGCCAGTACGTCCACAATATGATGGTTTGTACTGGTTCTGTTCAGAATTTGAGACTAGTAAAGTCAATGGTGACTTTACATGCCCTGGGAGACAGTAGTCAGTCACAGGGTATGGAGTCTATACTGGGGGGTCACTATGACACCCCTGTGTCACTGCACTGAGGGTGCTGTGTAACACACATCACAAAAACACATGAAGCCCTATGGAGTAAAAGACCCCATAGCCCATTAAACACTTCTAGATTCAAAGAAACGCATTCAAATCATGTCCAAGAGTGAGGGTAAAAGAGTCTCACTCTTGGCAGGAGAAAAAAATAAACCCCAAAAATCCAGCAAAGCTGCTGGGGGACTCACTAGATTAGGAAATTCAGCCTAAACAGAGAATTCTCCCAACACCCGACAATGCGTGAGGCCATCATTACAGTGTTGGCCAAACCCAGACACCCACCACAAGACATGTCATCCTATACACCCCTGTCCCTGATAAACGTAGACGCCAACATTTTTGCGAAGGTTCTGGCGAATCGCAAGTTACCCATAACACCTACGCTGGTTCATGCAGATCAAAGTGGGTTTATTCCCCATAGGTCCACTGCCCTAAATTTGCGTAGGCTATTCGGCATAATGTCACAAATCAACCCGAGCAAGCAAGCAGTCGCAGTGTCCCTTGACGCCGAGAAGGCATTTGACTCGGTCTCCTGGGAGTACCTCTTTTTGGTGCTGGAGGCGTTTGGGGTGGGCCCCAACTATATCAAGTACATCAGGCTGCTGTACACAGCCCTGGGTGCAAGGGTGTGCACGAATAGAACTATATCCGAGCTGTTTGAGCTGGGACGTGGCACCAGACAGGGGTGCCCCTTCTCCCCTATCCTATTTGCTTTGACAATAGAGCCCATGGCGGCTGCGGTTCGTCTGAGACATATTAACAAGGGTGTACCACTGAAAGGTGCCACTCAAATAATATCCCTATACGCGGACGATACCTTGCTGTACGTCCGCGAAACAGACAAAAACATTGTTCCTATTATGGCAGACATCAACGAATTCGCTGAGTACTCTGGGTACACGGTGAACAATGCTAAATCAGAAATGTTCCCGCTCACCCCATCCACAAACCGCCCGGCTCGGATGTGCGGCCTTAAGTGGTAGGAGCGACACATCAGATATCTGGGAGTCCTGGTTTCAAGTAATAGACAGACCCTGTATGCTGACAACCATGACCAGGCACTACAAACACTCCATACAAAATTACAGACCTGGAGACACCTCCCAATTTCACTACACGGTAGAATTGCCATTCTTAAAATGATTGTACTCCCAAAATTGCTATACCTATTTGTAAACATACCTATATGGCCGGGTCAGGAATTTTTCTCTAAACTTCGATCTATGGCAGTGTCATTCCTTTGGAACGGGAAGGTGGCTAGGATTGGGTGGGAAAAGATGATAGAACCATGTGAAAAAGGGGGAATAGCAGCACCAGATTCAGAGCTCTATTACATGGCAGCACAGGCGCGGTTCGCAAAACATTGGTATGACAAGGCGGACAATTCACCCCACACGTGGATAGAAGAGTACACTACTACACCCACAGACGTTAGATCGGTTATCTTTGATACAAGACACAAGGACTCATGTGAATTTGACCCTGTTAGCTGCAAAGTGAGAGCCTGGGGGGCCATCTACAAGAAACTGGACATTGAGATCCCCTATAACCCCGAGGCCCCGTTATGGAAATACCCAAATATTCCCCCCACATTCGACATCAGCATCCAGGAAGCCTGGGACCCCGATAAAGAGATGAAGGTGGGAGATATGTACATAGACGGGAAGTTCGTGACCCTTGCAGTATTCTTGAGGGGTGTGGGAAGAGGCTCCCTCCGAACATTACAGTACTATCGGATGAGTTCCGCATTTCAAGCACACTGGCTATCCTTCCCTGATGAACCCCCCTCCCACCCGTGCACACAACTGGTTACAACACAAGGGGGGCTGGGAATCTCCAAGTTGTTTACGACGATACCGACCCACACTCCTACGACCAACCGAGTGAAAGAGAAGTGGAAAGCTGATATGAAAATGCTAATTCCTGAGGAGAAGTGGGTAAGGTACTGTATGCTTACAAGAAGGGTGTCCCTCAATGCGGGATTGCGCCAAATATAGTTTAAAATCCTTAACAGACTGCACTATACCCCGGCCAGAATTGCTAAATTTACGCCAGGTGATACATGTGACTGCCCCAAATGTAAGTCCCCGCAAGCGGGATCCTATCATATGCACTGGGTGTGCCCGGCTGTGGCTCGATTCTGGGAGAGGGTTGCAGAAACGCTGACAGAATTTACACGAATCCCCCCGTATTTGTCCCCCCAAAAATACTTGTTTAGGGATATTGGGAAATGCCCCAAAAAAATCAGAAGGCTGTTTAATGTGTCATGTGCTATCGCCAAAAAATGTATACTGCGATCATGGAAAAGCCCGAACTCCCCTACCATGAATACCTTTTTACACAAATTAACCTATACAAATGAATGCGAGGAACAATATGTGCTAACCCAACCGAGCATGAGCCGACCAAAGGACATCTGGAGCCCCTTCAGGACGTATCTATGGGACCTGCCCTCGGATAACGAAACAGCTATGTAGACTGTAAATTATTGAACTTTTGGTGAAGACATTGTTGCATGTAAGACCATGTGATGTATTGATTGAGTGCCACTGTAACTGCTGAGACCTTAATAAAAAGTTGTTTTAAAAAAAAAAAAATCCAGGATGGACCAGAACCATCCTTCAGGTCAATATGTCTGGCGCCATATGCAACAGGCTTGCCATCCACTTCCTTCCATGTGGTATTGGCTTTGAAACTTTCCTCAAAAACAACCTGTGGCATTAAAGTATATTTTGCACCAGAGTCAGTCACCATACTTAAATCCGTGCCACCCATTTCTATTGTCGCCATTGGTTTTTCCAGATCCGCATCATCCTCAATTGCGTTGATGCCAGAGTCTTCTATTGAAAAGGTACACCCTTCCATTCCCTCACATAGTTCATCAATACATTCTATGTTCTCAAGTTTCATCCTGCAGCAATTTGTAAGATCTCCCTTCCTGTTACATCTCTTACACACTTCTTTAATTGTTGGACAGTCTTCACTACTTGCTAAATAATGTATGCTATCACATCAATAACATCTTCTCCTGTCTTGATTCTCCTTTCTTTCCTTTAATTTTGTTACATTTTTCTTTATATACACTGGATTCCTTTTTCCAAATTGTTTTCTTCTGGCTGTGCTCTTATCTTGAACCAATAAAACTTCCGGTAACTGAGACATCTCTTGTTTTTTATTGTCAGTTTCCATTCTTCTTTCAAGTTCTCTCACACATTTGGATGTATGCTCTACCTCTTTTGCAACTCTAATCACCTCTTCTAAGGATGGATTACCTTTGGACCATAATGTGTCATGACCCTTGCCCCTGGCCCTCACTGGCAAGTCAGCCTTCCAGTTAGGGCCAGGTCAAAGGCCTTAAAACCTCATCAAAGAATCTCTTGGAGTCAGTCCTGGCTCATAACCATCATGAAGACCAACATTAGAATGGGACTATTTACTTGGGACTATTTAACTTGTGGGGGTTCAGCCAACATGGAGGCAAACATATAGCTCAGTTACAAGGAACTGAGCTTTGTGGTCTAGTCTTTTGGGTGTGGCAGGCCTGGGACTACTTTACCTGGACTACTTTGGGTGTGGCAGGCCTGGGACTATTTTATCTGGACTACTTTACCTGAGACTATTTAAACCACACCCAAACAGCAGAACATGATTTGCGTTATTCTGCTGTGGGCAGCGTAACGCTCACCATGTCCAGTTCTTTGATGCCAGTTTACCTGAAACCAAGGACCTGCAGAGAGAGAAAGATCACTACAAGCCTTACCTGGAACAGTATCCTGTCTTCAATCCATCGCCAACTTCAGTTCCACTCACCTAAAGGTACGAACTCCATCATCCGGCACTGCATGCATCCTGGAATACCATAACCTGGAAAGAGGAGAAAGAAAGACAGCATTAGTAAGCGTTTACTCAAGTTTCCTTCCGAATGAAGAAAGCCACACAATTCTTACCTGGGTAGTCATCTCCGGGTCAGTATCATTGCTGGAACATTACAGTGCTCGGCGAGGAACATCGCAACCTACAAGGAGAGAAAAGACGCAGGTTAGCAATATAAAAGGTGAAACAGCGCCAAGCAACACGCATTACTCACCAGACAGCATAGCGCACACCGCGCTTTCGCCTACCGGTCCATGCTCATCTTCAAACTGCATGACAACACCAAAATACCTTTCCATACCTAAAAGGAAAGAAGCAAGACATTATTATTCGAACTAAGAGGAACATAAGAACTGCATATAAAGACTGGAAAGCAGCAAATCTGTGGAGTCGCTGCAGGCCTGGATTCCCACAGGGGGGGGCTTGCACCAGTGAAGTAACTTGGTCGCTGCTCGCCCACCACATCTACGCGCCCCTGCCACGAGGAGCAGGACGGAGAACCCACCTTCTACAATATTAAGATACATCTTTAACCAGAGGCCTTACCAAGGGACCGGGAGAGGGTTCGAGAGTGCAAATCATCCAACCAGTGCTGGGTGGCGTCCCCGTGGAGACCAGGTGAGCGTAACATAATGCTTCACTTACTTTGCTGTCACAGCATTGAAGCGTAAATTGATCTCGTAATTGTTCATCCAAATTGTTCCCAAATTCACATGTGGATGCTAAACCTCGCAAGGCAGTGATACATTGTTCTACTGTTTCTCCGGGTTCTTGTTTTCGTTTACCAAAATGATATCTCTGAAGAACAATGCTTACAGATTTCTCATAATGTAGATCTAACATTTTAACACACTTTTCATATTCTGTGAGTCCCGTTGATCCTTCCTCTGACAGGGATGGAAGATTCTCAAATTGCTCTTGCCCATAGTTTCCTAAGCAATGTATAAGTAGACACTTTTTCCTTTCATTAGCAAAATTTAGACCATGAGCAGCTAGGACATAATGTTCAAAGCGTTTCTTCCACCTTTTCCAAGGCAACGCGGGTTCGCCCTTTTAGTCTAGAAAATAGTGTGGAGGCGGTTTGCCTTGCATGCTTGGGACCTGCTACTGTGGATTGGTCACTTAAGTTAATGGCAGTAGGCTATTGCTTTGACTACTCCTGTGTGCTATTTCAGTTGCTGATGTGCGTGACAATGTTGTTTGTTATTGTCTAAATGTTTCGCGAGTGACAGGGTATCTAAAATACCCAAAAAGTTGGGAGAAATTAACATACCAGAGAGTCTGAAGATAACATAACAGGGAGAAAGCTTTTTTGAAAATGAAAGTGAAGAAAACCGATATATATATAATTTATACAACAAAGCAAAATATGTCAAGACTGGGATTAAGTAAAAACTAGATGTTGGATGGGACATGCAAGTGTTTCCCAAAACCTTTCAAACAATGGCACAGTGTACATGGTGAGGTCGATTCTGAATTCTTCCCAATAGCATACATATTAATGAGTGAAAAAAATGAAAAAACCTATCGGGAAATATTCACGAAATTAAAAGAAGGCATGCCGATACAAGCAATACAGCAAAAACATGTAGCATGGACTTTGAACAGGCTGCAATAAAGGCAAGACAACATGTGTTCCCGACATATGAAATACAAGGATGCTATTTTCATTCACCTTCATCACCTTCAAAACAATGTGCATAACGCACAGGGCAATCAGTGGACAAGGAGCAGAATTCCTACAAAAGAAAATAACAATCTACACGTCAACGAGACTCCTCAGGTCAAGCAACGAAATCCGCCTGGAACAAAAACCTTACCTTAAGAAAAAACTTGAAGGCACCTCCTTCTACCACTTAACTGCAAAAACCTGGAACAGCATCCCAAAAGAAATAAGAAACACCAATGATCACCTAAAATTCAGGAAATTATTAAAAACCTGGCTCTTCAACACCACAGACTCAAAGTGAAAGCCGAAACAACAGAAAGGAAAAAGGATGAATAAACTTAGGAGGATACTGACAACACCCAGAACCGACTAAGAAACTCCCACCACAACTAGACAGGTAATGCCAAGTCAAATAGAAAACAAGTGATACCCATTAAGACAGAATCAACAACCCCCGCCAATCCCAGCAAACATCCTCACTTGCCCCATAATTGCTACCAGGTACCACACTGTTAAAGAGTTATCTAAATGTTAGCAATCACCAGACTCGAACTGAGTTGTGGACATTAGCAGGTACACTGGCTGTATGAGTGGAAAAGGAAGGCAGGTAAGGTTATGAAGGAAGTAGATGGAATTTTGAGGCCAGAGATGAAAGGGATTGTGTACCGGACAAGCCCAGATCAGGACAGAGGTGCAGAAATGCTCCACACCGCATCTGGAAGATTACGCAAACCCAGCACCTCACTTCGAGACAGAAATGCCAACTAACCAATCCACTAACAATTTCCCCCTCTGAATACACCTCTCAAACTCCAAACCAAACACAACCACAGACCTACAGCACAACAAAACGCACAAACTTCACTAAATTGCAACAACAAAACATAAAACACACATAGACTCACACAACAGTAGACAACGACTACCTGTCGCAAACACCCCAGGCCCAGCCAACGGACCCACTGGGCTGAGGCCGCCAACAGCACATTACTGCTCCTTTGAAATTTTCCAGCTTCCTACCACTAACTCACCCTCCTTTTTCCCCCTCTTTCAGAGCCACCAGAGCACCAGGGGACCATTCCGGTGGTGATAGTGGACGGTACAAATGTCCTTTAACATTAACATTAGTCTCAAGCATTGTGGCGTAACATACAAAAAGACGGTTTGCAAAGGATGTGTAGCATAGACAGTGAATTCCAGGATCAAATGCGACATCTGTGCTCACTAGCATTTATTGCTAGGGAACATGTGGTTAAAGCATACATAGCAATTGTAAAGAGTAGTTACAATCACCAAAACGAAAACGAAATGGGCAATTTTCTGAACTATTATGAAGAAACATTGGTTGGACAGCAAACACGTTTCGGTCGTAAGGTTCCAAAAATTAAAATTGAACTATGGAATTGTTACAACGCACTATTAACATGCTCACCAAAGACAAACAACAAGTGGGAATGATGGCATAATGGATTGAAAGTAGAGATGAGCCACTCAAAGCCCACTCTATGGCAATTCATTAATGCACTGCAAACAGAACAAGGAATGCAAGAAAGCTCAATAATTCAGCAATTCAGTGGAATGAAGTTGCATAAAAAAACAGCAAAAGGTTTTGCAAACATTCAAAAACTAAAGGAAATTGCTGAAAAATGTGAATCCCTAAATTTAAGTAATTACTTAATGAGCATGCCATTCAATGTGAACTTGTAAAAAATACTAAGATCTTTGTAATGTACATAACTACACTATTTTTTCTACCGCGGTTATCTTAAATAGCCTTGGTATTGTTTTAGGCTATCTTGGTAGCCTCGAACTTAAACCTGTTAGACATATACATTTTATACGGTTCCGGCTGGGTTCATTTGGCATTTCTTTTTGTAAAAGTCATTCTTGTGTTTTACTCTCGCGCGAAACCAGGTTTGGTTCCTTTGTTCGCTGTCCTTTTGCGGGCTTCTGCACAGAAGCCCTCCTTAGGCACCTGTATGTCTGGGGGGGACAGGATGTGAGGGAGGGGTTTAGGACTCCCTGCACAGGGTCTCCCTGGAGACCCATGTCGCACTCGGATCTGATTGTCTGTGGTGACTGTACCGGTGGGACAGCCACCCTGCTGTGTGATTGACAACCAGGCTGTGTGAATGGAGGAAAACTGCATAAAAAGCAGGTCTCTGGGGCTAGAAAGGCAGAGTCGCCACTGGAACGAGAGAAACATAGATAGAGCTGACAGAAGACAGAAGACAGCTGACAGAAGGGGACCCCTACCACGACTGAATCTCCCGTTGAAGCCCTCCTGCAGGTCCGAATCTTCATATTCCAATGACAGGGAAGATCTGCAAGGAATCTTCTCCCCTTCAGCTGGTCGAATTTGCTGTACAGAGCTACAGTGAACCTGATAGCCAGGAGGAACGGACCCTGCTTGCGTTTTAAGGAACGCACCTTTTATTCGTTGCTTTGCTCTGCTGCTGGTTTCTTCCCTTGGCAGTGCAGGACCCTTCAGTCTTCCTACTGCGTGTCAGTCCGACAGTCACTTCAGGAACCATGAGCCTGCAGGACCTGCCAGGAACGTCCGCCTCAGCTACAGCCTTCTTCTCCATTTAAGGTACTGTTCAAATTCGGTTGTTCGTTTCGTGCAGCCGCAGTGAAGGTGTGCAAAACCTTTCGCCAATCCGAGGGCTTGTCCTTCTCCATTCTTTAAGCTAAATTTTCTGCTGACTAACTTCGTCCTGAACTCTTGGCAAAGATTTAACCATGAACTACCCTGAACTGTGTGATCTTGAACAAAGACTTTGGTCCATTGACTTTGGGCCAGGCCCCTTTAATTTGATTTCCTCACTGTAGCTCCTTTTTCTAGATTGCCCTGCTTACTTACTTGTTGGTGCTGCCCAATTCTTGTCTAACTTTGCCTTTCTCTCCTTTTTAAATTGCTGGAGTGCCATTTTGCTCACACTTCATTTTGAGCCTAACCTGTCCAGAATCTATTGGGGGTGGTGCAGTGTATTAAGAGTATGATTTTTCAACTGCTTTACTTTAGTGAAATGTTTTACAACTGATGTGTAAATAAATGTATATTCTTTTACTCAGAAACCTTGCGTCAGTGTTTGTTTGAATCATAGTAATTGCTGTCCTTTGTGTAACTATTGATATTGCTCACTTGCTCTTGAGATAAGTCTGACTGCTCAGCCATCGCTACCACTTTATTGTGTAGTACATGCTTGTACCAAAGGTGAATTTGTACTGTCACTTGTATTCCTAATTGTGTGTGGTGTTCCCAAAGGGTACTGCATATAATTCTGCCTAACAAGGCTCATGTGTCTCTTCGATATTATACAATATCTTTACTAAACCCCTTTTTGACCTCCTAGACGACCTGGGTGTCACCTACAGTAACTATGCAGATGACACTCAAATCCTCCTACCTATCTCCGGCAACTAACGCACTGACTTCAATACACTAAGCGAAATATACCAAACCATTCAGGCTCGGATGGCACAGCACAGACTTTTCCTAAACAATGAGAAAACTGAACTACTCCTTATTGGCACACAATCTCGTCTTAAAAAACTCAATGACTCCTACACATTCTTTATTATCAACATGAACATAATCACCGTCGCTAAAGAGGTTAAAATTTTGGGAGTGTACCTAGACTCTACATTATCACTAAATAGTCAGGTAAACACCATTGCTTCGGCAGTAGCATATATCGCGAAACTGATCAATGCCTGCAGGCCCTTCCTGACCGCTGATAGCTGCACCATTCTTGCCAGAGCCCTTATATTATCCAGGATTGACTACTGCAACGCACTCTTTACAGGCTCCAACTCATGCAATATAAAAAAATTGCAGGTCTTCCAGAATAACGCTGTAAGAGCTGCGCTAAACACCCGTAAAAAATGACCACATTTCTACAGCTAGACGAAATATCCACTGGCTCCCTGTCCAAGAAGGTCCTGTTCAAAACACTGTGTCTGACACACAAATGTCTCTCAAACACTGCCCCACCTTACTTGTCCAGAAAAATCTCAAAGGCCCAATCCACCAGACCTACGTGGGCTGCCTACTCGCACCTACTCGCCATTCCCAAATACAGAGACCCAAAGGTCGGGGGTAGTAGCTTCCCTGTGATCGCTGCCAAACACTGCAACACCTTGCCGCTAGCTTTAAGATCTGATGCCTCGTTCCTGTCCTTCCGAAAGGGCCTCAAATCCTGGCTCTTCTCCCAAGACCTACAAAAGCAATTGAACATGCACTTCTCTACAAGCACTTGGCATCTGTCATCTCCACACAGACCAGAAATGCCGATTTATGCACCACTATGTATGTACCAATTATGTCTGTAACCACCTGTAACAACTACTTCATATAAACTAACATCCAACCTATGATCGTAATCATTTGAAACTACTACTGCCATGTAAACAAGCGCCTACATGCCCTTGGATTTGGTTTGTTTTTATAAATATCTAAATAAATAAATAAACAAATACAACAGCTTTATTCTCTGTACTATACTGTATAGGTTAATCACAGGCTTTCGTTTTTCAGTTTACACAATTCTGTGCCAGCATGAAGTTGCTACAGACATTATGCTTGCCTTCTAGCTGTGGCCTGTCACTATTTCTTAACAGTTATGTTCCAGGAGTCCCGGGCTCAAAAGGCTGCAGCACCAGGGCGACCATGCCTTACAATGGAGAGCCACAATCATGCCTTCCCTCTCCCCCTATCGGGAGTAAGAGCTGTGCTACGGAGGGAGTTTTATCCAGTCACCTGCAAGTGAAATTAAATGCGAAAAATACTGGTACCAGAATCCTTAGAGACACTAAAGTCAATTAACTTGCTACACCTGAAAAGGAAATGAAGACACGCCTGAAAAGGAAAAGAAACAGCCTCCCTGAAGATTGATGGAGTCATGAAAACGTGCGTTTGGAGGAGAAGTCAATGCAGGAATACTTGACTGGCAACAGAGTGCGTGGCCTGTCACTATTTCTTAACAGCAACATAGTGTGGTTTGCCGTGGTTCACCAGGGGAGTCGTGGAGTTAAGGATTTGCTGTGGCTGAATTAACTGGTACTATATCAGCAAACTCACTTTTTTCCATTTCTTTTTTTTAATCTGCCAAGTGTAGAGTCACGACTGTCAGCCAGTCCGGGCCTTTTAGTGACTCAATTTGTGTTCATACCACTTTGGGCTTCCCAGGTGGATCCTCTCGTTTCCTTGAATCGCCAGACTGTGAAAAAGAACACTTTATTTTTTTTTATTGGGCAACCTGTCATTTTGTTTTGTCATTAGCAGTGACTGTGGGCTAGTTTTGCCTTTGAGCTGCTAATTCGAAAATACTCAGCCCTCTGCCCTCATTTTTGGACTTTCAATTTACAGCGTGGGTCTGCCACACCTTTTCGTTACATCTACTGCAAGCTGAGAGTTATACTCTGCATGCCATCAGATAAGTCTCAAAGATTTCCCGCATATTTCATTTGAGAAGCAGGGCGCTAGGGGATGACCTGTGAGCACCAGGATTGGATGACACCATATGGCCGGAATCGAATAATCAGTAAATTTGCCTAAATCGATATTTATACCCCAGCTGTTGGATTGCTACCGATTGAATCCCTCTGAAAGCAACTTTGCTGAGGACTATCAAATTCCCACAGGTTCAGGAATTAGGGAAATGGCAGCAAATGGAATGGTTGTAGCAACAGTATCAACAGCCAACCATTTGGCTCTGACTGAGGCTTTAAGAATGAATATTGAACATATCGTTACAGCTTCCACTTTAAAAAACACCATATCGGTATTCATTCCTGTAAGACAGACTCGTAGGGTGAACAATGACCTTTTGCCTATTAGGTACAACCAGAACGCATGCTGTGGAGCACAGATAGGATGGCAATAAAATATGGGTGTGTCTGGTCATTTACCAACCTAACGACCAGCCATGGCTATGTCAAGGCCTCACCACCAAAACCTAACCTTTCTAGAACTCTTTGAGCAAGCTCTAGCACAAAGTAACATCAAACATGTTGCTGTATAGGGCCTGCCAGTGTTATATCTAAGCATTCTTTTGAGTGTTTAATATCTTAATTGTTTCTGTAAATGAGCTCCTGGTGTTGTACAATTCTCTTAATGTGTGTCTTCAGCCAGTTGATTTTATAAGAAATAAATTTGACTTGCACTGAAGTCCTGTTTTAAACAAGCAATCACAAAGCCAGCAGTTTTGGCTTGTGTATAGGTATTAGCCAACCAATGCCATCATATGCCCAGTTACTGGCACAATTTTCCAGCTGTTCCCATCCCATCTTATGACCAGGTGGTACCCTTATGGCAGTGCCTGGCAAATGCCTATCCATGCCTAATCAAAAGCCCAAGCTGTTGGCTTTGCCAATGCATGTTGGCTTACGTTTGTCTCCCTAAGTGAATGTGTGAATGCCCAGATGTGGGTGTCTTGCTTGCTATGCCTAGGGAATCAAGCTGAACCTCACAGAGCTGGTCCGAAAAGGCCCTACCTGAAAATGATAAGTCAAGGTTGGCAAGTACTGACCAGTTTCAGATCTTCTCATGCCTACTTACCAGTGGGGCTCTGACCTAAATAGAACATATCTTTGATTGGAAGCCTAGTCTACTCTGGCACAACGTTTCATGAATCAAACTGATAAGTACTGACTTGATAACCTCATTCTGTTAGAGTAACTTTACAGAGTTTGCATGCAAACCATGCAAACAGAATACATCATGTGTGTTGTGGGATTTGTTTGGAAAGTATGATGTAAATCCTGGGTGCTGGGTGTTTAGGCAGTGCTGGAAATGAAACATGAACACCTGTAAAATAACAATAAAGAAGAGCGCTTTCTATAATGTTGCGGGAAAATTATAAAAGGTCTACATCTTTTATAACTAAAAAGCAGTATTTAAATATTTTCTAAAGAGTGCAATCCGAGGTGGATGTAACATTTTGACAATGGACACATACCCATGCCCATGACCCCTCCCCCCGCTCTACTCTCTCCCCTCAAATACAAACAGCAGGCCTGATCAGGCCCTACCAGTGAGATCTTATCTTTTTAACGTGTCTCAGAGGCAGATTATTTACAACAGGAAGTGATTAGAGATGAGAAAAGGTAAAAAGGCAGTGACCATTGCTGTGGCACTTTAAAAAAAATATATAGGTTTTTATGAGGCTATTTAAGTGTGATTGTTGGGTGATTAATAAGTAAGGGGATACAGAACACGCTGTGTGAAACAATAACCTTGTCATGCATTTCATTTCACTTTATGTTTGTATGAGATTTTTTGTAAGTTCTCATTAATTGCTACGCTGGAGCTTGTAGGCTTCCATTCAGGATGGCGAAAATAAAGCTACAGTCATAAGGGATCATTTTCATGTCAAGCGGAGTGGAAGAAGTGGCGCTAAATGCATGTAGCTCCACTTTTTATGAGCTGCAGGATTTTGTATGATTTGGCAGGCGAAGTTGGAGAGCAGATCGGACTTAACAAGGTCCCCCTGTCCAATCCGATTGGTATTCCACCAGCATGTGTTTTTACGTTGCGGAGAACCAATAGATTCCTATGAGACCTGCCTTACTTTTACACCTGGAAAAAGTGGGCAGAGTTCAAAGGAATCCATGATGGATGGCTTCCACAATCATTAATTGTGGAAGTGATTTACACTTTTCCAGACACGTAGTGGTAAAGTAAAGAGCAAAGGTGATTTTCACCTGTGTTTTACTCTTTACTTTTCTAGTACTTGGTGGTGACAATTACAATTAATGAATGGCCCCTTTTGCAAAAAAAGTGCAAACAGGAGCATTCCGATCTGTGCAATTTAGGATTCAAAACAAAATGCCCCCCATGTTTCTACAATGATGAATACATTGTCAGGTTGGGTTATCATGTGACTTGTGCATTATTTAAGTAATCTGTATACAATTTAGTATTATTTTAGGTATTCAAAGCCAAACCTCAACACATATTTGTATCAACTTGAGCTCGGAAGATGTGTGGTCAAGTATGTACATTTCAGGCTGGGCTCAAATTATGGCTTTACCACTTGAACGATGTGTGTGATCCTGGGCATATTTTTAAATTTTGCTATGCCTTACATGTTAAAATTAGGTGCCCCTAGAATGATTCAGTTTGCATTATAAGCTATTCTAAAAAGCCTCACTCATGGTTTAATAGATGGACAGCACAGGGATTAGGACACACACACATCTAACTTTGAAAATATCCAGGCCACATTTATTTAACACAATTGTGTCATTCAATAGCAAATCAAAGTAAACACATCAAACAAAGAGTCATCATGGACAATTGCATATTATAACCAGTATGTAAACAGTATGTACCAGACAATGAGGTACAGGGGCATGCCCCACCAGGAGCGATACCAGTAGGCCGCAAACCCCTCAACCAGCATTGCCTGCATCCTGATGCATCCCTTACAGCCCTAGCACTCCCTTGCACTCTCAACTCAACTAAAATGTGCTGCGAAAATTAAACAAAAAATAACATTTTGGTTTAAAATGTAATTTTGGACATGAACCATTGATGGGAGACATTCAAAATGGGACTACTGTAGGGGTTCAGTTGGAAAGGAGAGGGAAATGTTGTGGAACGGGTGGGTGAAGGGAGGATTGTATACATGTGTATGTTATTGGAGGTTGTTGTTGTGCTCAAAATATTGTTAAGATCAACAAGACTACCAGTATTGATTGAACATGGTATGTTCTGTTCTTGAAATTTAAAGAAGTTTGAACGAAATGTCATTTTGTAGGAAACAAAATCTCCTATTCCTTGCTTCAGTATTCTGGGTGGCGGGTCTATCTTTCACAACAAGATGGAGGGACCACACGCATCTCCTCCGGGGCCTGCTGGGAGTAGCCACAGTGCTCAGGAAGGTATTGTTGGGCGGACACCATCTGAGATGGTACAAAGACTGGGGGCCTCACTGCTCAGCCCTCTCAGAGGAGGCATCACTCTCAATTCTCCCAAGCCAGTCCAGCAAAGGCATGCTGGGTTCTGGTGTGAATAGGTGGCTGGGGAGGTAAATGGGAATGGTGGTTAGGGCAGTTGAGGGAAGGTGACTGGACGGTGACAGGTGAAGAAGGATCAGATATAACAGAAAGGGGAGAGCAGATGGGAAGGGAAGATCGGTAGATTAATGTTGCAACACTATTTTCCTTGCTTCTCTTTTGCTATGTACAGTTTTTTATAGAGGGGGCAAATGTATTTTCGCAGATCTGGGAAGACATGTTTTACTGGATCATGGATCTGGGAAATATGGATCAGCACCCGCACTTTGTTTAGGGTACTCCTAGACCACACCCAATGGAATGCGGGCCCTCCTGATCACAACCCTGGCCCACCCAGATGAAAATACCTGAAGCAGGACGTGCAGGATAGGTGTATGTCCTGGGAAATGAAAAGGGGTGGACCTGGTATCTGTGGGGGTAACTGGATATAGGCCTAATGTATCTCATAGGGTGTAGAGATCATTCTGGACATCTACCCTTGCGGGGCTCCCTGGGGTGATGGGGCAGTTATACCCCATCCCTGGCCAGCTCCTACAGTCTCTTGAAAAATGCCCCCACTTCCCACAGTTCCAACATTGTGAAGGCTCCAGACCTCACCCTCAGGGCCCCATTCCTCCAAAAAGAAAAACTCCCCTGCTTCCCAGAACCCACCTCTTCCTTTCTGCTGTCCTCCTTGTTGCCACTGTGGGCCAGAGTACTGTGGACCCCCGCCCCACTGTCCTTGCCCTCCTCCTGACCAAACGGCAGCTATTCTAGTGTTTGCAAACTCCTAGGCATTTCCTGCCATCTCCATTTGCACTGGCATGGACACCGACGCCTCTACAGCAATTTTAGTTAATTTGTTTTGTACTAGTTTTGCTTCCTCTGCTTGCCCCCTCTGGGCTGTTTCCTTGTCATGCTCTTTTATTCTCTCACAATGGTGTATTATTATGCTCTGTATATCGGCCCACCCATTAGCCTTGATGGCCAAGATTTTGACTAATGCTTGTTGCACCTCTTTTGATATATTATGCTGTGATATGGCATTTATAATGCGCCTATACACAAGTGTTTCAAGGTGCGACGAGGCAAGGGAGGGTAAACAGAGGGAAGGCATACATCGATCTTACTAGGCCAGGTGTTATTCAGGTTGTGCAAGTGCAAGGGAAGGGGAAAAGAAAAGTGCGTGGGGAAGGGGGAGGGGAAAGTGCAGTACATGGGATAATAAAATAACAAGATCAATAAAAAAAATGGCCAGCTGGTGGCAAGTGCAGAGTGAGTACAGACACAAGTGCTGGTGGGGAAACTGTAGGGATACAGAAAACAGTCCCCAGGTGCAGGGGTTGCCAGGGAGGCAGTGCAGGCGTGCAACTGGCAGGGCTTGGGCCCGAGATCAGTTGGGTGGCCAGGTAACCAGTGCAGTCTCAGTATCAGCCAGGACTTCAGCAGGGGAGAAGGGGAGAGAAAACAGAAGCAAAGAGGAAGGTTTTAAGGTGCTTCCGGAACCGAAGATGGTTCTCCTCAAGTTTCAGGGAGGAAGGGAGGCTGTTCCAGAGGGAGGCCCCAGCCGAAGAGAGAAATCTACCACCAACTCGTTGCTTGGAGAAGCGACTGACCCTGAAAGAGTTGGAGGTGGATGAGCGAAGAGCTCGAGAAGGAAGATATTTAGGAAGAGAGAGTTGAAGGTATTGTGGCCCCAGAAGGCCTTGTGGATGATGCAGAGGGTTTTGAACATAATCCTTGCAGCCACTGGGAGCCAGTGCAGAGATTTCAGTCCTGGAAAGATACGATCCCTGGTCTTGAGGCCAAGGACAAGTCTCGCAGTCCTGTACTGGATGAGTTGCAGAGGGCGGAAAGTAGAAGCATGCATATGTATAAAAAGGCTGTTGCAATAGTCCAGCCTAGAGAGAACCAGAGCTCTGGAGACAGTGAGCTCTGGGGGAAGAAGAGGAAAGGAAGAATATCTCTGAGGAGGTGCAGTTGGTAGTGTGACTCCTTAGAGACGTCAGAGATGTGAGCAGAGAAAGAGCGTGCGGAGTCAAAGATGACCCCGAGGTTTTTAGCCTTGCAGGTGGGAGCAGGAAGAGGGCCAAGAGAGGCTGGCCAGAGAGCTACAGGAAAGGAGGGAGTGGGTGTGCTGTGGAGAATCTCAGTCTTACTGGCATTAAAGCAGAGGTCATTGGCGGCACACCCGTCCTGGATGGCAGACAGACAGTCAGAGATGAGGGGCGGAGAAGAGGGGGCCGAAGGTAGCCTGAAAATAAGCTGCGTGTCATCCGCATAGCACTGAAAGTTGGGGCAGAGTGCAGCAATGCGGTGGGCAAGGAGTGCCAGGTAATGGTGGAACATCCAGGGAGAGAGGTTAGACCTCTGGGGGACACCACAGGTAGAGAAAAAGATAGAAGAGAGAAAGGACCTAAGTTGCACTTGGGAGGGTCGGTCAGAGAGGAAGGAAGTCAGCCACACCAGGCCCTGACCGGTGATACCTAGGTTAACAAGGAGACAATTTAGCAGGATGGCATGGTTGACAGTGTCAAAGGCAGAAGAGAGATCAAGCAAGATGAGGACACAGGGGTATTAGAGTCAAGGTTTGAGAGCAGGTCTTCACGGATGTTCAGGAGAGCACTGCTTCTGGCAGCTCTGAAGCCAGACTGATGGTCATGAAGACAACCTACAGATTCAGTGTGGACATTAAGCTGGGAGATGGCCAGTTAATCCAGGAGCTTGCCCAGGGAGGGAGTGATGGAGTTTGGGCGATAGTTAGCAAGGCAGGAGTGATCAGCAGAGGGTTTCTTAAGAAGAGGGTGCACAAGGGAGTGCTTCAGGGGGGATGGGAAGACTCCAGTGGTGAAGGAGTGGTTGCAGACGTCAGCCAGGGCAGGAGTCAGGATGTCAATATGGTCCTTGATGGTTTTGGAGGAACAGGGGTGAGCCTGTTTTGACGAGACTTTCATAGATCGGACTTGTCTAGAAACCTTGTCTGCAGAGAACAGGGGAAAGGCAGAGAAGGAGGGAGCAGAGGTGGCTGCAGAAAGGGCAGGGATGAGCAGGGAGTATAGGGAGGGAGGGGAGAGGAGGAGAGTGAGGACAGGATGTCCTGTATTTTAGAGATGAAGTGAGATGCTAGTACCATGCAGAGGGCTTGGGAAGATGCATGAGAGGTCGAGACTGCGGCAGGATTGGCCAGTTCCTTGCAGATTTTAAAGAGTTCAGCTGAGTTGTTAGATGCAGCAGAGACACGGGCTTTGATGTGAGCTCTCTTCTTGGTGAGGACAGAGAACCAGTATTGCCTTTAAGGCAGGCGGCAGGCCAGTTTGTCAGAGGATGTACAAGAAGCATTTCTTCTCGGCCACCCCGCACTTGCATTTAAGGGTGACGAGGTCTGAGTCGTACCAGGAGTTGCATTTGGCTTTGGGCTTCAGGCGGATCATCATGACAGGGGCAAGGATATCAAGAGTATTAGATATAGCAGAGTGGAGCATGGAGAGGGTTGTGTCAGGGTGAGAGTCAGCCAAAGGGGGAGGGGGAGTGAGAAAGTGGCAGTGAAAGCCTCAACTGATACACGCTTCATGGGTCGGATGACCGAGAAGGTGGGTGGCAGTGATGGAAGTGGCTTGGCCTGTGGGCTAGAGAGGGTGAGATGGGAGGAAAGGAGAAAGTGATCACTCCTGGAGAGAGGAGTGGTGAGAGGGACAGAAAGGGGAAGATCTGAGGAGATCAGAACATCCAGAGTGTGCGATGCAGAGTGAGTCGGGCCAGAGGGGACAATAATGAGTGAGAGAGGGTCGCAGAGGTCGCAAAGAATCGAGAGGGAGGACAGGAGGCATCCAGGTGGATGTTGAAATTTCCAAGAAGGAGGTGTTGAGTGGTCGAGGCAAGGAGTGGGGAGGAGAGGTCCGCGCACTTAGAGAGGAAGGAGAAAATCTGACCAGGTGGCTGATAGATTGTAGCCACAGTAAGGGAATGGCTAGGGGAGAGAGAGAGCCTGCAGACGAGGCATTCAAGAGAGGAGTAAGCCTGCGTAGGAATGAAAGAGGTAGGAATCCACTGGGGGAAGATCAGGGCTAAACCCCCTCCGGAGCGGGTGGACCTGGGCATAGAGAGGATCTTGTAGCCGTCAGGGAGGAGCATGTCAAAGCTTGTGACAGAGCTGGCTGTGAACGATGTCTCGGTGAGACCGAGGACATCGAGGTCAAGTTCTTCCAGAAGGCGGAGGAGTGTTTAACAGCTGAGCGAGAGTTAAGAGTGGCAATGTGGAGAAGGTTGCCATCCTTGAAGGACTTCCGGGGAGGGGTACAGATCAGAGGTACGCCCTGCAGAGGTGTGGAAGGAGCCCGAGGGGGGCAGAGAGGGAATGAGACGGAAAGGTAGCTGAGGAGGAGGCAGCAGGGGGAGGCGAGGAGGCCGTGGAGGAGGGAGAGGGGACAGCAGGAGAAGAAAGGAATTTTGATGAGGCATGGGAAGCATCTATCAAAGAGGTGAAGGTTGGCCTGAGGGCCTTGGACCAGGACGGTCTCATTTGAATAAACATTAATGATGACCTTAGAGGAATGGAATAAGGCCAGGAGGGCATCCCAACTGGTGCCGCCATTAATGGGAGAAGAAGAGAAAGGCGATAGAACAGAGGCCATATATGGGGTCCATAGGTCTGGCGAGGGAACGACAAAGAGAATGTTGGTGAGAGTGTCCTTGGAGGAGGCACTGGTATAGGTGTCAGCCTGGGTTAGAGACCAGGATATCCTTTTTAAACTTCTTCCTACCAGATTTAGTGAGGAGGGCAGGATTGTCAATAGAGAAGCAGTTAGAAAAGATAGGAGAGACAGAGAGCACCACAGAGTAGGAGGGGAGAGGAGAGAGGTGGAAAACTAGGAAAGGACACCAGGCAGGGTGCAGGCAGACGAGACAGCAAGAGGCAAGAAGGTTGACAAGAGGACAAGACGACAACACTCAGGATTAAAGAACTATCCAAATGCACGTTTTAAGACAGGGGGAAAAAAACCACCTAAGTTTGAGAATCCAGAAACTTTTGGCAGGTCCTTTTTAAAACCGAAATAGAAAAAGGGTATTGACCGGTCCCACTAGTCACCCGTCTCTGCTCTCCACATTTTCTGAACTTTAAGAATAAACGTAGAGTGTTCTGCGTCATCACCCATAGTACATTGCATTATCGATTGTAGGTCAGGTGTGTCAGGGGACGCTCACCACAGCGCACCCCATATCTGTGCCTGAATCTTGTTAAACAATGCTACATCGTGTGCATTGTTCCCCAAATTCACTCCTGGATATCCTGCTTTTACACAGACATCCCCAGCCTGGTCACCAATAGACGCTACCAATACGTTTTTTATGTCACCGACCACCAGGGGTACCCAGGCTGTCTGCTTTTTGAATCCATAAATTCACTTACCCGCTCCCGCCGTGAGGGGCGGGAGCACCTTCATCAAATTATTTTTATCCATCTGCGCCCTTGGCACAAACTGCGGCCTGCCGGGTCCTTTAGGTATAAGGGGCATCTGCATCTTTGCCCTACCCCTCTCAATCCTTTTTCACTTCCTTTTTTCGTTGCTACTGCCATCCAGCCAAACCTGCTCCTTAACCTACCATCCCACAAACTCTCCACCGGGGGAGCATGTTCAGGCGCTTGCTCTGCCTCCTCTTCCTCATCATCCTCAAACTCATCAATTGTACTCCACCCGTCTTCCTCTGCCTCCCTGCAAGATCTTAAATTCTTGTAGCCGAAGCTGTCCATCCACTCACCCCCTCCTCCTTCCTTCTCTATATGCATGTTCTTTATGGCTGTGCTATCTATTCTGAACACAAAGTCTCCTGTTTTCCACCCATCTAGTCCTTGCTCTGCTGGCTTGTTGGTCTTTAAATCACTCTGTGCTGCCCACAACCTGGTCAGTTCTGTTCGTGCCGATGCCAATGCAACTTCTATGTCTCTTTTATTGATATCAGCATGCTCTGGGACATCCGCAGGGGATACATATGGGGGTGGTGAGACTGTCACTGTGGTGGACACATAAGTCGTGTTAGTAAAACCTACTGCAGGGTGAGCTGTCAATGGATATAGTCCCCCATGTTCCACTGGTGCCCCGCCTTCCTTTCCTGGACAGTCGCCTCGGCTATCATTTTGCGCTCCTCCATCCTCAGAATCTTCTGTATCTTGGAACATTTTCCAGAGTTCTAATATTTCGCTCCTCTTTTGCAACTGTTTCCCCTTATAATTTGCTGTCAAAAATATGTTCCAGAATACCCTTATTGTGGGAGCCCTGCTCTGGCCATGAGAGGGGCATCCACCCCTCTTGTTTCTACCACCCATTGCTTGTGATACTTCTCGATTCTGTCACGATATAGTGGCAAGGCCTTATACATATACTCAATGGGTGTTTCTCTTCCCATTATAATGGTCCTTGCACCTTACTGCCCTAACGCCTTTGCTAGCGCACCGCGCGTGCTGCTGCTGCCAGTCAAAATAGTCAGTCCTCATCCTGTCCTCCCATCAAAAATACCACCCATTTTCCTTCCCACACACCCACCCTCACACTCCACATACTCAAAACACACTACTTACACACCGCCCCTCCTCGGGCCTCCACCCTACTCAATAAAAACACAAACAAAAAAGCTAAAATAACAAGCTAAAATAAGACCGGCTAATCTTCCTGAGCCCACTAATTATGCGGGGTTCCTACTTGTTTCCTATTTCCTCTGTTACACAATGTAAGTGGTACAACCTTCTCCCCTCACTCGGGAAGGCTCCCCAACATTCCGTTTTCCTTTCTCCTCAATATTCTCCTTAAAAAATTAATAATACTAAAAAATAAACCAAACCACATCCATGCCACACCAACAACCTCAATTTCAGCACGCTCACAACCTTCACACTTTCCCATATACCTGTCACCTACTTGTTATCACTTGCTAGGATATACTTATATGCGTGTGTTCACCCGAACTCCTCCGTCATGGGGTCCCAATAATATGAGCGTGCACTCTCCTCAGAACACACTGCTCCAAAAGCAGACAGAAATTCTGCAAAGACGGCTCCTGTAAAACCTGTTGAAAATATGCATTTTTCAGGCCTGGTCATGGAGGTGGGCGCGGCCCATCCAGAGAAGTGGCCTGGAAGCCTCTGCAGGCACGGGTCACTGGGATCACGTCGGAGATACAAATGAAGGCATGCTCCTAAATGTTCACACCAGAAAAAAATTTAACCCGCTAGGGAAAAAGGCCCAAAATTCTCTTGCAAGTGGAGGAAGTATTTATTTCTAAATAAATAGATGGCTCAGCAAAGAACTCTGCTGCCACGGAACATTCTGCCAAAATGTGTACAATCAGAATCTTATAAGGAGACACATTGTCATCGGTGATGTCATTGTATACAGTGAAAACCTGTGTGGCTGGTTGGTGAAGCCCTATACATGGTCGGCCTGCTCCACAGGGGATGCCAGGTCATTGGTCTGAGCCCAGTCTGTTCACCTTCCATCATGTGGGTTCTGCTGGGGGTGTCCAGACATTTGGTCGACCGAAAACTGGTCGAAAGAAATTTGGTCGACGCAATTTCATCGAAAACCAAATGGTCGAATTTTTTTTTTAATTATATATTTCTTTTTCGGGTTTTCGTTTTTTTAAAAAAAAGGGGTTTTTAGAAAAAAAGAGTGAAAATAAAAAATAAAAATAATTCGACCATTTGGTTTTCGACCAAATTGGTTCGACCATTTCTCTGGTCGACCAATTTTTTTCGACCAAATGTCTGGTAACTCTGCTGAGCTCATCATCTCCAAGGAGTAGAGGATTAGGCCTGCGTAGGAATGAAAGAGGTAGGAATCCACTGGGGGAAGATCAGGGCTAAACCCCCTCCGGAGCGGGTGGACCTGGGCACAGCGAGGATCTTGTAGCCGTCAGGGAGGAGCGTGTCAAAGCTTGTGACAGAGCTAGCTGTGAACCATGTCTCGGTGAGACCGAGGACATCGAGGTCAAGTTCTTCCAGAAGGCGGCAGATGTCGGAGGAGTGTTTAACAGCTGAGCAAGAGTTAAGAGTGGCAATGTGGAGAAGGTTGCCATTCTTGAAGGACTTCCGGGGAGGGGTACAGATCAGAGGTACGCCCTGCAGAGGTGTGGAAGGAGCCCGAGGGGGGCAGAGAGGGAATGAGAGGGCAAGGTAGCAGGAGGAGGCGAGGAGGCCGTGGAGGGGGGAGAGAGGACAGCAGGAGAAGAAAGGAAATTGATGAGGCATGGGAAGCGTCTATCAAAGAGGTGAATGTTGGCCTGAGGGCCTTGGACCAGGACGGTCCCATTTGAATAAACATTAGTGATGACCTTAGAGGAATGGAAGGAGGCCAGGAGGGCATCCCAACGGGTGCCACCATTAATGGGAGAAGAAGAGAAAGGAGATAGAACAGAGACCATAAGTAGGGTCCATAGGTCTGGCAAGGGAACGACAAAGAGAATGTTGGTGAGAGTGTCCTTGGAGGAGGCACTGGTATAGGTGTCAGCCTGGGTTGGAGACCAGGATATCCTTTTTAAACTTCTTCCTACCAGATTTAGTGAGGAGGGCAGGATAGTCAATAGAGAAGTAGTTAGAAAAGATAGGAGAGACAGAGAGCACCACAGAGTAGGAGGGGAGAGGAGAGAGGTGGAAGCGAGAGGGGGAACACTAGGAAAGGACACCGGGCAGGGTGCAGGCAGACGAGACAGCAAGAGGCAAGAAGGTTGACAAGAGGACAAGACGACAACACTCAGGATTAAAGAACTATCCAAATGCACGTTTTAAGACAGGGGAAAAAAAAACACCTAAGTTTGAGAATCCAGAAACTTTTGGTAGGTCCTTTTTAAAACCGAAATAGAAAAAGGGTATTGACCGGTCCCACTAGTCACCAGTCTCCGCTCTCCACATTTTCTGAACTTTAAGAATAAACGTAGAGTGTTCTGCGTCAACACCTATAGTACATTGCATTATCGATTGTAGGTCAGGTGTGTCAGGGAATGCTCACCACAGCACGCCCCATATCTGTGCCTGAATCTTGTTAAACAATGCTACATTGTGTGCATCGTTCCCCAAATTCACTCCTGGATATCCTGCTTTTACACAGACATCCCCAGCCTGGTCACCAATAGACGCTACCAATACGCTTTTCATGTCACCGACCACCAGGGGTACCCAGGATGCTTTTTGAATTCATAAATCCACTCACCAGCTCCCGCCGTGAGGGGCGGGAGCACCTTTATCAAATTATTTTTATCCATCTGCGCCCATGGCACAAACTGCGGCCTGCCGGGTCCTTTGGGTATAAGGGGCATCTGCATCTTTGCCCTACCACTCTCAATCCTTTTTCACTTCCTTGTTTCTTTGCTACTGCCATCCGGCCAAACCTGCTCCTTAACCTACCATCCCACAAACTCTCCACCCGGGGAGTATGTTCAGGTGCTTGCTCTGCCTCCTCTTCCTCATCATCCTCAAACTCATCAATTGTGCTCCACTCGTCTTCCTCTGCCTCCCTACAAGATCTTAAATTCTTGTAGCCGAAGCGGTCCATCCACTCACCCCCTCCTCTTTCCTTCTCTATATGCACGCTCTTAATGGCTGTGCTATCTATTCTGAACACAAAGTCTCCTGTTTTCCACCCATCTAGTCCTTGCTCTGCTGGCGTGTTGATCTTTAATTCACTCTCTGCTGCCCACAACCTGGTCAGTTCTGTTTTTGCCAGTGCCAATGCCAATGAAACTTCTATGTCTCTTTTATTGATATCAGCATGCTCTGGGACATCCGGAGGGAATACATATGGGGGTGGTGAGGCTGTCACTGTGGTGGACACATAAGTCGGGTTAGTATAACCTACTGCAGGGTGAGCTGTCAATGGATATAGTCCCCCGTGTTCCCCTGTTGCCGCGCCCTCCTTTCCTGGACAGTCGCCTCTGCTATCATTTTGCGCTCCTCCATCCTCAGAATCTTCTGTATCTTGGAACATTTTCCAGAGTTCTAATATTTCGCTCCTCTTTTGCAACGGTTTCCCCTTATAATTAGCTGTCAAAAATATGTTCCAGAATACCCTTATTGTGGGAGCCCTGCTCTGACCAGGAGTGGGGCAACCACCCCTCTTGTTTCTACCACCCATTGCTTGTGATACTTCTCGATTCTGTCACGATATAGTGGCAGGGCCTTATACATATATACTCAATGGGTGTTTCTCTTCCCATTATAATGGTCCTTGCACCTTACTGCCCTAACGCCTTTGCTAGCGCACCGCGCATGCTGCTGCTGCCAGTCAAAATAGTCAGTCCTCATCCCGTCCTCCCATCAAAAATACCACCCCTTTTCCTTCCCACACACCCACCCTCACACTCCACATACTCAAACCACACTACTTACACACCGCCCTTCCTCGGGCCTCCACCCTACTCAATAAAAACACAAACAAAAAAAGCTAAAATAACAAGCTATAATAAGACCTGCTAATCTTCCTAAACCCACTAATTATGCGGGGTTCCTACTTGTTTCCTATTTCCTCTGTTACACAATATAAGTGGTACCACCTTCTCCCCTCACTCGGGACGGCTCCCCAACATTCCGTTTTCCTTTCTCCTCAATATTCTCCTTAACAAATTAATAATACTAAAAAATAAACCAAACCACATCCACGCCACATCAACAACCTCAATTTCAGCATGCTCACAACCTACACACTTTTCCATATACCTGTCACCTACTTGTTATCACTTGCTAGGATATACTTATATGTGTGTGTTCACCCAAACTCCTCCGTCATGGGGTCCCAATAATATGAGCGTGCACTCTCCTCAAAACACACTGCTTCAAAAGCAGACAGAAATTCCGCAAAGACGGCTCCTATTAAACCTGTTGAGAATATGCATTTTTCGGGCCTGGTCATGGAGGTGGGCGCGGCCCGTCCAGAGAAGTGACCTGGAAGCCTCTGCAGGCACGGGTCACTGGGATCACGTCGGAGATACAAATGAAGGCAACCCGCTAGGAAAAAAGGCCCAAAATTCTCTTGCAAGTGGAGCAAGTATTTATTTCTAAAAAAAATAGATGCCTCAGCAAAGAACTCTGTTGCCACGGAACATTCTGCCAAAATGTGTACAAGCAGAATCTTATAAGGAGACACATTGTCATCGGTGATGTCATCGTATACAGTGAAAACCTGTGTGGCTGTTTGGTGAAACCCTATACATGGTCGGCCTGTTCCATAGGGGATGCCAGGTCATTGGTCTGAGCCCAGTCCGTTCGCCTTCCATCACGTGGGTTCTGCTGGGCTCATCATCTCCAAGGAACCAAGGCCAAAGGAGCAATTAGCTACATTTGTGAACAATGCTACTCTATCATTATACAGTGCACCTGGTAAGCTCACAGACTGGCACAGGAGGATTCTCGAGGTTCAACCGACCCACACATACTTCACTCATTCACGATCGCGTCATCAGCTCCTAAGGCTTCCACCCTCGCTTTTGAACTATAATGTATCCCTCCCTGTATCTCGCACTACAAACCATTTCAAAATGATATAAAGGTGTGACGACCATACTCTCAGATCTTTATGGTTGATTGGTTTATGGTCGGTGGTCTGGGGTCAACTGGTATCTCGGAATTCAGAGGTCTCGGGACTAGGGCAGTTTTAGGGGCTATAACTTGTAGTTAGCTGGGTGGGGGTTGGAGGCCTGCTTCAGCCTGTTTGTGATAACATATACACCACGGCACCCAGCTCTGTCTTGTGGCTTTGCAGGGCACATACTTTTTAAAACAAATATATTGGCAACAACCTTCAAGCAAAAAAGGGTTTCTGTGGAAGTCGATGGCGTGGGTCTCTCTCATCAGCACTTGGGCCTATCCAGATTTCCCCTTCAGGCTAGCGGCCTGTGCCTAGCACCTTAAATACTGCATGGCTGGCCCTATGCTTTGGCTATGGCTAATAATATCTACAAAATGGCATTTGCTTATATACGTGCACTATGTCTGAATGTCTAAATTACATGCAATATTATGATTGTGCTGGGCCCTCTAGGACGCCCCCCCGTCTATTATAGTTCTTTCAATGGGGCTTGTCTCACCTTAAAGCACCTAGTGGGGTGGGATGGGCTTGCTCCCTTCTCAACATGACCTTGTGACAAAGCTTTGCAGGTATACAGGCTGGTACCATTCCGAGTCCGGCGGTATCCCTGAGATTACAGAACCAACCAACTAAAATTAGGAGTTGGTCAATGGAAGAGAGTCGTAACTTGTATAAGGTGCCAAGACCATCAATGTCTGCACTTTTATGTAAAACAATAAAGTTTTCAACAGTCATCAGTTTGACCAGAAGTGAGCAAGGACACCATTCCGTAAATCAGTAATTCCCTAAATCTCATGATGAATTGAAATACAGTTTGGTGTAATTGAGGTCTGCTCTTTTTTAAGTACAATTGTAATATTTAAAACCTTGACATGTAATTCAATTTATATTTTTTGCTACCTGCCATGGAGCTTTTTTATTTTATTTTTTACATCGTGGACCTAGTTTGAGAGAAGTCGAGTGGGGTACAGAGTTCTCGTAGCCAGCATTTGGGCGGCCATCTTTTAACAACAGCGCAGTACTGTTAGTTGAGTTATTTGCATCGGTAGGTGCTTCTAATGGGATTAGTCCTTGGTCAGCAAGGTTTTTTCAGATTTTCAGAATTGGCAAACTGTGGGGGCATTCCTAGCCAATACCGGGATCAAGTTCCAGTGGTTGGTGTGTGACATGAGAAGTATTGTTGTTTGCAGGTCCACAATTAGTCCTGCTGTGGTCAGAGTGGTGTAACATCAAGGACATTTCAGGGAATTACAAACGTAAGAGAAGGAACTTTAAGAAGGGTAAAATCACATTCATTCCAACATAAAAGTGAAATCGAGACGTCAACCCACTACTTAAAACAAATGAATTACCTCTACTCCAGGAAGCAGTTTACTCCAGAGTAAAGCCAGAAAAAAGAAATAGATTTAACATACAAATGGAGATACAACTAAGAATATATTTTCAATATAACACAGTGACATTTTGGCTGGAGCTCAATATTCTTTTAATCAGTATTTCATTCAGTTTATGTACTCCGGTTGGTAAGGTTTAAATTCGACATGTCAGCTTATCCAGGATCAATTTAATTTTGGAATCATTTATATGCACTATTCCTTCTTGGAATTCAGAGATAACAGCAATGATATCATTACACCACAAAACTTTCATTTCAGAAAGAAAGGCCCCATTTTATTTCCATATTTGCACATTCAACGCATACATGAGGTTTCCCCCCTGTATGTGTTCTCTTGTGGCTATTAAGTTGTCCCTTCTGAGCAAACCCTTTCCCACATTCAGTGCACACATGAGATTCCTCACCTGTATACGTTCTCTTGTGGCTAATACAATGTCGCTTCTGAGCAAACCCATTACCACATCCAGTGCAGATATGAGGTTTCCTACCTGTATGTGTTCTCTGGTGGCTAGTAAGGTTTCCCTTCTGAGCAAACCCTTTCCCACATTTAGTGCACACATAAGGTTTCCCACCTGTATGTGTTCTCTGGTGGCTAGTAAGGTTTCCCTTCTGAGCAAACCCTTTCCCACATTCAGTGCACACATGAGGTTTCTCACCTGTATGTGTTCTCTGGTGGATAGTAAGTGTTCTCTTCTCAGCAAACCCTTTCCCACATTCAGTGCACACATGAGGTTTCTCACCTGTATGTGTTCTCTGGTGGATAGTAAGATCTCCCTTCTGAGCAAACCCTTTCCCACATTCAGTGCACACATTTGGTTTCTCACCTGTATGTGTTCTCTGGTGGTGAATAAGAGGTCCCATCCAAGCAAACCCTTTCCCACATTCAGTGCACACATGAAGTTTCTCACCTGTATGTGTTCTCAGGTGGTGAGTAAGCTGCCACTTCCGAGCAAACCCTTTCCCACATTCACTGCACTCATGAGGTTTCTCACCTGTATGTGTTTGGAGGTGGCTAGTAAGAGATCCCTTCTGAGCAAACCCTTTACCACATTCAGTACAGACATGAGGTTTCTCACCTGTATGTGTTCTCAGGTGGCCAGTAAGATGCTGCTTCACAGCAAACCCTTTCCTGCATTCAGTGCACACATGAGGTTTCTCACCTGTATGTGTTCTCAGGTGGTTATTAAGTTGTCCCTTCTGAGCAAACCCTTTCCCACATTCAGTGCACACATGAGGTTTCTCACCTGTATGCATTTTTTGGGGGCAGGCAATTGTATCAATTGTTCATGTGTAAGGTTTTTCGGCAGGTTACTGTGTCAGGTGCTTAATAAGAGGACACGTTCCACTGAATCTTTTCCAGAATTCAGAGCACAAATGAGCTTTCTCGTGCGTAGATAATTTCCGGTGAAAACACGATTTTTCCTCCGATCAAAGCTTTTAAAATATTCAGTGCAAGGATACGCTTTGTCCATTGACAATTACAAGTGTTTCACAAAATGCTTTAAAGAAACTACCTTTACATTCAGAATGTTTATAAAATAACATTCACATATATTCCATCAGGAGTAAGAGCAAAAACAAAAATGCTTCTCTTACTCCACAATAAACATTATCGTTTTCACGCCAGATATCCCACTGCCCCAGGATTGACCGAAAGACCAAGCTTGGTTACTGGATGTTACCACAAAGGGGTTGCATGGACGGAAGCCACCATGTATCCAACAGGCTTCTCAATCTCAGTTCCCGAATACTCTGAAGAGACAACTGGAGCCCAAATATGCACACTTCTAAGATGCTTGCAAATATTCTTAACACTGAAGCTTTTCTCTACATTTTTCCAGATAATCTAACAATCACTGTTGGTGCATTTCTGGGGCGTCAATCACCTGTTAAAATAAAAGAAGATGCACATTATTAGTTTCAACGCGTTCATAATCTTAGGCCTCACATGTAACAGGCAACTGGTTCTCAGTAGTAGTGATGTGATTATTAATTCATGTATTAACGTACACGACTTTGATGAGCCCTCTATTGGGGACAGACACCCTAATGGGTGGCAGATTAGAGGTTCTCAATGATACATCATAACGTGATAGAGGCCATATGCAGCAGGAATAGTGGGATTCATATTATTAAGACCATTTTAGTATCAAGAGCATGAAACATAAATCACAGACTGGGCAAACAAAAATTTTAAGCATCAGGGCCGTGCATATACGTTCTACTAATTAATATCTTCAGAAATGACTAAACTAGTTTCAAAGCTCCACATTTCCATATACAAACGTTAAAGGAAGGTTTTCGGCGCTAGGTCAGCAGTTTGTCACAAATCGGACACATGTTTGACCTGTGTATTTAGTAATCACTCATGACTTTTATTGCCCCAAACACAGAGATAGATTAAATGGATTTTTTGTCATTAAGATAAAGTGGACGGGAGATCCCCCAATCTCCCCAATATCGTCCCATTTTCCTTTCTAATTGCTTATACATGTGCCCTATTGCCATGTACTGAAGTTAATTGCCCCAAAGGTTGCCACTTGTGTTGCCTTTTAGTGTTCAGGAGGGGGGCACGCTTTTTATTGTTGTGCAGGTATAAATGGGTCTGTTACTTGCCAGTTTCCCATAACCCGATCCACACCCCTTTTCTGTGGATTCTGATAATTGCACCCTAGGTTGCATCTCAGCAAGTCCCTGTACCCTCTCTACTGTGAGCAAGGATTATTTTCATGACATCTCCAGTAGCCAATGGGAATGCAGCCCCAGCATTGTTAATATCCAAGAAGGGATTGCCACCATTTATTGATCACACACATTGCTTGTGTCCCATATGTATCGATCCTGGAATATAATTTATGTATGTGTGAATAGTATGCATGGTCAGCCCAGGATGTTCAGGCCCCATTCTCTCCCCTGTCTGTTAGACAGTCCGTCCTAGGTTATTCATTGTGAGACACAATATACAAGCCTACAAGAAATCTGGTATTTTAATTTTTTATTTTATTTATTGAATATTTTTTTAAGGCGCCTACACAACTAGTAGTGTTTTCAGGAGCCACAAGACAAAACAGGGGAGGGTACAGTGGAGTAAAATAATCAATCGCCAGTAAGGCAAAATACTTTATTCCGCCTAAAAAAGCCATAAAAGTTCAACAATACAATTTCATTCCAATAGTTACACATTCTAAAATAATCAAATTTGTATACAATTAAGAAACCTTTCTAAAATCAATAATTTCCAGAAATCACAGTATCTAAAAACTTTAAAATATACAATACTTCAAATTGACATAAAATTAAGACAACTTAAGTCACATATATCGCACAGTCCTGGTTCCCGCATTATCATAATTCAAGGCATTGTCCCTCCGCCACCAAGCTCTTTTCATATATCGTGCTGTTGCATAAGTGACATGTGGAGATAAACATTGACTTAAAGACTTCAACGCAAGAGCAGCTTGATAAATTCCCTCATCGATAAAGATTTGGCGCAAATATAGGCACCTCAAACAAACCGTTTTTCGCATGTCAACATAAAATGCACCAGTTAAAGTGAAGTGAGTAGATCCGACTCTGTGTGCTTGATGTCCTAACGTGGAATGGGGCTTGCTGCACAGCCAGAGCCTAGAGGATCTACTCCTAACCTCAAGGCTATCCTAGAGGACCTACTCCTAACCTCAAGGCTATCATAGAATATCTACTCCTAATCTCAAGGCTAGCCTAGAGGCTCCACTCCTAACCTCAAGCGGAAACTAAGGAAAAACAGTGTGACTCTGGATTGTTGCGCTAGCCTAAATATACATGATTTAAATGATCAAACGTTTCGTTAGCAAGATAAAGGTTTGTAGAATTCTTTGACTGCAATTTTGTTCTGTATGATTCAACAGTTCAGCCCTTCAGCCAACACGTGTTTCGACAATATGTCTTTGTCAAGGCTTGTTGATATAATATTGAGATAGTTTTCAGTGATTAATAGCGTTCTCACGATTGAAGTAGCCACGAGAAATTGAAGGATGCCTCGCCTCCCACTGGGGATATATACTTGAAAACCAGCCTCTGGGCCTCATTCAGAGTCTGGCGGTAACCCTGCTGGTGCTACCAGCGGGTTGCTGCCAGACTCGGAACGATTTACCAGTGCCTGACTTCCTGGTAACAGTGGGGGATTCCAACCCCGGCAGTCCGGGAAGTCAGGTGGCGGCAAATTTTAAGTCCCCATTCCCATAGAGTCCTATTGAACTCTATGGGAATGGGGACCACGGAAGCACCTGCACCGTTGCCGGTGCTTCCGTGACAGTCTGCCTACCGTGGCCGTTGTGCCCGGCAGGGTCTGACCTGTCGGGCCCATCGGCTCCAGCAGGCAGACTTCTACTTTGCTGGTCCGGAAACAACGGTGCCGGTAAGCTTTCCGGCACTGTTGTTTCCTGACCGTCAAAGTTCTAATGAGGCCCACTGTGCCATTGAATACTCTAATTGAATTGTACAAATAAGCCTCAGGGCTCCATATATATGAGATGATATGTTTTATTTATAACGTGCCCATACACAAGTGTTTCAAAGCGGGACAAGGCAGGGGAGGGGAACAGAAGGGGACAAGACAACGATCTTACTAGGCCCAGTGACATTGAGATCTCGCAAGTGCAGGGGAGAGGAAAAGTGCTGAGGGAAGGGGAGGAGGAGCAAGTGCAGGACATAGGATCTAAACATCAAGAAACAAGAAGTGCGGCCAACAGGTGGCAGTGCAAGGTTAAGTACAAAAAAGCAAGTGTTAGTGCAGGTAAGGGAACTGTAGGGTTACATATACTGTCCCAAGTGCAGCGTTGCCAGGAGGCAGTGCAGTAGTGCAGCTGGGAGGGCAGGGACCTGGGCCCGTGGTTCAGAGGGTAGCCAGGTAACCAGTGCAGTATCAGACAGGAGATCAGCAGGGAAGAGGAAGAGAGAAGGCAGAAGCAAAGAGGAAAGTCTTGAGCTGCTTCTGGAAACAGAGATGGTTCTGCTCAAGTTTCAGAGAGGTACGGAGGCTGTTCCAAAGGGAGGCACCTGCCGAAGAGAGAGATCTTCCCCCAGCTTGTTGCTTGGAAAAGAGCCTGACCGTCTAGGAGTTGGAGGTGGAGGAGTGAAGGGCTTGAGTAGGAAGATATTTAGAAGAGAAAGCTGGAGATATTTTGGTCCCAGGCCCCAGATGGCCTTGTGGACAATGCAAATGGTCTTGAATTTGATCCTATCAGTCACGGGGAGCCAATGGAGGTATTTCAGTACTGGAGAGATACGATCCCTAGGCTTGAGGGCAAGAACAAGTCTTGCAGTCCTGTTCTGTTTGAGTTGCAGAGGACTGAGAGTAGAGGCGGGCAGATTTAAAAAGAGACTGTTACAGTAGTCAAGTCTAGAGAGACCAGAGCTCTAGAAGAAGTGAACTTTTGGGGGATGGAGAGGAGAGGGAGAATACCTCTGAGGAGGTGCAGCTGGTAGGACTTTTTAGAGACATTGGACATGTGGGGAGAGAAGGAGAGGGTGGAGTTGAAGATAACCCCTAGGTTCATAGCCTCGCAGGTGGGAGCAGGAGGAGGGAGAAGGAAGGCCGGCCAGAGTGAGGGGAAAGAGAGGTGCAGGTGTGCCAATGAGGAGGATCTCTGTCTTGCTGCCACTCAGGCAGAGATTATTGGCAGCACAACACTCTTGGATTGCAGAGAGACAATCCAGGATGAGAGAAGGAGAAGAGTCGGCTGTGGGGAGCTTGAAGGCGAGATGGGTGTCATCCGCATAGCACTGGAAGTTGGCGCAGAATGCAGCAATGCAGTGGGCGAGAGGTGCTAGGTATTGGTTGAACAACCAGGGAGAAAGGTTAGACCCCTCGGGAACACCACAGGTGTAGAGAGAGAGGAGAGGAAGGACCCTAGTTGGACCTTAGAGGGTCCGTCAGAGAGGAAAGAAGTTAACCAGGCCAGAGCCTGGTCAGTGTTACCCAGATTATCATGGAGCTGGTTGAGCAGGATGGCATGGTTAACCGTGTCAAATGCAGAGGAGAGATCAAGTAGGATGTGGACAGAGGGGAGATTAGAATCAAGGTTAGAGAGCAGGACTTCATGGATGTACAGGAGAGCGACTCCAAATGTGAGAACGCTATTAATCACTGAAAACAACCCCGAAATTATGTCAACAAGCCTTGAAAAATACATATTGTCGAAACACGTGTTGGTTTAAGGGCTGAACAGTTGAATCATACAGAATAAAATTGCAGTCAACCAAACTTACTAACCTTTTAGTGTTGAATCATACAGAACAAAATTGCAGTCGATCAATTCTACAAACATTTATCTTGCTAATGAAAAGTATGAACATTTAAATCATGATTTTTTAGGCTAGCACAACAATCCAGAGTCACCCTGTTTTTCCTAAAATGCACCAGTATTTCATTAAAAAGGCCACACATGGGGCATCTCACCGAAGCATCATGTCTCCACGCTAGAGTAAAAGCGGATATGGGTAAAAGGCCCAATCTAAACCGAAGGTACAGAGATCACTCTAGCGGTGGGGAGACCATTTCTATATAAGCCTTAGGCCCATACTCCAATCTGGAGTCCAAATAATCTGGGCCCAGTTTTAGGGAAGCAACTGTAGTGAAGGCATGGTATCACATGTATGACACTGACACAATGGGTACAATTTGTAAAACCTTTATTGAAATTGTTGGGGCTGGAGAAACTCCTAGCTTACCCTATAACTAGGATGGGAGTAGTCTTGACCATCAAATAATAAATAACGCAGTCCTAGTGCAGACCGTCAAAACAAAATGGCCCATGCTAACAGAACCTAATGCCTGCCCTATCTCTTGTACAAAAAAGTGTGTAAAGGAGAAATGTATTCAAAAAGAAATCAGTGTTTAAATGATAATGTGGTTGAACAAGTTCTCCTCCCCACGTTAAACCTCATGGAGTAAGGTTGGTCTCTGTAGGCAGGATGACACACTGTGGCGCAACTTCCAACACAATATAGGTTCAAAACCGTGGATCGAGGCCAGCCTGGGCTTCCACGAGAAAGTCACTTTCTCTGACATTTAAAAATAATGTTTCAATGAAAACGTCCCCCTCTGTCGCACTCAGATCTTTCACCACAAAGTTCTCGTAGGTCCCCCTCTGTCGGCTCAGACCTCTCTCGATAAAGATCAACACAAACTTTCAAGGTGGCTCCCTTCCCCAAGCTTACTGTACTTTGGGTCTCCTTCTGTCGACTCGGACCACTTTCGAAAGTCGAAGTCTTTTGAATGTGCGTGGCTTCCCTTTACAGACCACCGCAGGTACACTTCGACTCAAAGTTCACGGTTTAACTTTCACTCTTCCTTTCTCTAGGAATTAATCTTCTTTATTTCACCACTGCTGTTCATTCATTTTCTTGCTTTAAACAAAGTACCTTTCATAGAGACTTTTGAGTGGGCTACTTCCTTTCACTGGACCACTTCAGTACTTAGAATCGCTGATTCCACAGCTAGCCTTTACATTAATGTTCACTCACAGGTCTGCCTTTCTTCGTGTTTTATCCATACATGTGCAGCCTTCACTTGCGATATACTGTTTCTATTTCTAACGTTAACCCACAACGGTCTCTCAGGTCGCTTGCCAACTCACTGGCTGTGTGCATCTTTTTCTGGGTGTTGCGATTTGTATTTCACAAGTCAAGGTTGGTACCACAGACTTGGCCTTACCTCCCCAACTCTGCCGTCCACCCGGGAGGGTCGCCGGCGTCCTTACAACACAAGGCATTCTTAAGTTGTGGGATCTGGTCTTCTCCATGTGTCTTTTGTGGCCTGTCAAAGGCAACAACCTCCAGTAGGTGAACCCTTGGGGTTTGCTACCTGCAGCTCTCGTCCCTTGGTCTGTCACTCTGCTCCAGTAGATGTGCCATTGTCCCAGAAGTTCTGCTCGTACTCATGTTCCGCCTAACTCAGAGTGTGTCTTTAGGTGTTGCCTTTTATCCGTGTGAGGAGCGCTAATTGGTATCAGGGGGTGGGTTGGGACTTTTGAGTATCCTACAAAATAGGATGGGGTAGATGAACAAAAAATGGGGGAAAACTGTGTTTCACCATCAGCTGCCTCACTCCCACTCCCCGAAGACCCCTCACACAGGTGATCCTCTCGCACTTGTTCACCCCCAGGGCCTGGATCCAAAGGCGAGGGCTGTGCCCTGGCCACCTGACAGATAGACCCCCGGGGGACTAGTGGGTGAGACACCCTCTGGTTTCTCACACAACATCCATAATTAGATTTTTCAGAGCTCTCTGTGTCATACACGCTTTCAGCTGCTTAGTTTCCTGAATAGAGAGCCCTTGTGGGTTTTCCCAAATGTTGGGCCAATCCAAATTCAAAAGAATTGCTTTAACATGTGCCAGCCATTTGAGATTGCTTCCACCCGCTAAACTCCTAATGTGTAATAACCATTCACAAACGTTAACCAAATCCTCAGAATTCCAAACCTTAAGCCAATATAAGGCAGGTTTAGCCGAGGCCTGAGTTATTACCGGTAAATAATGTGGTTCCAGATAAAGGATGGCAGAGGGGGCACTCACAGGAAGCAAAAGTAGTTTAAGAAAAATGTTTCACAGACACTTTACAATTTACTTTAATTAATTTACGTTAATATGGCCCCACAATTCTGCACCATAAAGGGCCGCTGTTAAAGCGTGCTTCTTCAACAAGTCAAGGGCCGGTGATATAGCACCGCTCCCGTGTTTGCTGAAGAACGAGAACATACCACCACTGTGCTTGTCCAAGGTAAGTGCTGATCTAGCGCACACCCAAATAGTCGTAATATGAAACTGCTCAATGACAATGCCACTAGCACTTGGGGATATAGATCTCTTTTTGGAGAATGGGTATATATCAGAAGGCAATTTAGACGGATCCAGACACCCCTCCACTAATGCAATGATTTCTTGAATATAGATGTTAAAGGGGATGGGGTGCCAGGATGTAACCCTGCCTGACGCCCATGCAGACGTCAAACTTCTGTGTCATTTAACCTCCCAATCCATAACAAACTTTGGACTTGTTGCTGGAATACAAGGCAGAAATAATAGAAATAAAATCAACAGGGGCATGGCATGCCAACATAATTAGCCATAAGACCTCCATAGGGATGGAGTCGAATGCAGTCTTTAAATCTAGGAAGGCAGCATAGAGGTGAATTCTTTTTAAAACTGTACACTTTTCAATCAACAGATATAACAAAAACCAAACAATCGGCCTCATAATAAGTTAGGCAGTATCCCGGCAGTAGTACCGCCGGGATACCGCCCAACGCTAATAGCTCTCAGTCACACCACTGAGTCCAAGAAACATTTTTCACTGACTTGTCTTAACCCCAGGAGATGATTGTCCTCCAAATGTTTTTGGATCTGTAGATAGGCTGCACAATCTAGTATTTTAAGTAAAAAGGGAACTGTGGTGTTAGGGCGGAAGTTAGTGGGGATAATGGGATGTAAGATTGGTTTTTTGAGTAAAGGTAGGACCCAGGCTGTTTTTAGGTCATTAGGGACTGTGTTAGAGGCAAATGAGGCTGGTGACAAAAGGTACAAGTTCAAGCGCACAATCTTTAACCAAAGCTGTGGGGCAGATATCGCCTTTGCATCTAGATGGGTGTCTGAGGTAGTGAGAGGGGAGAAAGTATATTTGGTTGCCTTCAGGGTGTTGGGTGTGTGGTCGATGAGGTTGATGAGAAGGTTGAGTTTATATTTTTTAGTTCTATTTTACTTTGTAGTAAAGAGATTTTGTCGGCAAGGGCATTCTAAATGTTAAAGCACCATTGTTCGTCTTGGCCGTATGATCTGGGGTGCGTGCTGGAGAGTCCAATTTGTGGAGGATGCTAAATAGCTCTCTAGTATTAGACTGGGCATTGGATATTCTTTTATTGGACATTTCACTTTTAGATTTGATGATTTCGTTCTTGTAGTTATTTGCTAGAGATTGGAATGAGATTCTATTTTCTTGAGATGGTTGTTTGAGACACTTATTTTCTGATATTATCATATCAGATCTTTTTAATTCCGAAGAGCTTTGAGTTCGGGAGTGAACCAAGGATTGATATGGGCTCAGGGTATAATCCTTTTACTTTTTAAAGGCGCAATTTTATCTAAAGCTGTGAGCATGGTTTCATTGTACTGGCTGATCAATGATGAAGGTTCCCTATCCAGGTGAACTGGACCAAGAATGGAGTAAGTAATGGTAACATACTGGGCCTCATTACGAGTTTGGCGGCAGCCGTGCCTGAATTACAGGCACCGCTACCGGCACCGCCACCCGCAAATGGGCAATTACCGGCCCATTACATGTTTTCCAGGCCTGTAATTGCCCATTCGCGGGCAGCGGTATTACCAGGCTCCTCACCCCATTCTGCCCCATAGCGCAGAGTGGGGATGAGGAGCATGGAGGCACCGGCACTGTTAATAACGGTGCCGGTGCATCCGTGAGTTTACCTCATGGGTGCCACACAGCCCGCCAGGTCAGACCTGGTGGGCTGTCATGCAACCGCGAGGTAAACTCATAATATGGCGGTACGGTATGTACGGTGCCTGTGCCATACCAGCACCGTTCATACCATACCGCCATAGTGGTACAACACTGGCAGTAGCTTTGCCCTTATTAAGGGCACGGCTGCCGCCGGAGTTGCATTGTTTCCGGCACCCGCGAATGGCCAAAAACCGGTTCATGCCGAGCTCGGCGGACCCGGTAATTGCCCATTTGCGAGTGCCGGAATACAGGGCCTCCCGATCCCCATTCTGCCCCATAGGGCTGAATGGGGATGGGCTACGTCGGATGCACCAGCACAACTCTGCATGTGCCGGTGCATCCGACGGGCTCTGCTCGCGGGTGCCGTTACAACTGCCAGGGAAAACCTTGCGGGTGAAACGGCACCTGTGAGCAGTGCATGTAGTATGGCGGTCCGGGAACTACGGTACCGGCATGCTTACCGGTACCGTAGTTCCCAGACTGCCATGCTTGTAATGAGGCCCACTGTCTCGGTTGATATTTTTAGGGTTTCTAGAGGGGGCAAGGGTGTAAGTTGAGGCTGTTCACTGTCTTGGTATTAATAACAGTAGTGAATGTTTTAATGTTATGATCAGACCACGGTGATGGGGTGCTAGTTTGGATGTTAGTGAAGCAGTTGGTATCAGCTAACCAATCTAAGGTGCGTCCTTTATCATGGGTAGGTGCAGTGATTCTTTGAGTAAATACTTGGGCTTCAATGGAGTTCGCCAAGACACTAGCATATGTGTCTAGAGGGTCATTTAGGCCTAGGTTGAAGTCGGCCATAATGATCATTTTAGAATGAGGTTTCATATTGTGTGCCAAGAGTGTTGTAACGTCATCATCAAAGGTAGCGATAGGGCCTGGGGGTCTATAGATGATGTGAATTGTGAGTGTGCAAGTAGGTGCAAGGGTGATTTTTAAAGAGATGACTTCTCCAGAGGTAAATGGTAGTTCAGGGGATATTTGTATGTTCAGAGCCTCTTTGGCTATTAGGGCTAGTCCACCTCCTCTTGGGGTGGATCTGTCTTTTCTGTAAATGGTTTAACCTTCAGGGATTGCTACGGACAGGAGGGGACCTGAGGCTGTGTGAAGCCATGTTTCGGTTACTGCTAGGAAATCTTGGTCATTTGTTTTTATAGCATCTGCGATATCTAAGGCATGAGCTGTTATAGATCTAGCATTCGTTAGGGCACCTTTTAATGAGATCCCATTAGGGAGGGTAGGTTTCGGTTTGGTAATTTCAAGAAATTTGGGATCTTTAGTTGTACCTGATGTGGGTTTGAGAAAGGCTGTGTGTAGGAGTGTGTGATGTTGAGGTGTGAAGTAGTTGTATTAGTCTTGCGTTTTTGTTGGTTATGGCGTAGTGTTTGGGGTTTATTTGGTCTGGGTTGGCGTGTACGTGAAGATTGTCGGGATCTTCTCAGGTAGCCTGTGATGGATTGTGCCGGCCAAGGAGCTGCAAAGGTTTGAGCATCATCTAATTTTAAAGTAATTACAGTGTTTGGGAGGCTCTCAGGATTGGTTACAATAATAGGTATATGTAAAATGTTAAGATGGGAGGTGGTGTTGGTCTGAGGTTTTTGTTGGTTAAGGCAAGGCGTTTGGTATTTTTTATCTCGAGGTCGGAGGATACGAGATGAGATTTGAGATTTTCTCAGATATCCAGTGATAGGTTTAGAAGGCTGGGGGGCCAAAGGGATTTGTGCAGTATTCCTGTTGCTATGCAGAGTCCTTGTGGATAGGCGGTAGAGTTTAGTAAGTCCATTTGTTGACAATGAGGAGAGAGTGCGGTCAAATGGTGGAAGGTTAGAATTGGCAATATTCTTGTAAAGGGATATAATCTTGAGTGGTGGTGAGAGGTGAGGAAAAGGGGCAATCTTGTTAAGGAATGGCGTGGGCAGGGGACAGTATAGTGCCTGTCGCATTGGAGGTGCCCTCCCCCCTCCCCAATTGAGAAATAATACTGCATTCTGGTCAGTTATAATAAACCTTAAAACACTACTCTTCAGATCGGACCATTTATAATAGTCCCCTAGCCCCAAGCTAACACAAACTATGATGAGAACTGCTTCAATATACAAATATGTAAAAAGTATGGAATGTCTGTTTTTGAAACCAATGTAAACGTATTGCTTAATGCTCCAACATGCAATGTACTGTGTAACTACTGCGTATGAAATGACTGTACATTTGACTGATCAATGTTTTAACAACGTGCTCTGTGCTACTCGTAATGTAATCTGTAACCATATCCTTAAGAAGGAATCAGCGCCTAGTTGCCTCTGGCCTTGGTGCGCTTAACAAATGAATAAAATAAATAAATAAATAAATAAATAAATAAATGAATAAATTCGATGTAACCACATTTGTTGCTCCCCTATGATTGTAACCAACATGGTTAGATACAAAAGATACAAAATGGCATACATAAGCTCTGAAATCTCTTCACTGGCTCCCTGTGGTTGCAAGGATCAAGTTCAAGACCTTCTGCATCGTCCACAAGGCTTTCTGGGGCCTGGGACCACACTACATCCAACTTTCTCTTCCAAAACATCTTCCTTCTCGAGCTCTCCACTCACCCACCTCCAACTCTCTGAGGGTCAGGCGCTTCTCCAAGCAGAGAGTTGGGGGCAGATCTATCTCCTCGGCTGAGGCCTCCATCTGGAACAGCATCCCTGCCTCTCTCAAACTTGAGCAGAACCACCTCCAGTTCCAGAAACAACTCAAGACCTTCCTTTTCACTTCCGCTTTCTCTCTTCCTCTCCCCTGCTGATGCACCCGACTGCTCCGCACCCTCGTCACCTGGTCATCCTCTGAACTCAGGCCCAGGCTCCTGCATGCAAAGTTGCCCTCACACTGCCTCATACAGTAGGTTTTTAATTTCCGTGATTAATGTATTGAAATCAGAAATTGGTTTAAACATGCAGGAAACTTTGTTTTGTCTGCCGCCCCCTACAGTCAAACCCTCAGCTCTCCTTTTGACCATGTCCTTTGTCTTTACTTTTGCCTTTATTACTCACGCCGCCTTTGTCGCCCCTTCCGAGGAATTCTGTCAGTTCAGGTCCAGCAAAACCAGCAAGTCCAACAAATACAAGCAGGCTGTTCAATACCAGTAACTCAGTATGCCTAAACAAACTCCAGCTCCCATCAGCTGCTTGTATAATGCCTTAGGAGCTTACGTGACAGAATACAGTGGAACAATACAGCATCGGAGTGCGGGGGAAGCAAACACTGAGGCTGCCGATGAGCACCTCTGCAACGCTCACCATACGAGAATAGAAGGCGGAAGCGAGCAGCGGAGGTGAACAGCCGGTCGCGAGGGCAGCAAGCAGAGTGTGGACAGCGCTAGGCGGAAATGTTCACCTCCCCACGCCGCAGACGACAACCACGTACTGAGCCAGGGCAAAACTCAGATCAGAAAACAGCATGCTGAGCGCCCCCACCCAGGTAAAACACTGCTATAAAAAGCTATATTGAAGTTAAGTATAGGCAGTCTTCTGATAGACGTAATGTGATTGCAGCATCAAACCTTGATTTTGACATCATCCGCTCATGCAACCTTACCTGCAACAACTACGCAGACAACACCCAGATCATCCTCAAAATCCCAAAATCTCAAAATCTCAAACCACTGTCAGCCCGACCTGTCATCATGCGTCTCATATATTGACCACTGCATGACGACCAAACACCTCAACCTCAACCCTGGGAAAACTGAAATCCTAGTTTGCAGGGAAAACAGCCCTCCTCCCCCAACTGATTCTGTGGCCTCAACCCCTAGGACAAGCACCAGCAACCTCCAACGTGGTAAAAAACCTAGGATGCACAATGGACTCAGACCTATCCCTCAAACAAAACACCACTACAGTATCTAAAACCTGCTTTTTCCATCTACGGATTCTCAGGCGTATCTTCCTTTACCTCACCTAGCCACACCACTTTTCTGCCATCAACTCCATCATCCTGTCCTGCATAGATTACACAAACTGCCTCTACCGAGGCGCTCCGGCATCTCAAATAAAGAAAGAATCCGAAATGCGGCAGCACGCCTGCTCATTAACATACCCACCAGAGAACACATCAGCCCTACACTATAAGTTCTCCATTGGCTCCCGATTGGTCATCACACTACCTTTAAAGGCCTGTGCATCACCCACCGCGCAGTCCACAACACCAGCCTTGAATCGTTCCCTACAGCCCTCAAGGAATCTCAGATCCCGCACAGCATTTCGCCTGGAGTTCCCACCTCACAACTCCCCCAGGCTGGGCGGTACCTCTTTCTCTGTTCAAGCGCCAATCATCTAGAACTCCCTACACCTACACAGTCGCAAAACTGAAAACCACCTGAAATTCAGAAAGGCCCTAAAATCCTGACTCTCCCCATAATATCCCCTGAACACCTCCCCCCGAAACCACACTGCCAAACCCAACATTACCCTACACCAATTACAACACAGAGGCCGGCATCATTCGCAGTGGCTCTACTGACACTGTCGGCCCATTCACAACAACATTCCTTACCTAACTACCTCCCCGAATTATCCCCCTCGAAACCACAATGGCGAATCCAACTCTCCCTCACACCAACTACAACATAGATGCCGGCAGCATTCGCAGTGGCTCACCTGATGCACACAAACATTCCTTACCTAATCACATACACCACGGAAGCCAGCAGCCTTCGCTGTAGCACACTGCAACAAACTCACCGGGCCCTCACTGCCCAGACCCTCGCACCAGAGAGACCATGCCATTCTCTCTGCTATAAAGGACAAAGATCGCTCAAGCCGAACAATTTGCAAACCTATGGTACGTATATCTTACACCACCTCTGTGCAAACTGGCTGCAGCCACGGCCAAGCATCCATGTACTCTAGAATGCTGATATGGCTACGCTCTTCCCGTCTAGCATCGCATATAGCCGTCCCGACTGAAACACCCGACGTACCTCAACACCTCTGCCACTAGCATACAGCGACTACCAATGGAAAGGAACTCAGTATAGCTGGCCACACATCGACTCTCTAAACAATAGCCCTCTATTGCAAACCACCAACAGCACCCACCCACGTGCCTGCCCTTTTTGGGCTGCTTAGTCAAGCCTAGCCAGCCACCTAAGTCCTAGTCTGGCAAAAATGCACACATGCACCTTCTAACCTAAAACTCTTAGAACCTCCAACACATTGACTACGGTCACCAATGGCGTTCCAACTACAAAGCGCATTGAGGCCATACAAATGGAGAAAAAGCATTATATAAATAACCAAATACAATACTTGAGCAGTTTGAGGGGAACACACGTTCAACGTGTGGTGGTAGACCTAGGGCAGGGCCTGCAGTCCGCAGCCAGCAGCCCAGACTGCAGAGACTGTGCTTGTCTGCCCTTGGCCACCGCTTCGCCGGGGACTGTGCTTTAATGAAGGGTAAGGTGGAAAGTGGTAGTGGCTTCTCCTTTTACTCCAAACAGACCAAGGGTTTCCTACAGAGACTGCCCTTGTTCGCCTTTCGCCGCGGCTTCGAGGTGAGCCATGCTTTAATGGAGAGCAAGGTGGAAAGGGGTAGTGGCTCCCCCTCTTCCTCCAAACAGACCAAGGGTTTCCTACAGAGACTGCTCTTGTCCATCCTTGGCCGCGTCTTCACTGGGGACCGTGCTTTAATGAAGGGCAACGTGGAAAGTGGTAGTGGCTCCTCCTCTTACTATAAACAGAACAAGGGTTTCCTACAGAGACTGCCCTTGTTCGCCTTTTGCCGCGGCTTCGAGGTGAGCCATGCTTTAATGGAGAGCAAGGTGGAAAGGGGAAGTGGCTCCTCCTCTTCCTCCAAACAGACCAAGGGTTTCCTGCAGAGACTGTCCTTGTCCACCCTTCCTGCAATAGCAGCAAATAATTAATCGCTGTCCTACTAGGCGTGTGACTTTCAGAACGTGCAAGTGCAGTGGGGAGGAGAGAACAAGGCATGGGCAAGTTCTAATGGAAGCCCAGGAGGGAAAGTGCCAGGGGGTGCCAGGGAGAAGGCCACTGGCTAAGTGCTAGGGCAGAGGTGTCCCAGGGAGGGGTATGCATAGATGCCCGTCAGGGGTTCCAGAGGGTAGTGCTGAGGGGGGTGGGTGCTGGTGTCGACTGGACAGAAGGCCTGGTACTTGTAAGACTCATGAAGGTCCAGGCCGCCAGTCACAGCAGCAGTGGGGAAATTTGCAGCGGGGGAGAGAGGGAAGGAAGTAGAGAAAAGATGAGTTTTGAGAAGTTTCGGGAATTTAAGGAGGTCTGGCTCAAGTCTTAGAGGGGCAGGGAGGCACCAGCTGAAGAGAGAGAGAGAGAGAGAGAGAGAGAGAGAGAGAGAGAGAGAGAGAGAGAGAGAGAGAGAGAGAGAGAGAGAGAGAGAGAGAGAGAGAGAGAGAGAGAGAGAGAGAGAGAGAGAGAGTGTGTGTGTGTGTGTGTGTGTGTGTGTGTGTGTGTGTGTGTGTGTGTGTGTGTGTGTGTGTGTGTGTGTGTGTGTGTGTGTGTGTGTGTGTGTGTGTGTGTGTGTGTGTGTGTGTGTGTGTGTGTGTGTGTGTGTGTGTGTGTGTGTGTGTGTGTGTGTGTGTGTGAGGAGGGAGAATGTGTATTGCGGGGATGGGAGGGTGTGTGTAAATGTTAGTGTGATTGCATGTTTGTGTGTCGTCGTGAGTATGTATGTGGTTGGGGTGGAAGGTGATACAGGGGATGAATCCCCATCATTACTAAGAAATCCTGCCGTGCAAAAGGGTGGGGATGGGAGTTATCGACTTCCGGTGGGTTTGGCAGGGTGGTGCACCCAACACCAGAAGTTTGATCATTCCCGATTTTGAAGGCTGCACAAAATTAGGCAAAATAGATCAGTGTTTTTTGTGTACGGCCTTCAAAATTCAGAAATATCACATAGAGTCCACATTTCTGTATAACCAGACAGCTGTTGGGAAGGGGACAGCCCCGTGACACCCCCGTGGCGCTTTAATGTGAGGCAAGATGCATTTGAGGCACTGTGATGGGCCGGGGGAGGGGAGACAGTGAGAGGGACGCCGTCCCGTCTCATAGGACCCCTTTTAATATAACCAACTATAGTCTAACTACATAATATAGTGCAAGGCGCGAGCAGCATTGCTATTTCTGCATAGATATCTGTAATCACAGGTAGAAGGGAAGGCATGTGCGGTAAATGCGGCATCGCATGCCATAGGCCCAAGTTCGCTTGACCACAGAAATCCCCAGCTATGCCTGAGCCTCCATGAGGACAGCACAATCCCCGAACCACCACAACGTCTATTCATTGTTACAAAAGTGTTGCAAAGATGTGTTTTTTACCCAAGAGGAATGTGCCCTACAAGGCCGCGATCAGAGACCGGCGCCTGGTGTGCATGTTATCTTACACTGGCCAAAGCATGATCCGGCCCATTCTCCACGAGTTATAGCCCATATAACTGACTAAACTTTAAGATCCCCGAATTAAATGGCACCAGGTAACAAGTCCTGAAATGTTCAAAGAGGACGGACAGGGCATATTGTTGAAGCGACAATCGTCTGATTTGTTTTGCAAGGTGCTGGGAGGGATAATTTATAGTTCAAAACGAGGTGGAGATCTTGGAGCCGGATGGCACGGAGGGGAGTGAGTGAAATGTGTGTGTGAAGGTTAGAGTGGCCCAGAACCTCTGTTATGTCCATCTTAAGGCCTGCCAACTGTACAGCACGAGTGATAAAATATTTGTATGGTAGGAGTATAATTAATTTGTTTTCTGATCTTCAACTTAAGAAGATGAACCCTGCAGCACCCACGTGATGGAAGACGCACAATCTGGGCCCAATAGACTGGCACCCCTTATGAGTAAAGGTGGAGTATATATAGGGTCCATCCAATCAGCCGCACAGGACTTTACCCTGTGTATTGTGTCATGTACGACAATGTGTTGCTTTATAAGATTCTGCAGCAGAATGTTCTCGGCAGCAGAGTTCTTTGCTGTTGCTCTCATCTCTGTGTGAGATTAAAACTTGTTATCCTCACAAGATCGACTTGGGCCTTTTTTGCCTAGTGGGTTGTATTCTCTCCGGCCCTTTTTCATGAGTGCTGCCATGTTCTGATTGGATAATCCCCAGAAGCCAACCTTCCCCTCATTTGGGCTCAGGTGTGTCTTCTGTGCAGCCACCACCTTAGGCTGTGTGCGCCAAATCACACACCATAATCACCCCCTCTTTCTTAGGTTGTTAAGACCCACAACATTTAAAAACCTGGGTCTAACCATTTACTTGTGTGGCGTGTATAGAAATTGCGAGACAAAGTAGAATGCCCTGCTGTACCTCAACACCTTCCATCCTAGTCTTTCCATGCTTGCTTCTTAACTTGCTGAGTGAAAAAGCATCACAAACTCCATCATTGATCCGGTCAGATACAAGTAGAGCGCTCGCTTTGACATCCACGCAGAGCCTGCGGACACAGGTTGAATCCCGGCAGGGCCAAACTCAGCCTTTCTTCCTTACGAGATTGATAAATGAGCACCACACACCGTGGGTAACAATAAGCAGCGCTCAGATGCCTGAGGGTTTGTAGCGCTATATAAATGATAAATTATTATTATTTATTATTGAGGTTCTTTTCTTAGAAGCAGCATACAACCCTGACCTTGCACCAGCCCCCCTTCCAACATACTAAATTCAATGTATTCATTCAGTTTAGAAAGTTATTTCACAGATAGAGAGAAGATGAAATGCACATGTTCTCCCTTCAAGAAGTTTCTCCCGATCCTTACGTTGTTCCACATGCTGGTGGACCGCTACCAGCAGGGGTGTCAGGAACCTACGGCTGAATACACTCCCACACGTTTGCAATGTAATTCTAGCAGGAGTAAAGCCTTCACATGACCCCGCTTGCCGTGATCCTGTGAATGACTGGCTACCATTGCTTGGTCTTTTCAACCACCCTTTCCTGCTGCCTTCAGCCATGCCATCTCTCTGTACTCTAATGGCTGGGGTATCATCGTCAATGCGTCCCTTTCCAAGGTGAGCTGCCCAATGGACCGTCCCACCATGGCAGGCCTGTACCTGCAGGAAGCCTGAGCAACTGGTTGTGGGAAGACTCTGGGAAGCCTAGATATTGATTGCTTCTCAGTTCTCTCCTCAGCCTCACTGGTGATCTACTGTGTAGTTGCCTGCACCAGCCCTCCTTGCCTATGTGCGGTATGCCTGAGTAAAGAGGCATGCTCTTCTCCAGTCCAAATGGTGGGCACCCACTTGCCTTTCTGACATTCATCTCCAGGTTAGTGTTTGAAAGTGTGGAGGTCTTTGCAGGCTCATTTGAGACCCCTATTTTGGCCAGCATATAATCAAGTCTAAGCATCTAAAATGTATAAAGCTTTTAAGAGAGGGTATGATATGATAGGGCATTAATAACACGCCTATACACTAGTGTTTCAAGGTGCGATGAGGCAAGGAAGGGGGAAGAGAGGGAGACAAAGACAACAATCTTTCTAGTCCAGGTGACATTGGGATTGTGCAAGTGCAGGGGCGGGGGGAAAGGGAAAACTGCAGAGAGCAAGAGGAGAAGGGGCAGCGCAGTACATAGGAACAACAGTAAAATAAATACGAACAATAGGTAAAAGTGCGGCCCGCTTGTGCCAAGTGCAGGAATAAGTGCAGACATCAAATGTCAAGAGCTGGTAGGGACTGTAGGTATACAGAAGCAGCCCCTAAGTGCAGGTGTTTTGCTCAGGGAGGCAGTGCAGGTGTGCAGCTGGCAGTGGAGGGACCTGGGCCCGAGATCAGAGGGTAGCCAGATGACCAGTGCAGTTACAGTGAGGAGTTCAGGAGGGGAGAGGAGGAGAGAAAGCAGAAGCAAAGAGGAATGTCTTGAGGTGCTTCTGGAACCGGAGATGGTTCTTCTCAAGTTTCAGGGAGGCAGGAGGCTATTCCAGAGGGAGGCCCCAGCCGAAGATGGAGATCTACCACCAAATCGTTGCTTGGAGAAGCGACTGACCATAGGGGAGTTGGAGGCTGATGAGCGAAGAGCTCGAGAAGGAAGATATTTAGGAAGAGTAAGTTGAAGGTATTGAGGACACAGGCCCCAGAAGGCCTTGTGGACAATGAAGAGGGTTTTGAACTTAATCATCGCAGCCACTGGGAGCCAGTGCAGAGATTTCAGTCCTGGAGAGATATGATCCCTGGGCTTGAGGCCAAGGACAAGTCTTGCTGTCCTGTTTTGGATGCGTTGCAAAGGGCGGAGATTAGAGACAGGCAGATATAGAGAGAGGCTGTTGCAGAAGTCCAGCCTAGAGAGAATAAGAGCTGTGGGGAAAGGAGAGGAAAGGAAGAATACCTCTGAGGTGGTGCAGCTGGTAGTGTGACTTCTTAGAGACATCAGAGATGTGAGGAGAGAAGGAGAGTGTGGAGTCAAAGATGACCCCAAGGTTTTTAGCCTCACAGGTGGGAGCAGAAAGAGGACCAAGAGCGGACGGCCAGAGAGCGGCAGGAAAGGAGGGAGCAGGTGTGCTGATTAGGAGATTCTCAGTCTTACTGGCATTAAGGCCGAGATCATTGGCGGCACACCACTCCTGTATAGCAGACAGTCAGAGATGAGAGAAGGAGAAGAGGTGGTGGAAGGGAGCCTGAAAATGAGCTGAGTATCATCTGCATTGCATAGCACTGAAAGTTAGGGCATAGAGCGACGATTCAGTGGGAAAGAAGTGCCAGGTATTGGTTGAACAGCCAGGGAGAGAGGTTAGACCCCTGGGGAACACATCAGATAGCTCAGTAATACCCAGGTTATCACGGAAACGATTGAGCAGGATGGCAACATATGGCAGTATATATGCAGAACATGTCATAGTATACAATAATTGGCTGTAAAGACTGGAGGGGGTATCTGCACCTCTGCCCCCTATATGGTAGGGTAAAGGCACAGAAGACCCCAGCTAATAGTTGAGCAACCAAGACTTAAGCTCTCAGGAGGTGATGCGGGCTGATTCTTAAGTACAGTGAATCCCCAAAGCCTCCACAAAGGAATGTCCACACACTTGGTTAGGTGTGATAACATAAGATAAGGTTCAATAATTATATATATAATATATTACATGGCCACAGTAGTGGCCATGTAGTTATGGTTAAGTTGCTGTTTCCATAGGAAGAGCACTTTTTGAGCTGCCTATAACTCTGCTCCCCCTGGACAAATCCTCACCAAAGTTTGCAAAGAAAGTATATGGGCCACGCTGAATTTGAGTTTGATGATGTTCGGTCCAGGGGGGGAAAAGTTATAGGGGGTGTCCCAAAACGTCTTTTTTCCCATAGACTGAATGGGGGAAAAACTGCGCACGGCTACAGGTGAAACTGCTGGACGGATTTTGACGAAATATGCGGCAACTACAGGGGCTTGGTCCAGAAAGCGTGCTTTTGTAAATTTGGTCACCATCCGTGCAGTATGTCTCTTTATAATTATCATAAAGTAGGTCTGAAATAATTAGTGATATCTATGTTCGCTCCGCGGTCACACTTCCCTGTTCGGACGACGAACAAGATACCGATTGGCTAAGGGGTTGGAGTCATGACCACGGACACGCAACGTCTCTACCCATTGGCTGCTGCGAGACGTGTTCTACGTCAGATGGTTTGGATGTGCCCGACATCTTGGATCCGCGGAAAGCGGAGCAACCACCAGCGTACACATGCTTTTTTCATTAAACTATTTTGCTGTGTCACAGAGCATTGGGAAAGGTTCAGACAGTAAGAAATGGGTGATCAATGCATTTGTTCTTCGGTCATCATGATGTAATTTCTATGGACACCTTGTGCGTACAGTAAATGTGGGGTGTAATAATGATAGCACTTCAGTCCATGTAGTGGACAGGAAATTTTTTACTGTTGAAAGCACACGCGTATTGGTAAGCAACATTGAAATTGACAACATGCCGTGAATGCATTATTTTTTCCAATGCCTATTATTATATTCATTAGTACGCCGCCATGGGTGGCACATGCTATGGTGGTTGTGGCTAGGGGCTAGAGTCTTAAGATATGAGTGATTAATGCATTTGTTCTGGGGGTCGGTCATCATGATGTTATTTCTATGGACATCTTCTACGCACAGTACACTTATACCTACTTAATGACATATGTCCTATGGCCTCCTTGTACGCACAGAAAATGAGGGGTCCAATAAGGCCAGTATTTCAGCCCGTGCAGTGCACGGGGGAGTTGTTACATTTGTAAGGACACGTGTGGTGTTAGGGAACATTGAAATTGACAACATGCCGTGAATGCATCATTTGTTCAAATGGCTATTATTATATTCATTAGTACGCCGCCATGGGTGGCACATGCTACGGTGGTTGTGGCCAGGGCCTAGAGTCTTGGATGCATGGCCGTCGGCCGAAGGCGGAAGGCCTTACTTCCAGGACTGTAGGCCCTGGCTACAACCACCGCCGCATGTGCCACCTATGCATACACCCGTAGTGTTGCATTTTGCTTGTCAAGTTGTGGGGAGTGCGTGCAGTCTCGGGTGCATGGCCAAAGGCCATGCAACCAAGAACAAAGTGGTAAGTACTAGACTTGGAAGACACTCCACACCCATCCCATGTAGGATCTACAGACATACAGCTTGGAGGGAAGCCTCTGGGCAGAGGTACTGAAGGATAACACAACTATAGAATAACCCCCACTACCACACATCACCGAGGTGGTTGTGGGGAGACCCTGCACTCTTGGGTGCATGCCTAAAGCCCATGCACGCAAGACTGAAGGCATAAACAGTGGAGTTACAAGTCAATATGGGTGTGTTGGAATGTGGCAGTTGTGTTGATGCCCTAGTGTATTAACTTTATGGCTGCAGACAATGGTTCAAAAAGTAAATTTATAAGCAGCTAATTTACAAGGACCATGATTTCCATATGCAGCGATGGTTGTGTATAGGAAGTTACTCCTTGTAGTTTGGTTGTAAGGCGTAGGTGGTAGGTTACTCACCGAAGATGGAAGGGCAGCCTACAGGCACTGCAGCATATTAGTACCATAGATTAGACGAGTAGATTCCCATGTTTAGAAAATGCCTGCCAATATACTTACTCCTTACTTTGTTCAGTATCCACATACTTTCTTTTAATTGGCTATCGTACTTGGCGGAAGTATCACTTTTTCCATTTCTGTGATGAAAGAAAAAGGTGTGTTAGTGTTTGCATTTTTTGAAAATTTACTTCATTGCATAATAGACAGTTAACTTTTATTTTGGACCCTCATATTTAGTTTACAAACCAGTGTACTGTGCATTGCGCTCAGTTTCTGTGTTTGCTTTTCTCATCCTTGGGTCTGGGGAAAAAAATCCTTGTCGGATTAAAAAAACCTTAATTTCTTATGGTACTAAGTACTTCATTTTTTCCCTTGTGTTTTCTTCATTTTTCTGATCAATGTTGCCTTCCTGCCCATTTTTAACAGTTAGATACCTCTAGGCGTAATCTAACTGTGCATTTGCTTCCAACGATCTGTGATAATCATTTATTTGTGTCATTCTTACATCCTCTTGGGTAGTTAGATACCTGTGGGCGTATTCGAACTGTAGTCTTTCACATACTTTGTTAACAACCTTGAAGTACACATTATTTTGTAAATTTTGGCTTCAAGAACATTAAATATGCATTTGTTAGGTTAGCTGGCAACCTCTGCTTTAGAGTAATGGTGCTATCATTACATTCAAACCATCCAGAATTCTTTTAATGCATGCAGTGTAGTGACCTGCATTGGTTGTAGCTCCTGCATGGTCGATTATTCCTACTGTTGTAAAGGTTTTCTTTCCAAGTGACACTTGACTGTGTGTGAATGCAGTCAGTTTGCAGTTGTTTTTGGTGCCATCTGCATTATAACGTAGAAGCATAAGTATTATGTAGGCACTATGTGATTGTATCAGTAAGGTGGAGCGATTGCCTGAATTGCAAATACTACATAATCTGTCATGGTTTGCATTTTGTACAAGTTGCTGAAATGGAATGCTCTCACTATTTGGTATGGAAACATACACAAATCGCTCATTTGGGATTTCTTCCTGTATCACTTTGCTACAGAGAGTGCATGTATGTTTCCACATGGACGATATTTGGAAGATTTCATTTGCAGGCATGCTTTTGTTTTCCAATACTAATAGTATGTACATTAGAAATTCTTGTGGATCTTCTTGTGAGTTCATAGTGAATCTCACCATTCCAGCACAGTCGTCCAATTGTTGCCTTACTCCATGAACACTGTACGTGTTGTCAGGATTGCTTGTTGCATTTCTATGCAGCACTAACATTTGCAAACACAATTGGTCTGTACTGTGCAGGTAAATATTGTTAACAATTGGTGGCAATTGAAATAGAATATTCATTGCTACATTTGCATAGCAACTTACCCCACTTTCATCTGTACATTTGAATGGGCCAGCAAGTTCTGTATTTCAGTGCATTTTTCGGTTTTATTGTTGCTTCTTTGCCGATGTGCCTGGTTTACATTCCCCAATAGGTTCTTCTATGTTTGTGGCAATTGATGAAACTTTAGCTTCTTTTATTTTCTTTGCAGAATTTGCTGTTGCAGTCTGTTGCATTTCTGTTTCATTTACATTTCTTTTACCACGTTTCACTTTATCTGGAACAGGGTATTGTTTCAGATGATGGGTGTACAGTGAACGCAATATATTGTATTCTAGAATACAAGGAATATCAGCTTTGACTTTACTTGAATCAAAGTTTATTAGCAATAGACCGTCAAGTGTACGTAAGCGTGATAATGCTACGTAGCTCATGCCTTCCTTAAACACTGTGCTTCCTATATCTATCAATGCTTTCTCTAGGGTAAGACCTTTGGATTTATGAATGGTAACTGCATATGCAAGAGTTCGAGAAAATTGCTCTCTACGTACATACATTTCTTTGAAGAGAAGGAATCGAGCGATTCAGAGCCCTATCCTTTTCACTTCTGAAACTTTATCAAAGCGAATATTTACAAACTGAATGTTGCTATCACGTGGGTATGATTGAAAGCCAACAACTGTGCCCAGTGCTCCATTAACTAGCCCTTGCTCTACGTCAAGGTTACGTTTAAGCATTACTGTACAATTTAATGATAATTTCAATGTTTTTTTCCAACCCAGCTGTGTTGGAGATTGAATTTACTAAACTATTTAGTCTTTTTGTGGCTTGCTTACACATGGGTAATGTCATACCATGTACGTCTAGTTTGTCTGTGGCGCTAATTTCTATTATTGCTTGCATTTCTTTCTTTAACATTGTTTCATTGAATTTGAAACAGCTTGCAAGTGTTGGCATTAAGGCCATACAATTGACATTTTTGTGCGCTATTTGTTCCATAACATCAGTTGCACATGCATTATCGCCATAAAGTGCATGTATATGCCGTTTTTTCAATACAGCTTGTTCTTCTTGTGATAATACACCAACTCTAATACTTTTTAAGATGTTGGCATAAGTGAGATCTGCAGATTGCGGCATGTTCTCAGTTAATTCTCTGTATTGGAAATGTTGACAAAGGTTAACATTACCTATGCTCCAAACAGTTTTCCGGCAGAGTTTGTGGCCTAAGGTTTTAAAAATCGGTTCACCTTTCACTGGTGTCAATTGCAAAAGATCTCTGAAAACGATAATGTATTTCCCTGCAAAGAGTTCTTCGTTATTATTTTTAAATACTTCTTGCAATCTGAGATGAATCAAAGCCAATATTAGGTTGGAGACCATGCTCACTTCACCTATTAGTAGCATTTTCATTGGTTTCAATACTCTATGTAATTCCATTGCAGCTTCTGCAGAAAGTTTGGAGTAGTCTCATTTATTTTGATGCTCTAAAAGCAGTAGTAATCGGTGTAAAGTCACATTGCCTTTGTTGTAGGCAGCTAAACCTGTGGGGGCTGTTACAACAGCTGACAGTTTGTTGCTTGTCAATTGTTGAAGGAACTTGCTGATGATTTTGATTAAGAATGTTTTCCCTGATCCAGCTTCACCACTGACATACAGCAGTATAGGTTTGTAGTTTTGGCAGGTACATTCTTTATTTTTGTGTTGTAAACCATGTACAATTTGTTTTGTTACGTCTTCAAGAATTGTGTGCTGATAGGTGTTAAGTTTTAATTGTTGTACGGTTAAGTCTTCTGTATCTTCTTGATACTGATACATGGTTTTCTACTTCTGCCATAGCTACTTCAGCTTCATTTTCTATTAGTGGTTGTCCTAAAGGTTCTTGACTTCCTGTTACAGAAGGTTGACGACTGTCGGAAGAGTCTTTATCTAGTTGGGCCTGAAGTTCTTCTTCCTGTTGCTGCTCATTGTGTAACATTGTTTTGTACTGCGTAAAGTTCACATCGGTGATAGTGCTTTCATTTGCTTTGAAAGCATCTTCATAGCACTCATAATTATCTAGTCTGTCTTCCTCTTTTCTCCATGGTTTGGAAAGTTGTAACAGAGACATGTAATATAGTTCTTTCTGTTGAGGTGTTTTTAATGACAATTTCACATGATTAATTAAACTTTGTTTGTTAAGTTTCACTAAGCTCCCTTCATAATCGGTCACTCTATATCTACGTTTGCTTTCATCAGGTTTTTCATTATTTTTGTATGCAAAGTTTTGAGCTATGTGGTATAGACACATGCTTTCCAGAGTGGTACTCCTGTTCGGATAGTATGTGTCCAGTAAATTGTTTTTTAGAATGTCTTGGCTGTTGGGATCATTCTTGGCAATTGTTTCTATGTCCTCATATGATTTACAATTTCTCTGATAATGTTTTGTCTGATGCTAGGTCATCCCAGAGGTCTTGAGGCTCTGTTTTTTCTGCTTTTGTTAAGTAGGCTGTAACATATCGTGCAACAGCAGTTGAATTGTCTGCAATGTACTGAACGTCTATGTTTGCATTCCATAATATGGCAATGATTGCATTGTAATCATAGATATATTTTGGTTCTTGCCTTCTTTTTATGTAATACGTGTTTTTAGGTGATTTACCTTTAACACTATGTCGAACTGAAGACATGAAGTGGTTTACTTCACCTGTTTCTGTAACTGGTCTGGGGAAACCAAAGCGGCATTTGGTGTAGAATTTTTCTTTGTTTTTGTATTTGCGGCGACAATATTTGCCATATTTGTGTCTTTGAAATTGTAAAATCTGCCCATGCAGCTCACTATGTGTCTGTTGTGAAGGGATTTCACATGTGACATATTTTTGGATAAACTGCAAAACAGTGGTATCACTGTCGTGACCAAATTTCGGTGCACCTTTGATCCATAACAGCATGTGAATATGTGGTGCTCCTCTCGCTTGATATTCTTTTCTCCAAAAGAAGTGTTGCACTTCTCCAAGGGGAGGAACAGTTTTATTGCAAATAAAGTGTAGCATTGCAATGAAACGATGATGGAAATATCTTGAGACATTAACTGGATCTAGAGAGCAATGTTCTCCAGGTGTTAATATATCTATGTTGTTTTTGTTGCTGTTTGCTATGCGTAGGAACTCTTCCCATGCATATTCTGCACAACTTAGCGTAACAAACCAAGTTGGTAGCCCAAGGTTTCTAATCATGCAACGCATGTCTCCGTGCCGTCTGAACCAGTATTCCTTTGTACCACGCATGTTTGCAAACAAATTTGTTATACTTGATTGTAACACCTCATCTTTTTCTTGTACTTTTTGTATTAACTGCGTAGCTGACTTATTTTGAAAGTGCGTTCCAGATTTAAGAATGTGTGCAACTCCATAACATAGTGTTGCTAATTCACTTTCATAGAGTAGGTATCAGCGATTATACAATGTTAGATATAAATATCAATTGCTCCAGATGAATAGAGAAGGAAAACAGAAAATCACCTACCTGGGCTGGATGAACGAAGAGAAATGTCCTGTGGCCCGGTGAGTGCCTGGAATGGATCTCTCTGACTTTCCCTGCAGAAATTAGGAATTCCCCTGAAAACCCCTCCGGAGTCCTGCTCAAAGGCTTGATCCCCGGGAGGTTCCCAGGGAAACCCTCACGGGACAAAAAACCCTGCGGAGAGCTGCTAGAGAGCGTTGTCTCCCCGAGATGTTCCAGCGCGGGATGCAATTCCGCCTTCTGTGGTTGAGAGCTTCTAGCAATTGAGACTAAGTTCTGGCTAAGAAGATAAGGTTAGATTAGGTTAGAGTAGGATATAATTTCCTTGTCTATCAGTTTGCCAGACCCCCTTTGTATCTTCTGTTCTATATCTTACCCCCAGTTAGTAGGAAGAGAGGCGTCCTGGGAAATCGATGTGAAGGAAGGGAGAGGTAACCTGGAGTTCCCAGAAGTACTGAATCGATGGGCTAAGGAAAACAGTAGAATAGAAAAGAAAGGGTAGAGGGAGAAATAGCTAAAGATCACTAAACAACAGTAGCAAAAACCACAAAATATAAAGCCTACCAGTTTGTAATCAAAGGAAGCCTCCCGGAGACTGCTCACGGGGAGGTGGCAGTTAGCCTGGGGTGTTGAGGTAGGTAACCGCGCTAGAATGAAAACATGAAAAGGGAACAACCGATTACGGAACACCCTAGACTGCCGATGGAAGAAGGATTAATATAAAGCGTACGGAATACCTCGTGGAGGGCGAGGATCTGCATTCCGTACAAAAGAGAAACAGGGCTGGGTCCGCGCTCCTAAGGGGCGTGGTTTAACTCGTCCGAAGTCTGGTAAAGTCTTTTCCCGTACTGCCGTAGCGGTCTGCAGATCAAGAATAGAAGGGAGAATAGCGAGGTAAGAGAGTGTCAGAAGGAGTCAGGAATAAGGAAGCAAGTATAGGTAAACTGTAACAAACTAACTCACGTAGCGCCTGTATACTCCTATGAGAGTAGCAACGCACTGGACTCTTGGAGGATTCTGCTGATAAGCTGCTTGGGAGGATGTGACGTCAGTGAGCTGCAATGTGTTCTGGGATAGAACATCTAGACTGTTGTGTGTGTGTTATGATCGCCAAATATGGCGGCCATGTTGAAGTACCTCCCAGGATAAGGATCTGCCGTACAGAACATGACAGTATGCCCCTCCTTAGGGCCGCTCCCTCCTGGCTTGTCCGGATGCAATAGATGAAACTTTTTTACTAATTTGGGCGCGTGTTCAGCTGATTCAGGTTCCCAACACCGATCCGCGGGTGTGTAGCCTTTCCAGTCTATAAGATATTGTAAATGACCCCGGTGATACCGTGAGTCACATATCTCTTTGACCTCGAATTCTGGTCCGGATGTGAGCATAACTGGTGGAGCACGAGTAGAGGTTTTTGGTTGAAAGGAACTCCGATTGTATGGTTTTAATTGAGATACGTGAAACACCGGATGGATGCAAGCCCAGGTGCTCGGTAGACGGAGTTTGAAGGAAACTGATCCTATCGCGGCGATCACCTGGAATGGCCCAAAATATAGGGGAGAAAGTTTGGACAGCACTAGATGCCGAGGGAGAAAACGCGATGACAGCCAAACCCAATCTCCTGGTTTGATTATCGGGTCTGGAGACCGGTGACGGTCCGCAAAATGCTTTGTTCTTTCCTGGGACTGTCGAAGCGCAGTGATAGCTGTGCGATGACCCTGCCGGATTTGGTCCATCAGGCAATCTACATCTGGAAATTTGCACTCAGACTTCTTCAAGGTGGGAAAGGATGATGGGTTGAACCCATAGGAGCAATGGAATGGAGAAGTACAGATTGCCGAGTGAAAAGAGTTGTTATAAGCGAACTCGGCTAAAGGTAATAGATCCTTCCAATCATCCTGAGCCACAGAGACATAGCTCCCGAGGTATCCTTCCAAGGTTTGGTTGAGCTTTTCTGTCTGGCCGTTGGATTGGGGGTGATAGCCTGAACTGAGAGCCCGTGAGATTCCAAGATGACGGCAGACAAGTTTCCAATAGTGTGACGTATATTGTGAACCTCTGTCCGAAATGATTGTCTCTGGTAAGCCATGTAAGATGAATATGTGGTTGATGCAGATGCGAGCCATCAAGGCAGCAGAAGGCACTCCGGCAAGTGGAATGAAATGTGCCATCTTAGTAAAAGTATCTATTGTTACCATTATGGCCGAGCATCCTCGTGATGGTGGTAGGTCCACTATGAAGTCTGTGGATATTATTTGCCACGGTCGTGAGGGCAAAGGCATCTTGACCAAAAGTCCTAGAGGGGCTTGCCGAGACGTTTTAGTTTGGAGACATATGGGGCATGATTTAACATATTCTTTTATGTCCTTTCTCAATGATGGCCACCAAAAGAAACGAGAAATCAATTCTTGGGTGGAGGCAAAGCCCCTATGTCAAGCTGATTTTGAACTGTGACACATATTGAGAACTTCTTCCTGAATTGTTAGTGTCGGAATATACGCCCTGTGTCCAAAGAAATAGCAACCATCTTCCAAAGTTAACGCCAGTTGTGTAGACCGTGGAAGTTCTTTCTTTACAGTAGGACAGGATTGTGATTTCAGACGTGAGAGAAAATCGGGCACAGTGTGCAGTTCCAGAGCCATACAAGGAAAGATGGGTTCAGACCTGAAAGGGTTGTTCGGAAGCTGTTCCTTACGGGATAGAGCATCGGCCTTTAGATTTTCCTTTCCTGGGATGAATGTGAACGTGATTTCGAAATGGAGAAAAGAAATTAGCCCATCTGGCTTGACGGCTGTTACATGTTTGGGCATATTGTAGGATCCTGAGGTTATGATGATCTGTCCGGACTTCTACCGGAAACTTGGCTCCCAGTAGTAGATGGCGCCATTCTTTCGAATGCTCGTTTGATTGCCAATAACTCTTTCTCCAGTACCGTATAGTTTAGCTCTGCTGGAGCAAGGGTTTTGGACAGGTACGCTACAGGTCGTTCAAGATCTGAGTTGTCTATTTGAAGCAAGACAGCCCCTAGAGCATATTGTGAGGCGTCGGTTTCCACAATGAACCGACGGTTCTGATCAGGGGTTAACAACACTGGTGCTGAGGTAAAAAGCTCCTTAAGCCTCTTAAAGGCTTCATCTGTTGTTTCTGTCCAAAGAAAAGGGACTCCTTTCTTCAGAAGCTTTGTCAAAGGCTGTGTTAGTCTGGAGAATTCAGGTATAAATCGTCGGTAGAAGTTCGAAAACCCCACAAAACGTTGAATGTCTTTGCAGGAGGTAGGCGTTGGCCAGTCCTGAACAGCGGACACCTTCTCCGGGTTCATAGCTATTCCCTTTGCGGATAGAACATACCCCAAATAAGTAACCTGGGGCTGGTGGAAAGAGCACTTTTCCAGCTGGCAGTATAAATGATTCTGATGGGGTCGCCGTAGAACCTCTTCAACATGTTTCTCATGTTCCTGGGCTGTGTTGGAATAGACTAAAATGTCATCTAAATAGACAACGACGTTGTGAAGGAGGAGGTCGGCGAACAGATGGTCCATAAATCGTTGGAAGATAGCAGGAGCATTTGAAAGGCCAAAAGGCATCACTCTATATTGGAAGTGGCCAAAAGGGGTTCGAAATGCCGTTTTCCATTCGTCCCCTGATTTTATTTGGATTAGGTGGTAAGCTCCTTTTAAGTCTAATTTTGAATAGATGGTGTCCCCTTTAACGGCCTCCAAGATGTCAGGGATTAAGGGCATCGGATACTTATCGGGAACTGTGATCTTATTGAGTCCCCGAAAGTCTATGCAAGGACGGAGTTCAGCAGTATTCTTCTTTACAACAAAGAACAGGGAAAGCGGCTGCTGGTGAGGTTGACTCTGTGATCAATCCATTCATTAAATTGGTTCTAAGGTAGTCTCGTAAAAACTTTTTTTCGTTATTTGATAGGATGTACATCCGACCAAAAGGTAAAGGTTGATTTGGAATCAGCTCAATTGTACAATCATCTCTTCTGTGAGGAGGTAATTGATTGTATTCAGTAGCGGCAAATACCTCTCGGTATTGTTGGTATGCTTCTGGGAGACCTGCAATCTGGTTTAGAGTTGTAACCCCTGGTGACCCCTGGAGAGTGGACATTGAGTCTACCAGTACTTTTTGTTGATCCTCTATGCAATGTGTCAGACAATATTCTGACCCTAAGAAAAAAGATCCCGCGGTCCAGTTTATGAATGGATTGTGCTTTTTGAGCCAAGGTATACCCAAGATGATGGGATGATGAGCCGCTCGGATGATATCCAGGGTGAGACTCTCCCAATGAGATGCAATGGACATCAACAGAGGTCTGGTCTTTGATAGGTCCTGGCACTAATGGACTCCCATCAACGCTTTCCACTGGTATTGATTCTGCCTTTGAGGAGCGTGGGATACCATGCGAAGCAGCCCAGTGATTGTCAATGAAGTTCCGTGCAGCTCCGCTGTCGATAAGTGCTGGAATATCCTGTAAAATTCTATCTCCAAAGGAAAATGAAATCTTTAACACTACCATGTTGGTATCAGGATGACTGGTACACATTGAAGAATGAAAAGACTGTGAGGAACCCGGTTGAAGAGTGGGATCCCGGATCGTGGTTCCTCTTACGTCCGGGCGCTGGCGTTTCCCGAGCGCCTAGGCGGTGTAATCGGGCAGTCTTGTACAGTATGTGTATTGGTGCCACAGTACATACACAAGCCTAAGGTCTTTCTGCGATTCCGTTCTTCTGGCGTTAAAGGCCCTCATGAAGTTGACCCTAACTGCATAGGTTCTTCTGTAGCCTGAGTCCTGGGCGAGTGAGGAAAGTTAGATGCGAATCGAGGAGTCCGGCCTTTTCTCCTTTCTAACAGTCTCTCCTTCATACGGTAATCTAACTATAGAACTAGAGCAATGAATTCTGTTAGATTGGTGGGCCGTGATACTCTGGACACTTCGTCCTTAAGTTCTTCTGATAACCCTCTCCTAAAGATCGTAACCTGTGCATCGTCGGACCAGGTGGTCTCACTTGCCATCTGCTTAAATTTAGTAATATAGGTCAGTATATCTAGATTTCCTTGTTTGAAATCAAGGAGGTGTTCTTGGGAGGCCACCCGGATTTCTTGTCGGCCGAACATGGTGCGAATGCTGTTACAAAAGGCCGTATGAGAGTCCAGGATGGGATTATTACTAGTAATCAAAGGGGTTGCCCAGGCTAAGGCTGGTCCTGTCATTTGTGAGACCATGTAACCCGCACGGTCTCGAGCGGTATGAAAAAATGCCCCCTTGAACGTAAACTGTATGGCACAAGAGTCTAGGAATTCTTTGACCTTATGGGGGTTCCCATCAAACTGGCCGCCTGGTAAAGGGCCTGGATGAACCTCTGAACAATGAGGTACGCGAGAGGCTAAGGCCTGCTGGGCAACCTGCTGAGCTGCCTGTTGTTGGTGCTGTCGTAGGGTATTATTCTCCTGCTTAAGTTGTTGCACCTCAGTAGTTAATGATTGTACCGCAGCTATTAGCTGCTGGATCTGCTGTTGTTGAGGATCCATTTTAGGGGGTTCTCTGGAACCAACTCTAATCACTTGGAGCTAGTCAGCAACTGCTGACTACTTTTCTAGGCGTTGCTAACTGTCAGCGATTATACAATGTTAGATATAAATATCAATTGCTCCAGATGAATAGAGAAGGAAAACAGAAAATCACCTACCTGGGCTGGATGAACGAAGAGAAATGTCCTGTGGCCCGGTGAGTGCCTGGAATGGATCTCTCTGACTTTCCCTGCAGAAATTAGGAATTCCCCTGAAAACCCCTCCGGAGTCCTGCTCAAAGGCTTGATCCCCGGGAGGTTCCCAGGGAAACCCTCACAGGGGAAAAAACCCTGCGGAGAGCTGCTAGAGAGCGTTGTCTCCCCGAGATGTTCCAGCGCGGGATGCAATTCCGCCTTCTGTGATTGAGAGCTTCTAGTAACTGAGACTAAGTTCTGGCTAAGAAGATAAGGATAGATTAGGTTAGAGTAGGATATAATTTCCTTGTCTATCAGTTTGCCAGACCCCCTTTGTATCTTCTGTTCTATATCTTACCCCCAGTTAGTAGGAAGAGAGGCGTCCTGGGAAATCGATGTGAAGAAAGAGGTAACCTGGAGTTCCCAGAAGTACTGAATCGATGGGCTAAGGAAAACAGTAGAATAGAAAAGAAAGGGTAGAGGGAGAAATAGCTAAAGATCACTAAACAACAGTAGCAAAAACCACAAAATATAAAGCCTACCAGTTTGTAATCAAAGGAAGCCTCCCGGAGACTGCTCACAGGGGAGTGGCAGTTAGCCTGGGGTGTTGAGGTAGGTAACCGCGCTAGAATGAAAACATGAAAAGGGAACAACCAATTACGGAACTCCCTAGACTGCCGATGGAAGAAGGATTAATATAAAGAGTACGGAATACCTCGTGGAGGGCGAGGATCTGCATTCCGTACAAAAGAGAAACTGGGCTGGGACCGCGCTCCTGAGGGGCATGGTTTAACTCGTCCGAAGTCTGGTAAAGTCTTTTCCCGTACTGCCGTAGCGGTCTGCAGATCAAGAATAGAAGGGAGAATAGCAAGGTAAGAGTGTCAGAAGGAGTCAGGAATAAGGAAGCAAGGATAGGTAAACTGTAACAAAGTAACTCACGTAGCGCCTACACTCCTATGAGAGTAGCAACGCACTGGACTCTTGGAGGATTCTGTTGATAAGCTGCTTGGGAGGATGTGACGTCAGTGAGCTGCAATGTGTTCTGGGATAGAACATCTAGACTGTTGTGTGTGTTATGATCGCCAAATATGGCGGCCATGTTGAAGTACCTCCCAGGATAAGGATCTGCCGTACAGAACATGACAGTAGGTGGAATATGTATTCAACATTTTGTCTAAATCTGGCATCTTGCGAATACATTCGTAATGAGCGGTATTCTGATGCCCCAATCTGAGTGGGTCTATCATCGCACCTTCCACCTTTGCCAGTCGGAAATAGCAGTGGAAAAGCATGTGCTTCTATACTTTTTTCCCAAATACTCATTGGTGACCCTTTGGTTTGTCGCATTTGGTAGGTTTCTAGTGCATCATCTATGCTTTCATTGGAATGCAATGGATGAATTGTGTAATGGTCCAAAAGAGTGGATATTGTAGCTGGATCCAGAAGTTCGAATTGTCCAGTTTCTGATGGCTCTTGATTTATTTCAGTTGTTTGCCTTAAGCTTTCATCAATATTTATTTCCTTGTAGTACTCATTATTGGGCCTCATTACACGGTAGGCGGTAAGGGTTTACCGGTACCGGTAAGGGCACCGGTACCGGTAAACCCTTACCGCCTTACTACAATGTCCCTTTGCGGGTCCTCCCTTAACGCCTGGTTTTTCCAAAGGGACCTCGGAGCTAATTACGGTACCGCAATTTGCGGTACCGTAATTAGCACCTTCCCCATTCCCATTATGCCCTATGGGGCAAAAATGGGAATGGGGAAAGGCCTTGGTGAATGGGGAATTACCGCCCCCGCTCACCTTGGAGTAGGGCGGTAATTCTGCCATCCACCAAGGCGGCCTCGGTACGGTACCGGCGGCAACCATGGCGCTAATAGCGCCATGGTTACCGCCTACCGTGTAATGAGGCCCATTGTCTTTTAGATATTGCAATGCTTGTCTAACTTTGTGTAAGTCCACTAATTGTTGCCAAATGTTTTTTTCCTTTGTTGTTACTCCATTTACCAAGACTATTAAAGAACGTTCCACTCCTAGAGTGTGTACATTTTCCATTAGATCTAATGGCAAGTAAACTACTTTGCCACAAATGCCTTTCACAAATTCAGAGGAAGGTAATTTTGCTGTTTTTGGATGAAGGCATATTATTGTTTGGAATGGGTGAACTGTTTGAATGATTATGGTCTCATACAAATTGAGCTGTGGCAGGCTTTTTGGTAATGGAAACAATTCCAAATTATTTGTAATAACACATGAAGGAGTGTGGTTGTTGTCTAATTTTGCAGTACAGTAACTGCAACATATTAGGCGTTCAGTTATTTCATATTTGTTTTCAGCTAAAAAGGTACAAAGTTAATTCAAACCATTTACAGTCTTCATTGTTTTCTATTTTGTATGCTATGTCCACATTTTTTGTGTTCCTTTTGTAAAACGTTCTGCGGCAACACACACACACATGGTTTGGTACTTCAGCCGATGACCTTTTAAATTTTACTATTTCTTTTCTGTATGTGTGTAATAGAAGGTTGCTATGTGCAGAATTGTCGCTACTATGTTCTAAAACTGTTGCATTTTCTACGTGGCTCTCACTTCCAAAATACTTTTTCTGAATACGGTCCATTTCTTCTTGTAAGTATTTGGGTGTACCATGCAGAAGAGTGGTATTTAAATTGCCTAATTCTGAAGCTGGACTTTTTGCATAGTATATTTTATACACTAAATTTCTTACATTGGAATGATGTACTGATATTCTTTTGATATCATGGAAGGTACTTTTGCAAATAGGCCCAGAAATGCAGGCCAATTAATGTCCTTTTAGTCCTGTGTCTTTCCGCACTGCACAAATATCCATACTTTCATTTTACTTTTGTCTTTACCTTTTACATATTGATTGAGGAATTGACGTAAAGATTTGAAAGCTTTGTTTGGAATGGCACACATTGATGTGCACGGCCATTTGTATACTGGATGGTGTGGTTCGGCTGAATCGAGAGGTAATACTGAGTTTTCAGGAGATAGTTTTGTAAGCAGTGTTTCTTGTTCCATGATGGTAGTATTGATTTTCTCATACCCTCGTCCACTGCTATGGATGGCAATTGTGTTTGTTTGATTTTGTTTGTATGCTTCTTCATTGAAATATGGTTCTGTGGTTGTTGTGTGACTCCATTCACCACCACAAACATGTAAAAAAATATTTTTGTTCACATTCCGTTTATTGCTAAATTTCATTTGTAGTTTGATACTTACTTTTGTTAGTGCTTTCATCCTTTTTAACACTAATATGAACAACTTCCTTTTGAGAAGGACTGGACTGTCCACGAGTGCTTGTAGAATGAACTTTCTACGGTACGTTTTAAGGGGTGAGGATGATTTTGATCCTAGATTCTGAAGGACTCGGTAAAATACTTTTTTTTACTATGGGTTCTTCTTACACTATCAGGATTATTAGGAACATTGTTAGCTGTACTGGCAGCTGTTTTTTTGACAACATTTCTGTGTTTTGTGACACTTTTTGATGGAGGAGGTACAGTTTCGGTAGTTGAGACTTCCTTTATTATGTTACCCAACTGCATTAGCTGGTTTGTACCAAGATTCTCTACAAACTCTACAACAGGTGGATGCTTACATTGGGCACCTTTATTTTTCTTTGCTCTAATTCTGCGTTCCTTTCTACAGAGTTGCTTTTTGGTAGGCATTCTTTGGTGTCTGTTAAGAAAAAAAATATACTTTGGTCTGTTGTCCAATGTATGTGTGCAGTGTGCATGTGTGCATAGGTTTGATAGGGAAGCTCTTTGGCATGGTGTGTCCTATGGGGCAAAAATGGGAATGGGGAAGGGCCATGGTGAATTGGGAATTACCGCCTCCTTACACCTTGTAATGGGGCGGTAATTCTGCCATCCACCATGGCGGACACAGTAAAATACCGGCGGCAACCATGGCGATATTAGTGCCATGGTTACCGACCTACCATGTAATGAGGCCCTAAATCATTTAAGGGTATGGAAATGCCTTGTTCTTTACAAAGTGTACTATGCATAGGAGAGAGGTTTGTAAGCGATAGGGAAAAGTACTAGATGGGGAAACATTTTGTACTTGTTAATGAAAAGCACAATGTCGAAAAATCGGGAGATCCTCAGAAGGAAATGTCAGCACTACAATTGGGAGCGCTTACTATTCACATACGATCACATTGCAAGTAGCATTACTGTAGGCCGTACAGAGTACATAACTCCGATATTTTCACATACAAAATTGTGGTCTGCCCTAAATAGGCATGCTTGCAACGTATGTACATGTTATGCGGAAGACAGTAAGCAGTCGTGCGATTTGTGAATGAGAAATCGGCAATCTTGCACTTTAAAGGGGGAGCGTTGTTATGTATTTCCTATGGACATTAAGCAGCATTATTTTGCCTATTTTACATCATAAGGCTTCCACATGTTCTCTGATTAAAAAATACATACCTGTACTCTATACTGATGCATGTGGACATGTATGGAGCTGTACGTAGAAATTTGCAATCCTTGCACAGTAGATTGTGAAGTAGGTGCTTTGCAATGGTATGCGATTTCCATTAAGAATCATCGACAGTAATTTTGAAGTGCGCAATGTTGATGACGGAGTTAAACCTAGCGATGTTCTATGTGATTGGTGGATGATTGTGCGACCGCTTAGTTGTATCCAATGAGGGACTCGCTTTGGTACCGCTGTAGAATGGGTGAAAGGACTGGGTAAGAGTTATGTGCCGCACGTAGGCAATGCTTGTCCGCTGGTAGGGCGTGTCACATACAGGTTTCTACAGCAAATCCTGCATGGAAAGGCGACTGTAGGCATCAGTCGATCAGATGTTCACATTACTCTTTTGTGTCAAAAGACGGTGCACACACTGACGATGGCAGAGGTAGAGAGGGTCAGGGTTTTGATGCTTGGTGACATTTTTGTGCAAGGCTTACAACACTATGCCGAGAGTAGGCATGTGACACACCATTTCGATGTGCGAGGAGTGGAGGTGGAGATGCCAATGCTGCGGCAATTCTGCAAGTTTGTAGAGATATGCGTAGAATGACCACTCCCTCATGTGGTAATTTTGCACTACGGTGCTTGCCATTTGGGATACCTGACTTCACATACTTTATTGGCAGATTTGGCAAGTTGGTTGAAGCACTCATGACCATCTTCCCAACAACGAAAGTAATTTTTTCTGCTTTACTCCTGAGAGTACAATGGAACAACACTTCTGTTTTCTGTCCAGATCAATTCATCGGGAGGTGTATCATCAATAGCGGCATGCGTGCATTCATGCTACGAGTTGGTATGTTTTTTTATAGCCACGATAACATTGCTCCAAGCAATGCGCATTACTTTCAAGGAGATGGTGTTGCGCTATCTTCTTTGGGAAATGTGATGTTCTTTTGGAACGTAAGGCTTGCTTTAGAGAAGGTTCTGTAATGTTTGCAAGAGTAAAGCAAGGACAAAAAATACAAAAAAATACATTAAATACCAGATGTCTGTACGGTAACTGGCCAAAAAAAAAAAAACGGCTCTTTTCAGAGCCTACCTTAAAGGGGAAAAAGGGGAATAGTAATTTAATGTACCGTCGTCACGCTCTGATCCTGTACATGTCCGCGAACATGGCAGTAGTTAGCAGCCACCACATATCACCAGCGGGGATTCAAGGGTGGAGCCTCCCTGAAACTTGAGGAGAACCATCTACGGTTCCAGAAGCACCTCAAACCTTCCTCTTTGCTTCTGCTTTCTCTCTCCCTCTCCCCTGCTAATTCTTTGCTGAATCTGCACCGAATCTGCAACTGGGCCACTCTCGCCGACCTCGGTCCTGGGCCCAGCCACTCTCCACTTGCACTGCCTCCTTGGCAACCCCTGCACTGCGGGACTGCCTCTGTATCCCTACAGCCCCCGTTCCCAGCACTTGTCTGCACTTACCTTGCACTTGCCACCAGCTGGCCCTATTTATTTTATTCTACTTACCTTGTACTGCACTTCCCCCCCTCCCCTCCCCTTGCACTTTCTCCCTTCCCCCTACCCCTGCACTTGCGCGATCTCAATGACACCTGGCCTAATAGGATCGTTGCCTTTCTTCCCCTGTTCCCCCCTCACTGCCTCGTCGCGCCTTGAAACACTTGAAACCCTTGTGTATAGGCGCGTTACAAATGCCATATCATATCATGTAAATGAGAATGAGAGGAGCTAGGGATTGGTCCATAAAGTTCAGTAGGTGTGTTCTGACCGACGTACTTTAGTAACACCGTCTTCTCCCTCACAGGAGACCACACAGCCATGGCTTTCCATGCTCGAAAACAGATTATCTGGATTTTGGGAGACTCATGGATACATTGGTTGAAGGTGCATGCAGAAAGCTGCAGTTTCTCTACAAATCTCAGATTTCCACATGCGGAAGTGCACTGGCATGGCGTGTGTGGCATGAGATGGCTGGACTTGGCACCTCTGTGGTACTTTACTGACAGAGCGTCCTCCAGATATACTCATCATTCATTGCGGAGGAAACAGTTTAGGCCATGTATCTGGAATTTCTTTGCAATGAAGGAAGGACTCGCGAAGCTCATGGACATGTTTCCAAATTGTCAAATACTTTTTTCCTGTATTGCCCAAAGACAAATATGGCTGCGTTCTTCTGCATTTGGTCCACAAATGGAGAAAGCGAGAGGCAATGTGAATAAGGCTGTGTGTGCATTTTTAAGAGATGTTGGCATGTCCTCTTTCCACAATGAAAATATTTTGTTTCGCAGCACTTTCATTTTCCGCAGAGATGGAGTCCACCTCACATATGCTGGCAATCAGATTTTGCTTCGCAATGTACAAAATGCATTACGACAACCTCTTTTGCAATCACACTAACCTATCTGACAATCCGTTTTCCCCAATCCACTGTTTTTGACCTACACAACATACCACCGAAAGGCTCTTTTCAGAGCTGCCACTTACTACCAAAGTACACTTTATTGCGTTTGCTCCGCTTGCACCCTCCCTTTTTTTCTCTACGACTATCCGTGAACTTTTTCAGAACTCCGCAGGGGTCTACAGCCGTCACTTCATAGTTCTATTGTTATACTGAGAAAGGCGGCTCTGAAAAGAGCCTTTTCTGTAATTTTTGTTGTTTTTACGTTCATTGCTTAATAGCACACGACACACTAGGAGAAGAGGCGAAAGGAGGGTAAGGAAGGGACACCAGCCACGGGGATAAGAAAGGGCAACTGAACAGAGAAAGATTTAGGGTGAGCTTTATTTAGGTAAGGAGCAGATCTTCTGGTGCTCGGTGACCGCAGCCTCAAAAGCACTTCGAAAACTCTCCCCCCTGCAGAGTACTGCGTCACAATACGTGCACACTACTGTCACCTTTGAAAGGTAAGGGTCAACAGCATTGCAAATGGCTTGTGAGGCAGCTGAAGGGAGGCGCTCCCCCACAGGAGTGTCTCTTGTGGTGGGAGGGTCAGATACCGAGGATGCTGTGGAGGAACTCAAACGACTACACTATTCAGATGGCACCACCTTGCGAATGTCCACAGTGTGGAAAGAAGTGAGGTGTCGCTTCATGGTTGTCGTACCAAAACTGTACACTCCAAATCTCCCGCGACTCAATACCACCTCGCACTGGTTACACTTCACCAGGTTCGCACATGCTTTTAGTAGGTTCCCATAAACGGAAAACAACCGCCACACCCACGACTCCCGCAGAGTGCTCCTAGTGCAGAGTTCCTCCACTTCATTCTCTTCCTCCGCTTCTTCCTCGATCTCTACATTCTCACCCATATATCTCTCTGCAGGCCCTTGGTGAGGTGGTGGTGATGGTGGTGGTGTTGGGTTTGGGGGTGGTGCAGAGACTAATTACCCAACAGCAGCCATACCGATTAGTTTCCTTTTGGTCACTACAGCAGTAAAGGCAACACACCTCTATCTGCTATAGCTAGAAGGACAATGAAGATGCGCTCAGGGAAGTGGCCTTTTGTAGGGGTGCAGGGGTGTGCCTCGTGACCGTCTTCATCCCTACAAAGCGGTACACAAATTGTACACAGCAACTCCTGCAGTGGCCTATTGTTTGGGATGTGTGAAATTACATTTTTACACTCTACAATACTTTGCCTTGTATCTACAAGTTCATTTGTATTGTTGCGGAAGCACACTAACAGCGGAAATTAGTCCCCATGCTCAGCGTAGGTGCGGTCACATGATGACGTCCTCAACACATCCACCCCAGTAATGGAAGTCCCCTGGTCAGCAAATGCAAAGAATCAAACGTGCACATGCACACAAGTGTCCTACGGACAGTGTTCGGGTTCTCAAACTACTTCAAAGTGCAACACAAGTGAGACTGACAGTTAGAAACAAGATGTTCGCAATACTTATGTTTCTTCTGTGTATGTGCATGCATGCTATGTTCACTGTACGGACAGTTCCAGTGTCCTTAGGACAACTCCATTTTGTTTGCCTACAAACTTGCCGCCCACCATGCCTGTTCTACGGACGGCACCATTTTGGCTGCGCCCGATACGGACCGCTATACTGTCCTTCACACACTTCCATTTTCCTCATTTACACCCATTCCAGACATCTGGTGTGTTCTACAAACATGTAGTACTATCTCGTTTCCAAGCGGTACGCCGAGGTAGTATATCCTTTGGACGCCCCTTTATGTTTATGTATGCACAATTTCAACAGTTCCAGTGTTCTTAGGACAACTCCATTTCTCCAGAATGGGGTCTGGCATGGATTCACATGCTCATGAATATTCCCCGTCGTCAGGCTGGGAATCCTCGGTAAAGAAAAAATCAGAATCAGTTTAGTTTCTGATCTGTCTTTCTTAGTAGTAACCAATCACTGATCTCTGGGTCATACTGCCCCCAGCCAATGACTGCCCTCTCCCTAAGCCCCGCCCCTGGCAGCCATCCTCCGATTTATACCGCACGCTCAAGTGTTGGGAGTCCTTGTGTTTAGCGCTTGAGTTTTTTACGGCATTTTCACGTTTTTTCAGGAGAATTTCTAATTTTTTTGGTTTAATCAAGCCTCAAGCTGCACCGTTTCTACTTCCGATAACGGGGACCCGTTTCGGAATTCTTCTACGCCCCTCAAGGGTGAAGTTTTCGTCGAGTTTACACTTCTTGGAGGATTCCGGAAGATCTGCGGCCTACCTCAAGACATGGCCCAGGACAAAGGGAGCTCGACACCCGGATCAAAGCTGTTCAGGAACTGCCCTGGATGCGGATTATATAACATTTTCAAGGAGGACGAGCATTGGCGATGTCTCTACTGCCTCCATGGGGACAAGACGCACATGGAGAAGGACTGTGCGTTCTGCAAGAACCTTTCAGAACAGACCAAACAAGATTGTCATTCCCGCCTCGCCACCTGGCTGGAGAAGGGCACAGCAAGTGAGAAGGCGAAAAAGAAGTCTGAGCGGGCTTCTAAGTCCTTTGAAGGTGCCCGAGCGACGGGGGCCCAACAGAAGGCCAAGCACCGCGAGTCCGCGGGCTCCGGGAGCACCGAAAGCTCGGGCTCTTCGGGTTGCCAAGCTCGGCGCTATTTCCCTGGCACGTTCGACCACAAGCCAGCGCTCTGGGTCGGGGAAGAGGAAGTCCGAGAACCAGGGTAGGCCGCTGGAGCGGACCCGGTCGATCTCGTAGGGGGAGCGAGGCGTTGACCCTCCCCCCCAAGGCGAAGGCCCAGGACGCACCTAAGGTGATGAGAGCCTTGATCCACCCCGTTAATGCCTCTACCGAAGTGGTCTCTGCAACCCTGGCGGAGCCGGCTGAGACGCCAATGGAAATGGCCTCTGGGCCCAGAGTATCCCTGCCGCAGCGGAGGGAATTCTCTTTCCAGCCCATCGCTAAGACCCCCGTGAGGCCCCGGCTGAAAAAGAGGGGGGGCCGGTGGTCATTACAGACTCGGAATCAGCCTCTGAGGAGGAACCAGTGGAGACCGAGAGGGGCCTCAACGAAAGGTCCATAAGCCTCAACGAGAGGTTCATAAACCTCAACGAGAGGTTCGAGAAGGTTGGATCCCAGGGGATGGTCCCTGCTGACGTGATCGATGATAGCGACGTGGACGAACAGGGCCCACTGGAGCGGCCATCCCATCCGTCGCAGCCATTGCCCGAGCCCCAGGATAGCTTGGCGGCCATTTTGTTGGCAATCCACTCCTTATGTACCGAGATAAGGACGAGATTACCACGCACCCCGACAGAGGAGCCAGAACCAGGCCCGTCGGGAAGCCCTCCGAACAAGTGGAGGAGAGTCCACCCCGCTCCGCCCTTCGTGCCTGCGAGACTGGTGGACCCCTCATCCCCCTCACCGTGAGGGGATACGGCGACGGGGATGGACGTTGACGGCGGCGATGACACAGCGGACATCCCGTCGTCACACCCCCATCCCCCCGCGGGCGTCTCCAGCTGACGAGGTTGGCTCTTTCCACGCCATGATAACCAGGGCATCCAAGCTCTTCCAGCTCTGCCCTGAAGAACAGAAAAAGGAGGGGTTTCTGTACCAGCGACGAGAGGCTAAGAGGAAGACGGTCCTCGCGGTGCCTTTACTCAACGACATCTGGGACGAGGGGCTTGCTGTCCTCAAGAACCCTGCCACGACACCTGCCAAGAGGGACAGGTACGAGAAGAAGTACTGAGTGCCCGATGACGCCCCCTTGTGCCTCAGGGCACAGCCCACGCCGGACTCGGTCGTCTCGGCAGCGGCTAAGAAGAAGGCAGTGGGCACGGCGGCTTCAACTTCCACCTCCCCGCCGGACAGAGAGGCTAAGAAGTTGGACTCTATGGGACGAGCCATCTCGTCGGCAGCATTGACGATTAAGGCGGCCAATGCCTTAGCGATCGTGGCCTGCTACCACAGGGAGTTTTGGTTCAAAATAGCTCCCCTGCTAGATTTCCTGCCTGTTGACAAAAGGGCGGTGGCCCTAGAAATTCTGCAGGAGAGCGAGGTGGCGTCGGATCACGCCATTACAGTGGCAACAGACATTGCCGACACTGGATTTCGCCAACTGGGCAATGGAGTTTGCCTCCGACGACGAGGATGGCTCAAGGCGACAGACTTTCGCCAGGACGTCCAGACCAGAGTGTTGGACATGCCGTTCGACGGCAACAACCTCTTTGGTAAGGCAGTGGATGAGTCTCTACAGGCCATCAAGACCGACTCGGAGACGGCCTGGGCCCTTGGGGTGCTTCAGCAGCGAAGGACCTTTTGGAGCTCTGGAGGCAGATAGGGTGCCTCCAAAGGATCCAGCGGTGGCTCCTCCACCTACCGCCAGGCGGCCCGCTCCACTTCCCAGGAGGCATACAGAGGTCGTGGCAAACAAGGGGGTTCCCGCCGTCGTCGCCAAGGAGGCCAAGGCGGCAAGGCCACCTCCAAGCAAGACTGACCCGGCCATGTTGTCGGGCCCCCACCGAAGCACCCCGGTGGGAGGCCGGCTGACGAAGTTCGTCGGCGTGTGGGAGTCCATCTCCACCGACCGTTGGGTGTTGGACACCATGGCCAACGGGCGCTCGCTGGAATTCCAAAAGAAGTGCCCTCGCATTCCTCCCGTGGCCAGGAAGGAAAATCACGCCCCTCAACTGATGTTGAAGGTAAGGGCGATGCTCAAGAAAGGTGCCATCGAGCTCGTCCCCAGAAGGCACCGGGGCTCCGGAGTGTACTCAAGGTACTTCCTCATCAGGAAGAAGACAGGCGGTTGGCGCCCCATCCTGGACCTGCACCGCTTAAACAAGTACATCAAGGCGCAGAAATTTAGGATGGTCACCCTCCAGCACGTGCTGGGACAGCTGGAGGAAGGCGACTTCCTATCGTCGCTGGACGTGGAGGATGCTTACTACCACATCCCCATTCTAAGAAGGCACAGAAGTTCCTCAGGTTCGTGGTTCAAGGACGCCACTACCAATTCAGAGCCCTACCGTTCGGATTAAAGTCGGCACCCAGGGTTTTCACCAAGTGCCTGGCACCAGAGGCGGTGCGGCTGCGCCTGCAGGGGATCCACGTCTACCCCTACCTGGACGACTGGCTAATCCGGGCAAGGTCAAGGGAACTCGCCGTCGATCATACGGCGAGGGCCGTCCGGTTGCTCACAGAGCTGGTGTTCTCCAACTACCCCAAATCCCACCTGGTTCCATCGCAAGTAGCACTGTTTTAGGGGGCGTAGCTCGATACAGTGGAGCAATTGGCCTCCCCTTCAGAGGAGAGGACCAAAACCATCCTGGGCAAGGTATGGCAACTGTTAGCCACGGACGTGGCCAGGGTGAGGTCCATCAAGTCCCTTCTCGGGATGATGTCCTCATGCATCTACCTTGTACCCCTTTGCAGACTTCGGAAGCGTCCGCTACAGGAGTTCCTCGACGCCTGCTGATTTCAGGCAGGGGGCTGCTTCGAGGACAGGATCCCCCTCGACGAGGAGTTCTGTCGGGCGATCCTATGGTGGGGCACCCGGGCTCACCTCACGACGAGCACAGACTTTCAAACCCCGGCGTTTCAGGAGACGGCGACTACGGACGCCTCTTTGGAGGGTTGGGGGACCCACACCGGAGATCTCCACGCAAGAGGCCTTTGGCTCCCGGAGGAGAGGTCTCTTCACATCAACATCATGGAGCTCCGTGCAGTGTTCTGGACGCTCAAGTCGTTCCTCCCGTCCCTCAAGGACAAAGTGGTGAGGATCTTCACCAACAACACCACCACCACCACGATGTTCTACATACGGAAGCAGTGGGGCACCAGATCCCCAGCCCTATCCAAGGAGGCCCAGGATCTGTGGCACTGGGCCGTCGCCCAGGGGATGTTTCTGGTTCCCTTCCACCTGGCAGGAATAAAAAACACCATCGCCGACTCACTCAGCAGGGAGCCACGCTCGTGCCACGAGTGGGAACTGCACCAGGAGCAAGTGGATCGACTCTTCCAACGATGGGGCAAACCCCAGATCGACCTGTTCGCGACAGTGACGAACTACAAGTGCCAGAGGTTCACCAGCAGGTTCCCACAGCCAAGGAGCATGGGCGATGCTTTCTCGTTCCCTTGGGACGGCCTGTTTCTATACGCGTTCCCTCCATTGCCGTTGCTGCTCTGCCGCATCAACCAGCTCAAGAAGTCCAGGTGCAGGATGATCCTCGTCGCACCGGCGTGGCCGAGGAAGGTCTGGTTCCCGGACCTTCTGGACTTGTCAACGTCCCCGCCAGTCAGGCTGCCAGCGGATGCGGATTTTCTCTCCAGGGAAGGAGGCGCCATTCTACACCACGACCCTCAGTCGCTGAACTTGCAGGCCTGGCTCCTGCAGCACTGAGTTTGGAGGGTACGATATCCTGGCTGATTGCAGAGAGGTTCTTGCAAAGGCCAGGGCGTCCTCAACTCTCAAGTGTTACGGTCATAAATGTATTTTATTTTTTATTTTTATTTTATTACATTTGTTATACGCCCAGACCCGGGGGTATCACGGCGTAGTTACAGACAATGGGAGAAATGCAATCTTAGAAAGAACTCAGAGGTCCACAGGAATAGCAATCAGTAATATACAATAATATGGAAGAGGTTCTCTGTCTGGTGCCGTGCACAGAAGATTAACCCTCTGCGGATTACGGCCCCTCAAGTGCTGCCGTACTTACTGTCTCTGGCCAAAGCTGGACTGGCTCACGCCTCCATAAAAATACATCTGGCTGCCATCTCCCGATATACCAGGACTACGGGGCGGGCGTCCTTCTGGTCTCATCACCTGGTAAAGGAATTTATGAAGGGACTTTTCCGATCATTCCTGCCGGTGAAGGCCCCTGCCCCGGCGTGGGAACTTAATGTGGTGCTGACCAGACTCATGGGAGCCCCATTCGAGCCTATGCATTCGGCGCCTTTGAAGTTCCTGTCATGGAAGACAGCGTTCCTCGTGGCCATCACCTCTGCACGACGAGTGGGAGAGATTCAGGCCCTATCTTGCAAGCCTCCATACTTGACTTTTCATGACACAAGGGTAGTGCTTAGGACGCACCCCTCCTTCATGCCCAAGGTGCCATCGGACTTCCACCTCAACGAGCCCTTGGTGCTACCAGTTTTCTTCCCGTCGCCTTCGACGCCGGCCGAGAGGACTTTGTACTCGCTGGATGTAGCTAGAGCGCTGAAGTTCTACGTGGACCGCACAAAGAGTTTTCGGAAGACGTCACAGCTATTTGTGAACTTTGGGTCTGTGAATCAAGGGAAGGCTCTCTCGAAGACTTCCATTTCCAGATGGCTCTCCGGCTGCATCATGCATTGTCACCGGTTGGCAAATGACCGCTGCCCGGCCGTCCAAGAGCCCATTCGACCAGAGCGATCGCTGCTACCACGGCGTTCCTGTCTAGTGTGCCCCTGCTGGACATCTGCAGGGCTGCTACGTGGAGGTCGACGCACACCTTCACAAGATTCTATTGCGTCGATCGGGACTCCAGGGAGGAGTCCAGGGTCGGCCAAGCAGTGCTGCGCAACCTGTTCGCTTAAGGTGAGCCTGGTGAGGAGGTAAGAGATGCTTAATGTTGAGTTGTGGTATTGCTTAATGTTGAGCCTGTTGCCACCTCCCGTGGTTGTGCATGTGTATACTGCTATGTATTCTTTTATTCATGAGCATGTGAATCCATGCCAGACCCAATGCTGGAGAAGGAACAAGTTACTTTCCTGTAACTGTTGTTCTCCAGCATGGGTCTGGCATGGATTCACATGCGAACCCTCCCACCTACCCCTCTGTGGCTCTTCACTTGGTCATACTGCCACTTGGCGTGCTACCAAATCTGAGGATGGCTGCCAGGGGCGGGGCTTAGGGAGAGGGCAGTCATTGGCTGGGGGCAGTATGACCCAGAGATCAGTGATTGGTTACTACTAAGAAAGACAGATCAGAAACGAAACTGATACCGATTTTTTCTTTACCAAGGATTCCCAGCCTGACGACGGGGAATATTCATGAGCATGTGAATCCATGCCACACCCATGCTGGAGAACAACAGTTACAGGTAAGTAACTTGTTCCTTTGTTTGCCTACGAACTTGCCGCCCACCTTGCCTGTTCTACGGATGGCACCATTTTGGCTGCGCCCGATATGGACCGCTATACTGTCCTTCACACACTTCCATTTTACTCATTTACATCCATTCCGGACATCTGGTGTGTTCTACAAACATGTACTATCTCGTTTCCAAGCGGTACGCTGAGGTAGTTTATCCTTTGGACACCCCTTTCTGTTTATGTACGCACAATTTCAACAGATGGTGCAGTCACACATCACATCCGTCTTACTTGACATTAGACAGCACCCACATTCCATTGCTTGCGGATAGGTCAAACAGACGCGCTGTTCACGAACATTTTACGTCTTTTTAAAAAACAATTCTACACACAAACTCTTTCTCTAGAACTACTGTACAAAAACATTTCAAACTCACACATCATTCTAAAGAAATAGCGGGGGAAGCGGACACTGAAACATAAAAGGGTGGAATTAGGATTCAACACGGGCTGGTTATGAGGAGAAGATTTGTGAGGGGAAGAAGGGATGGATATTTCGTCAAAACGTCTATTTTTCTGTTCAAGGTTTGGGGATGGTTCACTAGGGAATGGAGAAGCGGGGCAGGTGCAGGTGGGGCAATGATAACCAACTTTTCCTCTCACACAGTCCTCCACAAACTCCCGTAAACTTTGAAAATTGTCGTTCAATATGTCAATTTTCTGCTCAATCCTTTTTATCTTGTCTTCTTCTGTCTCGTTTGTTGCCCTTTCTTCTTTTCTTTCCTGGTCTGTTAAAAAATAAAATACATAAGTTGAATGCCTCTAAAATACTGGTCACTATTTTGCATATGCAGAGCAATGTGTACCATTATTGTCGCTGTCTTCAGACATTTCCCCATGCAGAAAATACTCCTCCAGCCACTCCAAAGTATTAGCCATTTCTGAGTCAAAACAACAGAAAGAAATTATTATTTCTGCACCACATACCACAAAGAAAAAACACCCACATAACAAAATGACCTGGACTCACTCTTTTGCTGTAATATCCCTTCATCCTACTGCGTCCGTCCACTGTCGCTGCAGGCTGCCGAGTTTCTGTGAAGTGATTACGCTGGAGGCATCCTTTCTTTTTTATGATACCATCCACTTTATTCTACATGGTTATAAAATGTGTTGTTTTCTTTTCCCAGCTTCAGGTTTCCATATTTACTTATTACTACTTATAATATCTTTATGTCCATCTTCTATGTTGCACATTTTTTGTGTAAGACAATAGTACATTTTCAGCTATCCCCCGTCTCTTTGGATAATGTTGATCCTGTCCAACCCCGTCCGCAAACAGGCGCTCAGTCCGTCCCTTTCCAATATCAATAGGGAGGGGTTTCTGTATGTTCTATGTTAAATGTATGTCAAGTACGTAGATTATACTACATATCTCTCAAAATCACATGATTACAATGTATATTCTGCTCAACGACTTCATTGCCACAATTTCATGTTTAAGTTCCACCTTCCAAAACCTATACAATTCCCTACAAAAAAAACTTTTTTAGGGGCACGTTACGGTTAAGTTGCCCTCCCAAAAACCATTGAAATTCACTACAAAAAAAACTTTGTTGAGGGAACGTTATGGTTAAGTTGCCCTAACAAAAACCTGTACACTTCACTAAAAAAAAAAAAAAAAAAAAAAAAAAAAACTTTCCCCCTCCCCTTTATGCTTCAAATTTAAACCGAAAACCCCAGAAATTCGACAGTTATGGTAAACTAAGCCCCCAACCATGCCACCGCCCCTGTGCACTGCTAACACTAACACCCAGACCATGAAAGATGTCATCTCAAATGTCAATGATGACATCACTTGTTTAGCCCCTTTCTTTTCCTTCCCTACCATACATATATATGTGCATTCAGTAAAAAAAAAAATCACTAAAAGAATGTTATACTTCACAGTGCAACCAAACACCACTGCACATTCCCCCATTATAATAAGCTAAGCAACCATAACTCGCACCATCTACGCGCATTGCTAAGACTAACACCCAGGACATCAAAGATGACATCACAAATATCATTCATGACATCACTGAAGAAGAAAAATGGAACCAAAGTCTTTCTGACACCCATAACAAGGAATGTGACGATTTCTCCGACTGTAGGGAGTCCTGTGAAGATAAAACTTGCTGTGGGTTCCTCAAAGGCTTCGCAGATTAGAGTAGGACACCTGGAGACCTTCGATGGCTTCTGGCGGCAACGGGTGTAGAGGTCCCTTTTGGAGGGGGTTTTCAACTTCAGTTTCAGTCTCCAGACAAGGACAAATTGGCGAGTGAGGGATCCCTTCATATACACATTCATCCCCCGTTCACTCAGGCTGAGCCAGACTCAGTCAACCAATCACAAACAAGGGCATTCATGCAGGCAGTCAACCAATCACACACACACACAGGCATGTATGCAGGCAATCAACCAATAAGGCTCACAGGCATTCAAGCCATTCACCCAAACCAGACACCCATAACACAGAATGTGGATTGGACGAAGCACCCAGTCTTTCAGAGCACTACACTGCATTCATACCAGTTTCAGTCAGAGCTTTCTGGGCATTGTGTCACATACAGAAACCTGACACCCATAACAAGGAATGTGAGTTCACTTCAGAATCCATTCATACAGGTCCCACCCCAAGGGTGTATGAAGACGGCACGGTGACACCGTAAGTTTTTCAGTAGAGGTTCTCTTTATTACGGAGCTCCCCGGAGCCCCAGACAGCGCTCCTCATTCAAACTACAACTGCCGTTCCCCGGTCACGCGGCTCTAGCTCACCAGCATACAGAGAGCGAGCGCGACCTTAGCTAGGCACAACATTCCAACTACGGAGGTCTCTACACATCTTCCCCCTTTTACAGCAATTAAACCAAAAGCAGTATAAGAAGAGAACAATAAAGAAAACAACACATAACCAATGTAACCAACATAGCCACATTAGAGAAAATTAGCTAAAGCAGAAAAGTTAAGTGTAAACATTATGTGCATTAAAATCTAACCTCGTGCATTATAATCTAACATGCATTTATAATATAATATCAAGTTTCATAGTCTTTCATCCACAGAGGCTTTGACCTAAACCTATGCGAACCTTCTTCATTGCCTCTCACGCCAGTATTATCATCGTTTACAACTACCTCTCCTTCTTTCATCTCTTCCTCCACTTCCTTTTCATTGCTCACATTCACTTTCCTTCCTTTCACCTGCCCATCCAACCCATTGTCTTTCCCGTCCCCCACCCTTGCCAATCTTCCTTTTGACCAAACTTCTCCTCCCTCCAAGATAACAACATTGCCTTTCACTGCACATATCTTCTTCGGTCCCAGGAACTTACTTTCCATACATTTGTTCACTAATCTGGGATTTTTAACATACACCATCTCCCCAATCTTCCATTCTTGTTCCTTCATTCTCATTCTGTCATCAAACAATTTCTTATTCCTTTCTTGACTCAAAGCAATGAGTTTCATTATTTGACCCCGATTCACATTGACCACCTTGGCCATGCCTAACCATCCTGGACATAGCCTTGTTCCAGGTTCCCTACCTTTCATGGACACAAATGGAGATACGCCAGTCACAGAGTGCGGTGTAGTGACATAATTCCAGGTTAACATCTTTAATACCTCCCTCCATGGTTGTCCCGATTTCATGGCCATTTGTGAGGCCCCCTTTATATACCTGTTGACTCTTTCAACAAGACCATTCGCCTTGGGACTATACAATGCTGTCCTTGTGTGTTTTATGCTATAGCCTGCAAGAAATGTCTTCATTGCCACCGATACAAATTGTACCCCATTGTCAGATACAATTTCAACAGGTACTCCCTCCTTAAGAAAAACTCTCTCCAAAAAAACATTCAATTCCTTAGCCGTGACATCTTTCACCGCTTCCCATTCGAACCATTTGGAATGGTAATCTACCACCACAAATACAAATTTTAACCCATCTCCCAAACCTGTTACCGGACCCATAATGTCCACTGCTAGCTTGCTCCAAGGCTGGTCTGGTACTACACTCGGTATTAACGGTGCCTCTCTCACCACCCTGCATTTGTCACTAGTTTGGCAAGCCATGCAATCTTTGACATACCTTTCCGCACTCCTGTCTATCCCTGGCCACCAATAGTTCTGCCTTAACTTCCTTTTCATGGCAGCTTCTCCAGGATGTCCCTGATGTGCCAGCTTTAGCAACACAGACCTGAGTGATTGTGGGGGAACAATGCACCTACCCCTCCTTAGCCTGTTGTCACACAAATTCAACTCGTCTTTTATTTCCCACCAGGTATTGAACTTACTATCCAATTCTTTTTTTTCCGGCCATCCCCTCACAGTCCAACACTTCACAAGTTTAAGGTCCTCTTCTAAATCTTCTTCATGTGTCCACCCTTCCTTGCTAATTGCACTTTGTATTTCTGCCACTACCGACTCCTCCTCTGCCTCCTTTTCTTTTTCTTCTACCAGATAACTGTTTACCGGCAGCCTGGACAGGCAGTCCGCCACCACATTTCTCTTTCCTGGCAAATAGCTCACATTAAAGTTAAAATTTTAAAGTCCTAAACCCCACCTGCTTATTCTTGGGGAACCCAAGGCCCACCTTCCACTCTCAAAGAGTTGAAACATGGGCTTGTGGTCCGACCTGACCACAATTCTTCTTCCCCACAAGAAGTACTTAAAATGACTCACAGCCAAGAACATGGCCAACGTTTCTCTTTCAATGACGGAATATTTGCACTCCGCGCCTCTCAGTGTCCTAGACGCAAACGCAATTACTCTCTCTGTATTGACTCTGTCGTACTGCACCAATGTTGCACCCAGCCCCAACATGCTCGCATCAACCACCAAAACAATTTTGTCCTTAGGATCGAACCTACCTATGGATGGTGCCCCACTCACCGCTTGCTTAATACACTCAAAAGCTACTTCACAATCAGCTGACCATTCAAACCTCGCACCCTTCTTGAGTAACATTCGAAGAGGAATGGACACTTTGGCAAAATCTTTCACAAACTTGTGATAATACTCGGCCAAACCTAAAAATGATTTCACTTGTTCTTTATCCTTTGGCACTGGTGCACATTGTACTGCCTCTACTAGACTCCTCTTAGGTCTCACCCCCTGTTCATCAATCTCATGGCCGAGATATTCTACCTTGCTTACCGCAATCTTACACTTGCTCCTTTTTACCGTCAATCCTGCCTCACTCAACCTGTTCAACACCTGTCTCAACACTTCATCATGTTCTTCAATGGAACTAGCATAAATTATAATATCATCTTGGAACACAATAATGTTCTTAACTCCGTTCATCACCGTCTCCATCACCCTTTGGAATACCGCTGCCGCCGATGAGAGTCCAAACGGCATCCTGCAATACTTAAATGTTCCTAACACCGTAATGAATGCCGTCAAGTGTTGACAATCCTCCTTTAGTGGAATCTGATGGTATGCTTGAGAAAAATCAATAACTGAAAATACCTTGGCATTGTTAAGCACTGATAACTGGTCACCAATTATTGGCAGGGGATGTCTATCAATTAAGATATTCCTATTGAGATCTCGCAGGTCTACACACAGTCTAATGTCTCCATTTGACTTCGCGGCCACCACCACCGGCGACAGCCATTCCGAGCTTTCACTCTTCTCTATTATCCCTCTTTGAAGTAACGACTCCACTTCTACTTTTAGCTTATCACCCACTTCATGAGGCACCGGCCTCACCTTGTGCACCTTTGGACTGGCGCCCACCTTCAGCCGAATCTGATGCTCAAATCCTTTCAACATCCCCAATTCCTCTCGAAACACTTTCGGGTATTCCTTCTCCCACTTGTCCTTTAATTCTGCCACATCAATTGGCCTTTCCGCATTCGCTTGTATCCTTATTCCCAACTTCCACTGTTCACCCCATCCCAGGAGTGATGAACCTTCTTGAGTAATGAATATTTCTGATTCGCAGCTTCTTCCTTTATACTTAATGGAAGCCTGGAACATCCCCACAATCTCAATTCTCACGTTCCCATATGCATAGGGCTCGATATTGTGCTCCTTCAACAGTCTTATATCTCCTTGCATGCAACCCAGAAATGTTGCCTTTGACATTAAAGTCCATGGTGAAAAACTGTCCACCTTCATTGTCACTACTCTTCCGTTGATCATGAACACATCCGTAGGCGCACCTCCTTTATTAGAGACTTCTGATATTTCTAGCACATGCTTTGCCTGGCCGCTCAGTCCCATTACTTGATCTTCCTCTTGTGCGGGTACTCTCCCACCTGCTTCAATATTCTGCACCACTCCCGATTCACGACAAACTCTCGCGAAATGACCCTTCTTCTTGCATTTCATGCAGGAGATATTCTTGGCCGGGCAAAACATGCTTGTAGAAATGTGGCGGTTGCTCCCACACTTGTAGCACCTTATTTCCTTGTTCGGGACCCTCTTTCAGAACCCCTTCACTGCCGCCACTTCCCCCTCCAGCTTGTCTCCTTTCATAGTTGACATGTACTTATGGGTCTGTTCCATACTTCTTGCCGTGTCTATGGCTGACTCTAGTGATGCATCTTTCGACAAATTATTTGTGCATCGGACCAATTGGTCCCTTATCAGAGAGTCTGTGAGCGGTCCAAACTCACATGTATGGCTAAGCGACCTCAGTGCTGCAATAAAATTCTCCACTGGTTCTTGTGGACCTTGTACCCTCTGGAAGAATTTATGCCTCTCAAACGTTATGTTCTTCTTAGCTTCAAAATGTACTTCCAATTTCCTCTCTGCCATAGAGTATTGATCCATTTCTCCTTGGCCCTGCTGCGGAAGATCAGGCAGTCCATCATAGACACTTCTGCCCTCAGTTCCTAAATTGTGGAGTAAAATTGCTTCTTTCCTTGCACACGCAAATTTATCACCTCCTATGGCAATCAGGTAAGTATCAAACAACTTCTTCCACCTGTCCCATCTTATTGGCGGAGAACCTGGTTCTGACAGGAACGGCGGTGGTGGTGACATACTCGCTGCAGCCATCTTTATATTTTATCTTGTTGTAGTTACTCCCCAACTACACTGCTCACTTTCACAGACTTGAGCTTCTTATTGTATCCTCTACTCTTGCCAGTCTCTAACTGGCTCTTCCTTCCACAACCTCATCTCACAATGTCTCTGCTTCCTTGTATGCTCTGGCTACAGTTCAATAGTCCTTCAAACCACCTATATCCAAGTTGTGTCCCTTAGGTGGCACTATACCTTTTTCTTTTCTTTTTATAGTATAACCTCTGGGTGGCACTGTTCTATCTTCCAGGTGGTCCTGTGACCAGTCCTTCCACTTGAATGTCCCCCTCTTGTTGATTGGGTCCAGCCCAGTCCCCACTCCCCCTCTGCTCCTCACCTTTATATCCAATGAGGGCTGGGGTGGGCGGCACCAATCGGGAACAGCTGCGCAGGCTCAAACTCTATTTAGTGAGCCGAGGCGGGGATAGCGAAGAGCGCCACACTACTCGCCCACCGCAGAGACCGTCCCCCTGCAGCACCTCGCTGTCAACTGCTGCGGAGACCGTCCCCCTGCGGCCCCACACCTCTCCGTATTGCGCGGCCTTCTTTGCGGACGTCCTGGCACACACTGCTCCTCTTTGAAGGGACACCCCGCCGGCTCCGTGGCGAGCTCCGTGCCTACTAGCACCTTGGTCCATGCCGGTAAAATACCGGCACCGCCTTGGTGGAAAGGGGAATTACCGCCCTATTCCAAGGTTGGTGGGGCAGTAAGTCCCCCTTCCCCCATTGCCCTTCCCCATTCCCATTTTTGCCCCATATGGCATAATGGGAATGGGGAAGGTGCTAATTACGGCACCGCAAATTGCGGTACCGTAATTAGCTCCCTGGTCCCTTTGCGGGTTGGTTTTTAACGCCTGCAAAAAGCAGGCGTTAAATTCTCCAACCCGCAAAAGGACCTCGTAGTAAGGCGGTAAGGGTTTACCGGTACCGGTAAAATACCGGTACCGGTAAACCCTTACCGCCTACTGTGTAATGAGGCCCTTTGACTGGTAGATGATTGTGAATAAGGGAAGTGAATCCCACATCGTAAGAAAGTAAAAGGAACTGTGAGATTGGCAAGAGAACCCGAAGGAGGGATGCCGATGAAAAGGGCAAAGTCTAAAGTCCCAAAGGAAGAGTGTGTTGACTAGAGTGAACCCGGCAGAGGGTGGTCCACATTGAATTAATACTAGTGAAACACTGAGGGGAAAATATCCTGCTCAATAAGCACAAAGGAAAGCACTGTGGGGCAAGAGTGAACCCGACAGAGGGGCGTCCAACAGTGTGTTGTTTAAAAATACTTTAAGACCTGTGAAGTATAACAGGAGAAGGTGTTTGTGAAAGACCAGGGGAAGTGAATTGTCCCCCTTGGCACACGTTCCGAGCCTGGCATAGGGATATCCCAAAAGAAAGGCATGAGCCCGATTGAGGGAGGCCAGAAAGACCAGGGGAAGTGAATTGTCCCCCTTAGCACTCAGCAAACAGAAGAGTGAGGAAAGAAAGCCAGAGTGAACCCAACGGGAGGCTGATATTCGAGCAGGGTCTGCGTTCGGAAGTGGAGGACCCAAAGGTGAAGAATCATCACCCAAAGTTTCCCCCTTTTCTCATCAATCGCTTTTTAGGTTTTCTAAGTTCAATTAGCCGTTGGCTACTTTTCGTTCAACATTCATTGATAGCTCCTTAGTTGTCTCCTCGACCTCACTGGTGATTTATTGTGTAGTTCCCTGCCCCAGCCCTCCTTGACTACGTGCGCTACGCATGAGGAAAGAGGCAGACACCTCTCCAATCCCGATAGTCGGCACCCACTTGCCATTCTAACATTCATCTCTGGGGTAGTGTTGGAAGGTGTGGAGGTCTGTGCAGGCTCATTTGTGACCCCCATTTTGGCCAGCATATAATCAAGTCTAAGCATCTAAAATGTATAAAGGTTTAAGAGATAGGAAATATGTTAAATGTTAAAGGTATTTATATTGCGCACCATCACCAACAGAGTTGGTCCACAGGCGCTCAGGCAGATCTGTAATAAGAGGGCGGGCGGGTTAGGTTAGTCGGGTGAAGAGGAAGTAGGAGAGTGAGAGAAGTGGTGTGCTGTTGGCAGCTTCAGTTCGGTTTCCACCGTGCGCTGTGCTTTATTGTGAGTATCGGAATGGAGAGAGACCTTGTGTGCTGTTGATGCGGTTTATGTGCTGTTTATTGTTGAAGTGAGTGCGGATTGCGGGCCAAGAAATGGTTGTGTGGGTTTTCGGATGAATTAGGTATGCAGAGATTTGAAATTGGGTTAGTGGGTTGTATGTCCAAGTTCTAGCCGATCTTGTTCTATTTAAATAGCACTTCTTTGGGGACGCTTAGTAGCTGGTTACATGTCTTCGCCATCTATCTGTTAGGTTAGATGGCACAGCGTGTTCCTGGTTGTGTTGTATGGATCGTCGGCTGGTTTTGTCTAGTCCCCCCGCCCTGGTGTTGGTGTTGTGGATTGGCCGGTGCCTATTCCCTCACTATCTATATTGACGGTAGTCTGCTGGGCTTGGGCGTGATTCAGGGTAAGGGTACTATTGATGAATCATCCTGGACCTTCTGTCTTGGTTTAACTATGTATTCGGTCATTAGTGTCATCCTATTATAGCTATCTCTCAGTTTGTAGTTTGATACGTCGTGGAATGACTTCCTTAGATTCTGTTTGTAGTTGAATGATTGTTGGCGTCCGGGATCCGTATCTTCACCCATCATTGTTACCAGGTATGTGTGTGCCCTTGTGGGCGTCTTTCTAGTTATGCAGCGAAGAGCCAAGATTTGAGCAGTTTCCTGAATAGTATGTGGTTTCTTGTGTTGCGTATGTTCTTTGGTAGGTCATTGCACGTTTTTTGTGCGAGGTGAGAGAAAGAAGATCCTCTGAGTTTTCTCTTGTTTTAGAGATTTGGTTCCAGGCAGAGGTCGTTGCTTGATATGAGCTTTCTAGTTGGGTGATGTAGGTGTAATTTGTCTCTCTGGAATTCTGCGCCTTGGTTGTGGATTGCTCTATGCGTGATGCACATTGATTTGAATTTTATTTGTTGTATTATTGGTAGCCAATGTAGCATTTTTAGCGCAGGTGTGATGTGTTCTCTTCAGGGTATTTTGAGAAGCAGTCTGGCTGCCGCATTTTGTATGCGTTGTAGATTTTTTACAAGTCGTTCAGGCATACCCAGATATAGGCTATTGGCGTAATCTACTCTGGACATGACGAGAGCGAGGATGGTTAATGTTTTGTTGGCAAATGACATGAACGGTAGGATCCTTTTTGCCGCACGCATTAGAAAGAAGCATTTCTTGAGTATATCGTTTACTTGTGGTTCTAGGGTACGTTTGTTGTCCATCGGACTCCCAGGTTTTTTACAGTCAACAATGGGGCTGGGTTTGCACTGAGTTCCCTTGGCCAGGAGATGTAGTGGTTGTCTCCTCCATTTTCTGTGGTGATCATTATTTCTGCATTGCCTGGGTTGAGTTTGAGGTAGTTAGAGTCCATCCAGTTGAATACATCACAAAGGCAGTTCTCAAGTGTTGTGTTTTCTTCTTGAGGGTTTTGTATTTTGAATACTATTTGTGTATCGTCGGCGTAGTTGTAGCAGGTGAGGCCATGTCTTTTGATGATTTTGATCAGCAAAGAAAGGTAGATGTTGAATAATAACGAGGAGAAGGATGATCCTTGATGTACGCAGCACGTGGTTTCTCTTGTGTTGGATTTGAAAGGTTTCATCCATACAGTTTCTGTTCTGTTAGGAAGGATTTGATCCACTGTAGGATGGTATCTGTTATTCCCAATCATTTCAGTCTCGTGATGAGGATGTCGTGGTTCACTGTGTCAAATGCCGCCAAGAGGTCTAGAAGTATCAAGGCTGTGCTGTTGTCTGAGTCTGCGTGTGCTTTTAGATCATCCCATATTGAAAGGAGAGCTGATTCTGTTCCTCTCTTTGGTCTGAAAACATCATGTGCCTGGTCAAGACTGGCGATTTCTTCCGCCTTCGAGTTTGAGAGGAGGATTATTTTAGTCCTTTTTCTGTGTTCGCTCTGCAGCTCCAAACGCGGGACGCAACGCTGCCGGGAGTATTTAAATCCCCCCCTCCCGGCAGGTCGTTGCGTTGCAACCCCCCTCTGTTGTTTACTTTTCGACTCTGGGTCCTTCGCTCTTCCTCTGCACCTCGCTTTGGAATTTCTCAAAACACCGTACTTTGTTACCCAGTTCTCTCCCCCGCCTTCTCTAGGCGGCGCTAGCTGTGCCTTTTTCTCCGGTTGGGGGGGTGGGTGGGTCTCTCTCTCTCTCTCTCTCTCTCTCTCTCTCTCTCTCTCTCTCTCTCTCTCTCTCTCTCTCCTCCCCCCCCCTCCCCTCCTCCTCCTCCTCCTCCTCCTCCTCCTCCTCCTCCTCCTCCTCCTCCTCCTCCTCCTCCTCCTCCTTTTGGTCCTTTTTGGTGGGGTTTCCTTCCGTGCTCCTCCGCAGTGCTTTCCTTGAACATTTTCGACCTCCCCTTCAGCCTCCTCAGCTGCTGCCTTCTCAGCCTGCGCTTCAAGCCCGCTGCTATTGTTGGACTTGGACATCTTGTGACCACCCTTCAGTTGTTGCAGATCCTTCTCTTTCATCCGCGAAACACTGGCCTTCGCAGACAAGTCTTGGCACCTCTTATCAGGGTTTTTTTTTCCCCTTTGCGGGTTATTCCCTGCATTTTCTGGCTTGGTCCCGGAAAGGAGGTCACTGTGCCGCTGTTCTCACCCAGCGGCCACAGTGGCTTCTCTCCGTGACAAACGCACGCACCAGAAAAAGGAGAGAGACTACCTGGCACGTCGAGGACTGCAAGAAACCATTGACTCGGAAAGCTCAGGTGAGGAGAACGTGGGTACAGGGGAAACCCAGCCAAAGGTACTCGTCAAGTCACAGATTGCAACACCAAAGAGTATCACAATGTCAGCTGAGGAACAGGTCCAAGAGCTGTGGAAGGCTTTTCAGGCTATGTCCCAGGAGCTACAAGGGGTCAAGACTGAGAATGCTTTGCTTAAACAAATGGTTGCAGCTAGGGAACCGACTCCCTCGGAATTGCCACCCATGGCGCTGTCCTCTGGGAAGTTTGATGGCTCCCCAAAGAAGGTGAAGGAGTTTCTTGAAGCATGTCTGATTCATTTCACATTCAGACCCCGTACCTTTGCTACAGATCAGGCCCGGGTGGGTTTCCTAATATCCAACATGACTGGAAACGCTCTGTCCTGGGCCACCCCATTGGTGACTAGTGGAAACGCCATTTTGCAGGACTATTCGGGGTTCCAGAATCTTCTCAAGCAGACCTTCGAACGACCAGAACTCTCCTTCACAGCCTGCGAAGATCTGTTGGATGTCCGGCAAGGCTCGCTAGACGTTTTATCATATATCTCCTCTTTCAAGACATTAGCAGCCGGAGCAGGATGGCCCGAGGCAGCACAGTATGCCATTTTCAGAAGAGGACTGAAGGAGGAAATTAAAGACGAGCTGGCCAGATCTCCTCGTTCTCCTACTTTCTCAGATCTACTTTCTGCTGCACTTCATATAGAGTATCGCCTTCAAGAGAGACGAGTTGAACGTCGGAAGCAAAGGATTCCTGGCCATTTCTCAGACCCCTCTGTACCCGTTCTCCCTAGTCGCTCTACTAACATCGTTACTGAAGAACCCATGCAGATTGGTGCCACCAGGGCGCCCTTGTCCGCAGCTGAAAGAAGTCGCAGAAGAGAGAAAGGACTGTGTGCCTACTGCGGATCAGATCAACATCTTCTCAGAGACTGTACAGAGCTGTCCAATAAGAGGTCGGGAAACGACTACCCTCGGCGTCAGTAGGGACAAGCGACCGAGGGTCTTCGAGCAATCTTCATCGTCCCTATGTCTCTCTGTCAGTGACCTCCTCTGAATCCAAGGAGGACTCCAGGCTGATGGTCATTCCAGTACAACTCAACCTCGGTAAACATCAGGTGGAGACACTGGCCCTATTGGACTGTGGCGCGGCTGGAAACTTCGTTGACACCCTGTGGGCAGACAAGGTGGGTCTCCGTAGGATTCCCCGGGCAGAAGGTCAGAAGGTGGAAGGTGTGGACGGTTCGCCTTTGTCCTCAGGTCCCATCACCCATACCACTGAAGATCTCTCCTTGACGATCAACCAACATAAGGAAGTTTTGAGTTTTGATATTATCAGGGCTGCCCATTTCCCCATCATATTGGGCATTACCTGGCTCCGTCGACACAATCCTCTGATCAACTGGACCGAAAATCAAATAAGTTTCAGTTCCCCGTATTGCGCAACCAACTGTTTTTCACTGGAAGGTCGAGCTGATCTGCAGCCAGTCAAGGTGTTTCCCAACAACCATGTTGGTATCCATGCTTTACCCAATTTCTGCTCTGGCTTCTCTGAGGTATTTCAGGAGTGCCTCCATGCCAGACTTCCACCTCATCGGCCAGAGGACTGCACTATCGATCTGGAGCCCAATGCCTTGGTTCCGTTTGGACGGATGTTCGCTCTCACCCAAACCGAGAGACAGGTCCTACGGAGATACTTGGATACCAACATGGAAAATGGTCTCATTCAACCTTCAAAGTCTCCAGCAGGAGCCCCTTTGTTTTTCATTAAGAAGAGAGATTCCGCCGATCTTAGACCCTGCATCGACTACAGGGGCCTGAATACCGTGACAGTCCGTGACCGGTATCCTATCCCTTTTCCTGGTCTACTGAGGCGGAAAGAAGTTTCTGTCATCTGAAAAACTTCTTTTGCTCTGCCCCCATTCTGCAGCATCCCAACCAGACTCTTCCATTTATTCTGGAGACAGACGCCTCTGCCATAGCTGTCGGAGCAATGTTGCTTCAGGCCTTTAACAAGGTGGAGCATCCTGTCGCCTATCTCTCCAAGACTCTTTCTCCCAGCCAACTCAACTACTCGGTTCTGGAGAAAGAATTGTTGGCGATGAAACTGGCTTGTGAGGAATGGAGGCACCTTCTCATGGGTGCCCGCCATCGGTTCCTCATTCGCACCGATCACAAGAACCTAAAGGCTTTACAGGACATGGAATGTTCAAACTCCAGGCAAGCTAGATGGGCCTACCTATTTTCGCAGTACGACTTCCAGATCACGTACATCCCTGGGTCTCTCAACCGTCTGGCTGACGCTTTGTCTCGCAAGGATTCCCACTTGGAAACGGTAGCTGTCAAGTCTGAACCATTTTTCCACAGAAATCGGATCCTAGCCATGGTGAGTTCTTTTCTTCAGGAGGTCAAGGCTGCTGTTGCGCAAGAGGCTCCTCATATCTCTTTTTCAGCTGATTCCCCTTTCCAAATCAAGGACGGTTGGGTCTTCTACAAGAAGAGGTGGTATATCCCTGAAGGGTCGTTGTGCCGGAAGATCCTTAAATGGTGTCACAACTCACGTCTAGGCGGACACAGAAGCGGAAATGGCACGTTGGAACTTATCTCGAGGTCATTTCTTTGGCCCAACATCAGGAGAGACGTGTTCAACTACGTAAAGACCTGCCCAACTTGTGCCAGAGTCAAATATGCCTCGGGGAAGCCCCTAGGACTTCTCACCCAAGTGGAGATGCCGACACGCCCATGGGGACTCATCTCCACGGACTTCATAGTGGAGCTTCCTGAGTCGGAGTCATGCACATGTATCATGGTTACGGTGGACTCTCTAAGCAAGTTAGCCCATTTTTCTCCTCTTCCTGGACTTCCTTCTGCCACCAAGACGGCAGAGACATTTGCCCGAGATATCTTCAAGCTTCATGGCCTCCCCGACAAGATAATATCCGATCGAGGAAGCCAGTACATTTCCAAATTCTGGACGGCTTTGTGTTCTCGATTGGGAGTGGAAAGGGCCCTTTCCTCTGGGTTTCACCCACAGACGAATGGCCAAACGGAGCGACTCAACGCAACCTTGGAGCAGTACTTGCGATGCTTTATTTCCCAGCGTCAAGATAATTGGGTTTCTCTACTCCCTACTGCAGAATTTGTTTACAACAACTCCAGGCACACTGCCACAGGCTTATCCCCTTTTTTTTGTACCTACGGTGTTCACCCGCGTTGTCTAATGCCCGAGGTGCCCAGGTTCTCTAACTCTCCAACTGCGGAAGAGGTGCTAAGGAATGTCAAGGTGGCCAGGGACAGTGCATTGCTAAGCTTGACGGATTGTAGACAGCGGAATAAGATTGAAGCCGACAAACATCGCAGGGAAGCACCTTCATGGAAACCCGGGGACAAGGTGTGGTTGTCCACCAGATTCCTTCCCAGATGGACAAAACCTTCTAAACTGTCTCCGCGTTTCTTGGGACCTTTCCCCATCCTCTCCAAGGTAAATCCTGTTGCCTATCGTCTGAAACTCTCTCCATCTCTCAGATGCATACACCCTGTCTTTCACGCCTCTCTTCTTAAGCCCTACTACTCTGATCCACATCGCCGGCCTCTCAACCGGAATCTTCCTGTCACTGCTGCCAACCAGGAGGAATATGAAGTTTCTGCCATTCGCGATTCTAGATTCCTTCATGGCCGGTTGGAATACCTCCTGTCATGGAAGGGCTACCCGGTATCGGAGGATTCCTGGGAGCCTGCTTCTCAGATACATGCCCCTCAGCTGTTGGCTAGGTTCCATCGCTTGCACCCGGGTAAGCCCGGGTGGTTGCACTCTAGGGGGGGGGCATACTGTCACTCGCAGCCGCGGCCATCGCCGCGACTGGCGATTTCTTCCGCGTTGGAGTTTGAGAGGACGCAGAGGAGGATTATTTTAGTCCTTTTTCTGTGTTCGCTCTGCAGCTCCAAACGCGGGACGCAACGCTGCCGGGAGTATTTAAATCCCCGCCTCCCGGCAGGTCGTTGCGTTGCAACCCCCCTGTGTTGTTTACTTTTCGACTCTGGGTCCTTCGCTCTTCCTCTGCACCTCGCTTTGGAATTTCTCAGGGGTTACTCCCCTTGGTTACTTTCTCCGGGGTTCCGGTTTCTCAAAACACCGTACTTTGTTTCCCAGTTCTTTCCGCCGCCTTCCCTGGGCGGCGCTAGCTGTGCCTTTTTCTCCGGCGGTCTCGCGGTCGCGGTCGGGCTCTCTCTCTCTCTCACTCACTCACTCACTCACTCACTCACTCTCTCTGCTCTTTTTTGGTCCAGTCAGCGTGGGGTTTCCTTCCGTGCTCCTCCGCAGTGCTTTCCTGGAACATTTTCGACCTCCGCTTCAGCCTCCTCAGCTGCTGCCTTCTCAGCCTGCGCTTCAGGCCCGCTGCTATTGTTGGACTTCGACATCTTGTGACCACCCTTCATTTGTTGGAGATCCTTCGCTTCCTTCTCTTTCATCCGCGAAACACAGGCCTTCGCAGACAAGTCTTGGCACCTCTTATCAGGGTTTTTCCCCTTTGCGGGTTTTTCCCTGCATTTTCTGGCTTGGTCCCGGAAAGGAGGTCACTGTGCCGCTGTTCTCACCCAGCGGCCACTGTGGCTTCTCTCCGTGACAAGCCCACGCACCAGAAAAAGGAGAGAGACTACCTGGTACGTCGAGGACTGCAAGAAACCATTGACTCGGAAAGCTCAGGTGAGGAGAACGTGGGTACAGGGGAAACCCAGCCAAAGGTACTGGTCAAGTCACAGAGGTCCTCTACATTTGCAGGTGTATCTTTGAGTAGCGGTCTGATGTATGCTGATTTGAAGGATTGTGGCACTTTGCCTGTTGAGATTGAAAGTTTGAGGACATTCCTGTGGTATTCCATGGGAGTACCTTGTGTGAGGATTGATTTGTATATGTCCTCACGAGAGCCTGTTTTGTAGCTTTGATTTCCCAATTTGACAAAAGTCTCCACTGATATTTTGGGGAGGTTTCGTAGTTTTTTCAGGCGTTTCTCGTCAGGGTAGGCGACTAGTTGTTGTAGATTCATTGCTGCGAGTTGGCTGGTTAGCGAATTTTGTGTGGTTGTGGTTTCTTCATCGAACCAGATGTTGAAATCTCTGAGGATGATCAGATGATTGTGACTGATGGCTAGGATGGCATCTACGAAGGTTGCATCATAGGTTGGTGGTTTGTATATCATTATGAATATCAGGTTTGTTTTGGGGTTTACTGATAGGCGTAGGATTATGGATTTGCATTTATCGCCATTTAGTGGGTCTTCCAGTTTGAGAGCCAGGTGTTCCTTGTGGATGATTGCCAGTGCCCCACCTCTTTTGGTTTTTCTGTTTGCTTGGACACATTTCAGGTTATCAGGCAGGCAGTTGTTGAGGGTGATCTTGTGTCGTCTAGCCATGTTTCAGTTACAAATAGGATGTCGATACCCCCGTCACCTAGGAGGTCGTAGATTTTGGTGGCATGTTTGGACATCGACCTAAGGTTGATTAAATTGTAGTGGATCTTTTTTGTGCCATTTTGTTTATTGGTGGTTCCTTGTTTTGATTTATAGTTTTTCAGTTGGGGTCTTTCTGTATTGACGTTGACTGGATGAAGATGAAGATCAGCGAAGGCTGCTTCTTCATTGACACGTTCTGCTAGATTGATAGCTTGACTGTTCAATCGCGGTGGTTCTCTAGTGATCCCGATTGGTTGAAGATCAGCGAAGGCATCTTCTTCATTGAATCAGTCCGTTAGGTTAATGTTTGGGTTGTTGATTACCAGAGCTTCCTCATCCTGTGTGGTCTGTTGTGGATATCAATAGTGATCTTCTGTTCTTGTGATGAACGGAGTGAGGGGGTTGGAGTCTTCCCACTCTCTTCTAGGGTACTCCCGTCTTTTTTCTGGCTGTTTGGGGTGATTCTTTGTTTGTCTAGCGATGTCAGTGTCGTTAAGGTATCAAGGCTTTGTGGTTGTCGCGAGGTATGGTGTAAGATAGAACAATTAGTGTTTAATCCGATGATAGCATTGTCTGGCGGCGTGTTTCCTGGGTTGCCAGTTATATGGTTGAAAACAAAAGGATGGAATGCCTTTTGATCGACAGTAAAATATTCGAAAAAAAGGGTCACATTTTTTTTTTACCAACCCAATCTAAAAAATATATATAAATAAAAAAATAAAAAAAATTCAACTTTTTTTTCCAATCATTTGACTGTCGATCAAATGGTCATTCGATCCTTTGTTTTCGACCATTTGACTGGACACCTGTTTCCTGCATTTGATGTCACTCAACTGGGGACAGTTGGGTTTGTGTCTCTGTGTTTATTGTTGCATGATCCTGCTCTATTTCTCAGCGTCCATTTCTGCATCGTGGCATTTTGGTTCTCGGTGCAGGATTAACAGGGCAGGTGGTCTTGGGTGATGTCTTGTGCTAGGAGGGTGTTGGAGTTTCCTCTGATGATTATATTGGGGTGGTTTCGGGTGCCGTCTGTCGTTTCATCAGTAGGTTAGGTGTTTCCTAACAGGTGGACTGTCCGGGGGGTTTTGGAGGGTATAGGGCGTTTGGTTGTCGGGCAGTCTAGGACTCAGTTTGGTTGGGTATCAATGGGGTGCTAGGCTAGCAGTCAAAACTGTCACAGTGTGGAGCAGGTCAGCAATGACAATACTATCACAGCATGGACCAGGCTAGTAGTCACAATGCTATTGCTGTGTGGAGTAGTCTAGTAATCACTGCGCTATCACATTGGTGACCAGGCTAGCAATCAAATACTATCACAGAGTGGAGCAGGCTAGCAATCAGATACTGTCACTGTGGGTCAGGCTAGCAATCAAATACTGCAAGAAACAAAGATTAGGTGAAAACCCAATCATACAGCCGCTCTCTGGAATCCCATACTGGGTTCTATATTAGTTGTAATTTCACTATATATAGTTCCTTCGATCCAATTCTTGAAAAAATACAAAAGTCAAATATATAGTGATTTTTCAATGTTGAAAATTATTTTATAGAAAGAAGTGACTAGTAGCCACCAAAATTGTTCTTCGTGAGGAAGAGATTGCCATAAATCACTCTATCTGAAGACTTATTTTTGTGCCAATGCATTTCGGAATATAACAAATTCCTTCATCAGGGCAAGTCTGATGTAGGTGAGTAATGGCGAAATCTATGTTTCAGAGGTCCGGCTGCTCCACCGTGTAAGGCGAGCAGTTGCATATGTAAAGAACGAAGCGGAGAAGTTCTCTCAGCGTCTGCTCAAAGCAGACTGTCTTCGTTGCATCGGCGCGTTGCCGAGCAACCTGGTTTAATAAGACACGTGATTGAAGGCAGAATGTCCTCCTTGCATCGGTGCGCAGCCAAGCAACTCAGTTGTGTAAGACACGTGATCACGGCTCTAAGAACACGAGCCGCGACCCGTGTCCGAGAACTGGTCAATAAACTCAATATGATCAAAATATCTAATTACTGGACCTCCTGAGGCAGTAATGGTAAAAGTCATCGCCTAAGAATCAAAAAACAAAAAAAGAAAAAAGTAATCTGTCATCCATGGACATAGAAAAAATACTAAGATTGAATAAACCCATTTAGATAAAAGTAATGGCTGTTATATAAACACCTCAGATGAGGCTATACTAATTATTAACGTGCCTAAGTAGGATGGATGGAGCCTAGGGAGCAACCCTAGGGCTGTACCTTATATTAATAGTATGTGCCTTAATGCCGCTAGTGGTGTCGTCTAGACAGACGGCACCTCGGGTCCTGGGGGAACTCCAGGATGCGCAGCATGCAGGACATCTTTTAAACATGGGAAACATCTCTTATTCATATACATTCAAGTGACCCTCAACATTCAGGTCATATACGTACTGGTGTCAATCTAAACCAAATGATGCTAAATGCAATGTAAGAAAACAATAAGAGACAATTAGAGAAAACAGTGAAAGTTGATCTCCTCATTTAACCCATTGGGAGCCAGACTGCCAAGTTTTTCAATCCAATATGTCTCTCTGCGACTCAAACGTTGGCATAAATCCTCATGAGGGCTATTCTTGGTTAAAGCTTCCAAAATCACAAATTTTATTTGGGACACGTTATGTCCATTGGCCATCCAATGTCGTGCCACAGCTGAATTGATGTTTGCATTACGGATACAAGATCGGTGTTCACCCCACCTCAATTTGGCTGTTCGGGTTGACTGTCCCACATAAAATTTCCCACACGGGCATTTAATGCCGTAGATGATATTACTACTGTCACATGTGGCAAAAGTCTTAAGCATAATCTTCTGCCCCGTCCTTGGATGGTTAATGGAGTTTCCTTTAATAACAAAATTACAGTTGACACACTGTAAACAAGGATATGTCCCAGTTCGCTGTGTCATAGGTTCCCTGACTGTAGGTTTCGTCTGCACCAATTCATCCCTTAGGTTCCTACTGCGTTGGTATGCAAAGATTGGTTTTTCACTAAAAATATCTTGAACTCGAATATCATTCTTGAAAATCTCCCAATGCTTCATAATAGTTTTCTTGATTTTGTTACTTTGCGTAGAAAACTTGGATACAAATACTGGTGACTTCAATTCTCTCTTACTTTTGGGATTCTGTTCTGATAATAGAGTCTCTCGTGATATGGCATCAACTCTGTCAGATGCCAGATCGAGTTCACCCTGCTTATATCCCCGGGCCAGAAATTTTTCTTTCATTTCCATCGGTTGCATTCTGTAGTCTTCAGGATCACTCACTATTTTCTTGACCCTAAGTAATTGGCTGTATGGTAGATTCTTCAGTAGGCTCGGCTGATGGAAGCTGAGTCGGTGCAGGAGATTATTCCGATCAGTCTCTTTCCCAAACAGTGAAGTGCTGTAGCTAGTGAGTTGCTTTCTGACTTGTACATCAAGGAATGTTATGATTTCATATGAGATCTCTCTAGTGAACTGTACCCTTTGGTCGATGTTGTTTAAATACACAAAAAATGTTTCAAAAGACTCTCTGGTTCCTTTCCAAATTCCAAAGATGTCGTCTATGTATCTCGTCCAGATGCGGATGTCCTTGTTCCATTCCTGTTTATTCAATACATGGTCTGTTTCAAATTTATACATGAAACTGTTGGCATATGAGGGTGCCATGGTAGCTCCCATTGAAGTCCCTGCAGTTTGTAGAAAAAATTGGTTGCCATATTGAAAATAGGAGTTCTCAGCAATGAATTGTAATAATGCTAGTATGAATTCCTTCTGGGCCCGTATCTCTGGTCCAGATACGGGTCGAGATACGGGCCCAGAAGGAATTCATACTAGCATTATTACAATTCATTGCTGAGAACTCCTATTTTCAATATGGCAACCAATTTTTTCTACAAACTGCAGGGACTTCAATGGGAGCTACCATGGCACCCTCATATGCCAACAGTTTCATGTATAAATTTGAAACAGACCATGTATTGAATAAACAGGAATGGAACAAGGACATCCGCATCTGGACGAGATACATAGACGACATCTTTGGAATTTGGAAAGGAACCAGAGAGTCTTTTGAAACATTTTTTGTGTATTTAAACAACATCGACCAAAGGGTACAGTTCACTAGAGAGATCTCATATGAAATCATAACATTCCTTGATGTACAAGTCAGAAAGCAACTCACTAGCTACAGCACTTCACCGTTTCGGAAAGAGACTGATCGGAATAATCTCCTGCACCGACTCAGCTTCCATCAGCCGAGCCTACTGAAGAATCTACTCCCAGAGATACGGGCCCAGAAGGAATTCATACTAGTATTATTACAATTCATTGCTGAGAACTCTTATTTTCAATATGGCAACCAATTTTTTCTACAAACTGCAGGGACTTCAATGGGAGCTACCATGGCACCCTCATATGCCAACAGTTTCATGTATAAATTTGAAACAGACCATGTATTGAATAAACAGGAATGGAACAAGGACATCCGCATCTGGACGAGATACATAGACGACATCTTTGGAATTTGGAAAGGAACCAGAGAGTCTTTTGAAACATTTTTTGTGTATTTAAACAACATCGACCAAAGGGTACAGTTCACTAGAGAGATCTCATATGAAATCATAACATTCCTTGATGTACAAGTCAGAAAGCAACTCACTAGCTACAGCACTTCACTGTTTGGGAAAGAGACTGATCGGAATAATCTCCTGCACCGACTCAGCTTCCATCAGCCGAGCCTACTGAAGAATCTACCATACAGCCAATTACTTAGGGTCAAGAAAATAGTGAGTGATCCTGAAGACTACAGAATGCAACCGATGGAAATGAAAGAAAAATTTCTGGCCCGGGGATATAAGCAGGGTGAACTCGATCTGGCATCTGACAGAGTTGATGCCATATCACGAGAGACTCTATTATCAGAACAGAATCCCAAAAGTAAGAGAGAATTGAAGTCACCAGTATTTGTATCCAAGTTTTCTACGCAAAGTAACAAAATCAAGAAAACTATTATGAAGCATTGGGAGATTTTCAAGAATGATATTCGAGTTCAAGATATTTTTAGTGAAAAACCAATCTTTGCATAGCAACGCAGTAGGAACCTAAGGGATGAATTGGTGCAGACGAAACCTACAGTCAGGGAACCTATGACACAGCGAACTGGGACATATCCTTGTTTACAGTGGGTCAACTGTAATTTTGTTATTAAAGGAAACTCCATTAACCATCCAAGGACGGGGCAGAAGATTATGCTTAAGACTTTTGCCACATGTGACAGTAGTAATATCATCTACGGCATTAAATGCCCGTGTGGGAAATTTTATGTGGGACAGTCAACCCGAACAGCCAAATTGAGGTGGGGTGAACACCGATCTTGTATCCGTAATGCAAACATCAATTCAGCTGTGGCACGACATTGGATGGCCAATGGACATAACGTGTCCCAAATAAAATTTGTGATTTTGGAAGCTTTAACCAAGAATAGCCCTCATGAGGATTTATGCCAACGTTTGAGTCGCAGAGAGACATATTGGATTGACAAACTTGGCAGTCTGGCTCCCAATGGGTTAAATGAGGAGATCGACTTTCACTGTTTTCTCTAATTGTCTCTTATTGTTTTCTTACATTGCATTTAGCATCATTTGGTTTAGATTGACACCAGTACGTATATGACCTGAATGTTGAGGGTCACTTGAATGTATATGAATAAGAGATGTTTCCCATGTTTAAAAGATGTCCTGCATGCTGCGCATCCTGGAGTTCCCCCAGGACCCGAGGTGCCGTCTGTCTAGACGACACCACTAGCGGCATTAAGGCACATACTATTAATATAAGGTACAGCCCTAGGGTTGCTCCCTAGGCTCCATCCATCCTACTTAGGCACGTTCATAATTAGTATAGCCTCATCTGAGGTGTTTATATAACAGCCATTACTTTTATCTAAATGGGTTTATTCAATCTTAGTATTTTTTCTATGTCCATGGATGACAAATTACTTTTTTCTTTTTTTGTTTTTTGATTCTTAGGCGATGACTTTTACCATTACTGCCTCAGGAGGTCCAGTAATTAGATATTTTGATCATATTGAGTTTATTGACCAGTTCTCGGACACGGGTCGCGGCTCGTGTTCTTAGAGCCGTGATCACGTGTCTTACACAACTGAGTTGCTTGGCTGCGCACCGATGCAAGGAGGACATTCTGCCTTCAATCACGTGTCTTATTAAACCAGGTTGCTCGGCAACGCGCCGATGCAACGAAGACAGTCTGCTTTGAGCAGACGCTGAGAGAACTTCTCTGCTTCGTTCTTTACATATGCACCTGCTCGCCGTACACGGTGGAGCAGCCGGACCTCTGAAACATAGATTTCGCCATTACTCACCTACATCAGACTTGCCCTGATGAAGGCATTTGTTATATTCCGAAATGCATTGGCACAAAAATAAGTCTTCAGATAGAGTGATTTATGGCAATCTCTTCCTCACGAAGAACAATTTTGGTGGCTACTAGTCACTTCTTTCTATAAAATAATTTTCAACATTGAAAAATCACTATATATTTGACTTTTGTATTTTTTCAAGAATTGGATCGAAGGAACTATATATAGTGAAATTACAACTAATATAGAACCCAGTATGGGATTCCAGAGAGCGGTTGTATGATTGGGTTTTCACCTAATCTTTGTTTCTTGCTGTATTTTTTGGGTTTGGGTGTCTCCAGGCCTTTTTCAGCCAGCTCCTGCATAGAGGATCTAACTTCCTAACAAAGACTTATCACACTAAAAACCTTTGATAACGCCAGAAGGACTCGATACCCCTGTGGTGCCCACTCAAATTTGCTTCCTAGCAATCAAATACTATCATAGTGTAGAGCAGGCTAGCAATCAAATACTATCACAGTGTGGAGCAGGCTAGAAATCCCAGTGGTGGCACAGTGTGGACCCTTCTAGATGTGAATCAAGTCAGTCCCAACAGATGTGAATCAGGTCAGTATCAACAAAGTTCTCTGGTGTGTGATGCAGGTTAGCAGTCAGTGTACTATCACAGTGTGGAGCAGGCTAGCAATCAGATACTGTCGCAGTGTGGGTCAGGCTGGCAATCAAATACTATCACAGTGTGGGTCAGGCTAGCAATCAGATACTACCACAGTGAGGGTCAAAGTAGCAGTCAGATACTATCACAGTGTGGAATGGGCTAGCAATCAGATACTATCACAGTGTGGAACTGGCTAACAATCAGATACTATCAGAGTGTGGAACAAACTAGCAATCAAATACTATCACAGTTTGGGTGCAGAGAGGCATACATATATCACAGCAGTCATTTACCTTTTGTAGCCGTTGCTCCAGATTTTTTGCTAAACACGAGGACACACCGATAATGTATTCAGGTCTGGAGAAAGCAAACATTATCATATTATTAAATAATCTACCACAAGAGTGATCTAAATTAAATTCTTCTAGCATTTACAGGGCAAGAAGAGAAAATGTATAATGCTCAGATTACCTACCTTCATTGCTCCTAGTCCTACTCTTCCTTATCACAATACTCACCAGTGAGGCCCTGCCTCGCCTCCAGGAACTTTTTTTTTTCCCCCGGAGGTATAAACTCCCATTTACCTACAATACACCACTACATAACAAGCCTGTACAGACACTGGGAATGGTGGTATGATATGATATAAGTCATTTATAATACGCCTGTACACAAGTGTTTCTAGGCACGACAAGACAAGGAAGGGTAGACAGAGATAGGACAAAACAAAGGATCTTACTAGGCCTTGTGTCATTCAGATTGTGCAAGTCCGAGGGGAAGGGAAGAGGAGAAATGCAGTGGGGGAGTGCTGTGGCAAAAAGTGTGTTACGTGCTGCTGGGGTGGTGGCTCAAGTAAGTGCAGGGAGGCAGGGGACTGTAGGGTTGCAGATACAGTCCCTAAGTGTGTAGGAGGCCTGGAGGCAGTGCAAGGGGCTACTGGTCGTGCAGGAGCCTGGTGCCCGTTAGATTCAAAGGGTAGCCAGGTAACCAGTTTGCACAGCAGACAGGAGCATCGGCAGAGGGTAGAGAGCAAGAGAAAGCAGAAGCCAAAAGGAAGGTCTTGAGTTGCTTCCGGAACCTTAGGTGGTCCTGCTCAAGTTTGAGAGAGGCAGGGAAGCTGTTCCAAAGGAGGCACCAGCCGAGGACAGAGATCTAACCCCCGCTTTCTGCCTGGAGAAGCGTCTGACATCAGAGAGTTGGAGGTGGATGAGCGGAGGGCTTGAGAAGGAAGATGCTTAGGGAGAGAGGGTTGGATGTAGTGTGGTCCCCGGCCCAGAAAGCCTTGTGGATGATGCAGAGGGTCTTGCACTTGATCCTTGCAGCCACCAGGACCCAGTGGAGAGATCTTAGTGCTGGAGAGATGCGGTCCCTGGGCTTGAGGCCAAGGACAAGTCTTGCAGTCCTGTTCTGGATTAGTTCCAAAGGGCGAAGTGAAGAGGCAGGAAGATTTAGAAAGAGGCTGTTGCAGTCGTCCAGCCTAGAGAGAACCAGGGCTCTGGAGACAGCGAGCTTCTGGGGGAAAGTGAGAAAAGGAAAAATACCTTTAAGGAGGTGCAGCTGGCAGTGGGCATTTAGCCATAGAATGAGAATTCTCCCTAACAGTGCTACACTGTGTGATCTGGGCCCAGGGACGGGGCCCAGCACGAGGACGGTGCCCCTATTGGGCAACTCCGTCCCATGGGGATCCAGATGCCATGTGACCATGGCGGCTGGTGAGACTCCGGCCTTGGTGCCGCTGTGTGATCCGGAGCGGGTGGGGTGACCCCCACTCCTTTGTCCGCGTCGTGAGCGACGCACTCAGGGTCCGTGTCGGGGATCCGAGGCAGGACCCCAACAATGGTGACGAGGGCTGGAGCCCATGGCAGCATCGGCCACACGAAGATGGAGGTGAGGAGGTTCCCCCCACCCCCATGAAGTGGAAGGGAGATGTCAGCCGGCCCGCGCCGCAGGGTGATGCCCCCATGCGGTGTCGGCTAACAACTGGTGAAGCAACGCCGGCCGCTAAAAATAACGAAGCTGCGGCGCCCGCCGCATGGAGGAGGGGTGTGCCGCCTCCCCCAACCCCACCAGGAAGAGAGGAGTCGCCGGGCGATCCCCACTACTGCCAGGTCGCGTGCGGCCCACCTCCTCCCCCCCTGGAGTGGAGGAAGACTGCCCTGTGGCATCAGCCGCAGTGGTGTGGAGGCGGCGTCAGCCGCTACAAATGGAGGCATCGTTCGCCGCAGATATGGGGAGGTGGAGCCCCTCCCCCTGAGAGGAGGAGGCTGCACCGCTGTCCTGGTGCGGCCGTAGTGCCGGGTGGGGATTGCCCATCGGAAGATGCGGACCGACCTGCGTCGGCATTGCCCGCGTGGGTGGAGAAGGGGCGTAGCCCTAAACAAAGAAAAGGGGCGGAGCCTGGAGGCCCGCAGTCGTCAATGCCTGGACCGCGGCAGTTGAAAAGAAGGGGAGAGGGACATTTTAACCCGTGCGGTACTCCCCCGAGAAAGGGGTGTGTCTCCAGCAGGCCCAGCAACGGGCCAACAAAGAAAAGGGGTGTGGCCTGCCTGGCCATGGCGAACAACAGAGGAACACCACACTACTGGCCCGCAAACAGGGCCCAAAGAAGAGCCCCAGAACAACTGGCTAGCTGCAAAGAGGAGAACAGTGGTTGCATTCTCCCGCGCACAGGGGGAGGTAATACAATGCTGAAGGAAATTTTCTGAGTAAAGGGCCATCATCTGCCCATCCTGAGGTCTGCATCTGCCTCACACCCAAGGGGTAGCGGCTCCAGCCTGGAGTGCTCGTGCACCACTGGGAAGTAGACGCTGAGTGGCACAGCTGAGGCCAACCACTAGTGAGTGCCAGGGGTGTGGCCTTCAGTGGTAAGACCAGTGATTACTTAAACAGGGCTGGCACCAGCAAAATGGAGGAGATGCCTGCGGCAGCCCATCAAGAACCCAGGCATGCTGCGGCAGTGAAAGGAAACAGCATGCTCCATTCCAGGGCTTTTACAAAAAAAGTTTGGGTGCGCTCAATGCCGTCGCCACACACCTGCCTTAAGTGGTCCCCGGGCCTGGTGGTGGAGAGGCCTGCAGCGCTACACCTGGTGGTGGTGAGGCCTGCAGTCCTACCTGGAAAACAACTCTGTCCTAGGTAAAAGGCAGTCCGGATTCCGCAAAGGTCATGGCACTGAAACCGCTCTACTAGATCTGAAGAACCAAATCACCCTAATACTAGACAAAGGCAAGCCGGCCCTTCTGCTCTTCCTAGACCTCTCGGCGGCATTTCATTTAGTCGATCATGGCATCCTCACAAACCATCTCACTCAGGCCGCACATTTCTCCAAACAAGCCACAAACTGGATCACCTCCTTCCTCAAAGGAAGAGTAATGAAAGTGTTCTCCAATATAGCTAATGCAGAGCCTACCACCATCAGGTATGGAGTCCCTCAGGGCTCATGCACGGCGCCTACCCTTTATAACCTGTTTACCAAACCTCTCTTTGATAAACTGGACGCACTTGGGATCACATACACCAACTACGCTGACGATACCCAGGTACTCCTCCCGCTCACAGGACTCTACCATCAGGACGCAGCCACCCTCCAGAACATATACGCCACCATCCAAGCATGGATGGCCACAAACGGCCTATGTCTTAACAGAGATAAGACCGAAATTCTCATCCTTGGTCAAAAATCCACCCTCACGAACCTCGACCCACTTTACACCAACTTCTGCATAGACAATTGTGTCATCCCAGTTCTACCTTCTGTAAAAACACTAGGAGTCCACATTGACGCCTCACTCTCCATGGACAAACAAGTCAACTCCATTGTTTCTGCCTCCGCCCTGAGCACTAAGCTCATTAATGCCATCAAACCTTTCCTAACCAAAGATAATTGCCTTTCTATTGCCAGAGCCACCATTGGAGCCAAACTAGATTATTGTAATGCGCTACTGGCTGGCACCTCCAACTCCAATCCCAATAAACTCCAAACAACACAGAATAATGCTCCAAGAGCAGCTCTCAATATACCTAAAAGGGACCACATTGCGCAAGCCAGAAAGGCAGCACACTGGCTACCTGTCAAAGAGCGCATTACATTCAAAATACTTACCACCGCACACAAATGTATCAACCTGTCTGCACCCTCATAACGGTCTGATACGCTAGCCAGATCTCACTCCACCAGACCAACTAGGCAATGCCACTCCAACTAGCTTAGGGTCCCACGCATCAAACGAGCTAGAGCAGGTGGAATAAGTTTCCCTTACATTGCCCCTAAGCTATAGAACGCACTACCTAGCACGCTCAAAGCAGAAACCTCTCTCACTGCCTTCCGAAAAAAGCTGAAAACCACCTTGTTTAACTAATTCCCCTTCCTTCATGTCGTTCACGCTCTTCTCATCCTCTCCTCTCCTCCTCTTCTGTAGCTACTTCTCTTCTCTTGCAACTAAGTAATGATTTCAATGTATGTACAACTAGCCATTTTCATAGCTGTAATCTTCTCTTGCAACTAAGTAATGACTTCAATGTATGTACAACAAATCTTTTTCATATCTGTAACAAGCGCCACAATGCCCCTTGGGCTGCCTGTGCGCTAAACATATGGGAATAAATAAATAAATAAATACACGTGGAAGCCAAAGAAATGAAGGGGAAGCGAAGTGACATAGAACTGCAAATGGCCCTTTTTGCAGCATACCCAGGCCTCAGGCAAGACAGCCAACACATCATGGTACAGGCCAGGGGTGCCCATCCTGCATGCTGAGCAATAAGTGCCTGTCACCCATCGCCAGCTCCCTGCCAGGGGTGGCCCCCTCCCCAGAGATGCATATGGACTTGGCCGATGTTGGCCCTTGGGCCTCCCCAGGTGCGGCTTTGCCGGCCACTGAACTGTGGTGTGACTGTCCTAGATGAACATTGGCAAGAGTCACAAACTGGTTTCCTGCAACTCCACGAGTGCCGAAGATGGACATCATCATCGACATCCCCATGAAGACTGCGAGCCTGCAGACACAGACTTGCTTAAAATGGCCCAGTCGGTGGGCAATGTAATGTGGTGCACACCCATATAGATGGAATGCTTTATGCGGTATCATTAGCTCTCATTGGTGCCCTTTGGGGACAGTGGAACCACTCACCCAGGTTAATAAAGGGTGAGAACGGTAGTAGAGTGGTGGTATTAGTAGTAGCGTGTAGTTGTGCTGTGGTTCACAACCCCCAGTTCCTCCCCCTTCCCCTCCCTGGTGCTTTCCTCCAATGAGAGGAGTGTGCCTGTTAGCCCATCCCCGCCCCGCAACAGACCAACAACATAGAAGTAGGACTAAAGTTGTATGTGTATTTTCTTTAGTCCGATTTCTATTTCAATGCCACGTCCCGTTTAAAAAAAAAAAAAATCTGGTCACCCTGGACCAGGCAAGGTAATATGTGAATAAAGCTTACCTGGCTTTAATACACGTGGCTCCACAGTTGGTCTGTGTTTGGTCTCCTGCCTACCAGGACTCAACATGAAAGTCCAAAGGAGGAGCTGCCGGTGTCCCCCACACCCTGTCTCCAGCCCCCACCACCATAACCCGCCCCCACCCCAGGCACAGGAGTCTCCTCGACCACGTCTCCAGCCCACACTACTATAACCGCACCCACCCCATGCACAGGAGTCACCCCCACCCAGTCTCCAGCCCCCACCATAACTTGCCCTCCACCCCATGCACAGGAGTCACCCCCATCCTATCTCCAGCCCCCACCACCATAACCCCGCCACCCCATGCACAGGACACCCCCACCCCGTCTCCAGCCCCCACCATCATAACCCCCCCACCCCATGCACAGGAGTCACACCCATCCCGTCTCCAGCCCCCACCACAACCCCCCCCACGCACAGGAGTCCCCCTACCCCGTCTCCAGCCCCCACCACCATAACCCCCCCCATGCACAGGAGTCACCCTCCCCTGTCTCCAGCCCCCACCACCATAGCTCCCCCATGTACAGGAGTCACCCTGACCCTGCCTCCAGCCTCCACCATCATCACCCACCCCATGCACAAGAGTCACCCTCACCCTTCTCCAGCCCCCACCATCATAACCCGCCCCCCACACTTTAGCAAACAAGATCACTAACTTACAAAATAAAATCTCCCTCAAACAGCCTCCCTAAATGATCCTTTCAGACCCAAACCACCTGAGAAGCCCACTCTAAGAGATACCACACGCTTCAACTTCTCCAAAGTCTCTACACTTGAAGTAGAAAAAACTATCTTGTCATTGAAACCTTCTAACTGTCAGGGAGACCTGTGCCCAGCACAGCTCATCAAAGATGCCGCCCGAGACCTTTCCCCTTTCATTACAAAACGAATTAATGCTTCCTTCTCCACCGGTTCTATTCCCGCCAATTTAAAACAATCCTGGGTACTCCCACTATTAAAAAAAACCACACTCGACCCTGCCACGCCCACAAATTACAGACCCATAACAACAGTACCATTCCTCCTAAAAATCCTGGATAAGGTCGCATATGTACAAATAAAGAAGTACCTGGAAGAACATCACCTTTTAGGAGCCAGACAATCAGGCTACCGTCCTCAACATGGGACAGAAACTGCTCTCATTGACTGAAAGCACAGATCGAGGCACAGGCCAAGCCACCCTTCTCCTCCTCCTTGACCTCTCTGCAGCCTTCGACCTGGTTGATCACTCAGTCCTGTGCACACACTTCCACACAGAAGCTCACTTCTCCGTTGAGGCTATCACCTGGATTAGATAATTCCTCAACGGCAGAACTATGAGGGTCTTTTCACCCACAGCTGCAGCAGACCCTTTACCTATCACCTGTGGTGTGCCACAGGGTTTCTGTGCCTCCCCCACATTGTACAACATATTTACCAAGCCCCTTTTCGATGATTTGGATCAGCTCAGTATCACCTACACTAACTACACAGATGATACCCAGATCCTCCTTCCACTTTCCGGAGTATATGAGAAGGATTTGACCTTGGTGAATAGAGTGTACATCATCATCCAGGCATTAAACCTCTCCACCAACCCATTTGTTTGAGGGTGATAGGCAGTTGAGAAGTTATAGGTGACTCCACAGTTTTTCCACATGGCGTGCATGTAGTGGGACATAAAATTGGATCCCCCGTCAGAGACTACCACCTTAGGAAACCCTACTCTGGTAAAAAAAAAACGAGTAGAGCCTTAGCCACAGCCTGAGCCGTAATAGTTCTCATAGGTATTGCTTCAGGATACCTAGTAGCATGATCTACTACAACCAGGATAAACCGGTTGCCTGAAGCTGTGGGAGGGTCAAGGGGTCCAACAATGTCAATCCCGACCCTCTCAAAAGGAACTCCCACCACTGGGAGGGGCACCAAGGTTCCACATTTTTGGCTCCACTCTTGCCAGAGGTTTGGCAAGTGTGGCAGCTTCTACAGAACTTGTCTACTTCTGAACCCATCTTAGACCAATAGAAGTATAAAGAGAGCCTTTCCTTGGTCTTCTTAAAACTTAAGTGACCAGCCAAAGGTATCTTGTGGGCTAACTGCAGAAACTGGAGTCTGTTGGCTAGGGGCACTACAATTCTTTTGTAGTCCCCAGGGTTAGACTCAGTTGGTTCACTATAGAAGAGGCCATCTTCCTAGTGTAACCTGTGCTTCCCAGGCTCTTGCCCTTCAGCCTGAGAAGCTGCCTGTTGGCGAAGACCTTCAAGAGTAGGACACTCTCTTTGCCCTTTTCTGAAGTCCGCCCTGTTGGGTCCACCCTCTGCCAGTAAAGACTGCAGTTCTGGATGCTCAACAGGGTCAAGGTCTCCAACTAGAGGTTGGTCCTTTACCAGATCTGGTTCATCAGATTCTGTTTCCACCTCCTCAGTTTCACCTGTAGGAGGAACCACTGGAGTGGCTTTGGACAACCTGGGGGAAGTCCTTCTAGGTAACACCGGAGTGCTTCTCTGTTTCTTGGAGTTTTTGGGTTTCCCCTTTTTCTCCTGGGTTGTGGAAGTTGTTGCTGACAACTCTGCTGGACTGGAGGTGATAAGTGTTTCCACAAATTCCTCAGGGATACCACTCAAGGTATTTTCCCTTGTAGTCCTGGTGAGCTCCTGATTCCTCTTACTGGGAGGCCTGATACAACTCCTAGAGTCTCTAAATCGTTTCCCAACAGGACTCTATCAGGCACTTCACTCTGCACACTGACAATGATATGAACAGTCATGTCATTACACTGGATGAGAGCTGGTAACTGGGGAAGCATTTGCACAGGGTCTCCAGCTAACTTGGTTAGGTATCTTGGTGCCTTAACAAAATCCTCAACCTTGAAAAAAGATTCATCAACCACAGTTATTCTGTCCCCAGTGTCTCTAATGGCGGGTGTTTCCTGACCATTAACGAGAACACTATCTTTGTAATATTTCTTAGAGTTTTCTGGGATCAGATTGTACACATCTAAATTCTGCTGTTCCCACAATCCCAGGGACACTAATGAAACACTGGCTGAGACTCTCATGGGTTCATCAGCCAGTAATTGAAAGTTACCACTTGCCATGTGTTCTTCTTCCACTGGGGAGAAGGCTAAGGAGACAGTGTGGACCCCTGAAGGTTTACCCTTACACCTGGGATCCCCTTTCACATGGTCAGTTGACCCACAAACATAACATTTCCCAAATGTCTTAATGAATGGAGGCTTGTTCTGACCTCCTTCTGGTCTGGAGCCAGAAAGTGCACTAGCCTGATTCAGTTTTCCCAGTGGCTTACCCTTATGTGATTGTTTGTGGCCCTCTTTTGGATTGAAGGTATTATTGGAATTTTCCTTGTTATCTTTCTTTGGCTGCTTTCCCTCATCCTTCTTCTGAGTTGCCCCATAATCCTTGTGAGTGGCCCTGTTGGCAACCCACAAGTCAGCAGCCTTAGCTAACTTCTTAGCCAAGTGCTGTCTGAGCTCAGGAGAGCAGGCATCATATATAGACTCCAACATAACAAGATTCCCCATTCCTTCATAAGTGTTTACTTTGTAACCCTTAACCCAACCATCTAAGTTTTTCAAACATTCACACACCCAGGTAGCCCAAGGGGTACCATCAGTCTTTTTGAGGGTCCTAAACCTCTTAAGGTACTGGGAAGGGGTCTTCCAAAATCTAGCTATTAAAGCTAGCTTCACACATATGTAATCTGTTCTATCCACCTCCCCCAACTCCATTACCACATCAGATGCAACAGGGGGAGCCTAAAAGCCAGGGAAGCAATTGATTCCCAGAGAGGTCTTGAATACTGTGATTGTACTCAAACATTGCCAACCAATCTAAAATATCAAGTTTAGTCTCATAAATACCCATAATTTCTTTAGGCATTCTCGGCCTCTTAGGACTGGAAGACACTGGAGTAGAAGCAGATTCAAGAGACAAACGTTTCATTTCTAAAGCATGCTTCATCTCCATCTCCCTGTGTCTTAACTCTTGATGTTTCAGATCAGATTGTGCATTCAGTTTCTTAAATTCAAGTTCAAGCCTCATTTTTTCTAGCTCTATGAATTCTGGACTTAGTCTGGGGCCTTGCTGGGGCCCAGCGGTCAAAGGCTGAGGTGGTAAAACAGGCTGAGGGAGGGTAGGAGCCACATTTTGGATCTCCACCTCCTCACCTGACTCTCCAGAGACATTATCAGCAACATAATCTTCCTCATCATCATTGTCCACAGTTGCTGGAGAAGCAGGCATTTCTGACCCGATCTCCAGTCTTTGTTTTTCCAACAATCTTTTGATTATATCAACCTTAGTGCCTTTTACTAGGAGACTCCTATCCCTGCATAGATCTCTTAATCTATCTACAAGCATATTTGACAGAGACTCCTGGGTGCAGTTTTCTACATTAGACATTTTCAAAAGCTTTTTAGTGATGCTAGACCTTGTGGTTATTTGACTCAAAATAATCTCAGCACTTCAAAGTGTAATCTCCTTACTTTGATCCTCAGCGCTGAACAATAGTGTTAAGGCAGAATCCTATGCAGTACCCTCTGGGACCACTACACAGGATTAAGCTCACAGGTGTTAGCACAAATTCACCTTTGGTATAAGCCCGTGCCACACAGCAAAGTGGTAGCGAGGTCGAGTGGCCAGACTTATCTCAAGAGTTCGATGAGCAGTACAGGGGTTTACACATGAGCACCTCAATTACAACGATTCAAATAGATCCTTACAAGGTTAATTTGTATAAGAATATATATTTATTTATTTCTGGCAAGTATTTTCGAACAGGTCACTTAGAAAAGCAGTTAAAATCAGAATAGTCAAACAATGTAACTTCGAAACCCACTTCTAATGATTGTAGACAAGTCTATAGTTCCAAGCAAAGAGACCTATAAATGGCACTCTACAATCCTATCTATGGAAGGGTTAAAACAGTATAAGGCAACGCAAGGTAAAACGAAAAGATCAGTCCTAACGGATCGAGGCAGCACAATCTAATAAGGGCATTAACCAACAGGGTAGATCTACAAAAAGGCCTATGCCAAAGTCAATGGTAAAAGTCAATTTGCCCAAGATCACACGGTTCTCTGTAATAACGAATAAGTCTTTGTGCAGGTGAAAACGAATTGGACTGTAGCGGATAATGTTAGTCGAGGTGAAAGCAGCACACCAGCCTTTCCGAAAATGAAAGGCGGAAGCGACTTCCTTCGCGTTAGCTCCGAAAAGCCAACAAGGGTGTACAGTACCTTAAAAATGACAACAAAGGTTCCAGCGGCATCGGTGGTCCAGGTGGGTATCCTTCAGGCTCCGGTGTCCACCACTCGACTCACGTTCAAGAGCGGAGGCAGACTGGAGGGTCCTGCGCCACACGGGACAGTAGTTTGCAGCAGGGGTTGGCATCGGCAAAAAGAAAGGCTCTGGTACCTTAAGTGTGGACTGGGGTCTCTCCCACTGGCTATCCGGCAATGGCAAAAAGTTACCAAAGTTCGACCAGGGTGAAGAGGGTCCAGGCACTGAGTAAGCTAATTGGTCCCACCAGCTTAAGGGTTTGAAGATTCTGATGAAGAGCTTCTGTCTTTGGGGATCAGGAATTCGAACCTGCAGCAGGGCTCCACCGGTGTTGATGTCGTCTGCAGCTGTCCTCTCTGTCTCTCCTTGTCGGGTCCTACGATCCAGTCCAAACTGGTGGGTATTTAAGCTAAATTCCCCCATTCAGACAGCCTGGCTGTCAATCATGCAGCAGGGGGTCACTGTCCAGGCCGGACAGTGCCCCAACCAATCACACCAAAGTGCAACTTGGTTCCTAAGGGAACCAAGGGCAGGGGGACTCAAACCCCTACCTCATACCCTGGCTACGCTAGACTTCCAGGCGCCTTTGGCAGGGGCTTCTGTTCCCGGCGGGGTTCAGGGTTAGAGCTAACATGTAGCTTTTACCGTTACCGCGTATAAAGGTAATATGGTAAAGAAAGAAAAGTGTAGTAGTACCACTGCCACCAGCCAATGGTGCCAAGTGTAAGTAAAAAAGGACTTCAGACAAAGGAGGCACGAAGTGACTCCTTCCGCACTCTATAAAAGATAGGTTAAGTTAATGGCAACTTTACCTTTGCTGGGGGACTGTAGTCAGCCCCAGCAATGGAGTTTTGGGAAGTCAAAAAGTCAACCCAGTGTCACTTATGGAGGGTGCGGTGTGACACACTGAAAAAGATGATGCCCCCAGAGTTGGTTAGACTCAGAGTCCATGAGACACATAAAAAGAACAACACTTATCACAAATATGCAGGTAAGAGTGGGAATAAAAAGGTTCACACTCTTAACATGAAAAAAAGAAACCCCTGAAATCCAGCAAAGCTGCTGAGGGACTCACTAGGTGAGGGAAATTAGCCACTATGGAGAATTCCTCCCTAACAGGAAGCTTGGGGCCTTATCTGTTAATACCTGGTGCAATGGAGGTAATAGAGAAAGTGTGTTTCGTCATCAATGAACTCTTATATTGTTAAGCTGGCATGAAGCTGTAAGCTGCAGTTTTATATAGCTTATAGCCGAGCTTCCTTCAAATCAATGCACCTTAGAAGAAACTATAACTAAATCGCATCATAAGGAGCTGTTCAAGAACCTCAAGGGTGTGGCACATAACAATTATCCTCAATATATAGTGTGACATCCACTGACGACAGCCCTCGTTTCTCACTGTGACATATCTGAAAGCCCCACTGCCAGCCCTCAGCCCCCATGCAGCATTCAAAGGCCACGCCTTCTCTGCCCTTTTGTACGAGTTGTCACATGCCCACTGCTCAAGTCCCCACACTCTGTGCCATCCCTCACTTGTGCCTCCTATGACAATCTGCTAGGCTTTGTCACTTCTCCCCAAGGGTGATTCCCTTATCATAAGGTTTGGGAGATGCAGCCGCTACCCAATAGTCGACCTTTGGGTGGTTTAATGTGGTAGGACCTCATGGGGAGGCACTCCCCTTCTGGGGAAAAGGACAACCACCTGGGGTATAGCCCACCATGTCACATCACGCCCCAACACCCTATAGCATCCCTCTGTACTTCCAAACTTTATCTTAAACCTCAACCCATGTACTGCTGCAAGGTTGATAACCCTATGGGAAGTAAAATTACTGTGATGAGGAAGAACAGCAGCAGTACTGATCATCACAGGACTGGTACGAGATGGTCCCATGAAGACCTAAGGATTGAAACAGCAAAGAAACAAAGGACTGTGAAAATGGCCTAAAATATCACTGGCAACAATGTATAAAGATCGATAGTGGACTATGGTCTGGGTCGAGACCAGCCATGATCGGCTGTAGGTGTGGAGTGCACCCGAAGTGAGAGCTTCGAACGAGTCTCAGAGACCCGAGGGGAGGATGTTTGAACCGTTTGAACTTCCGGTCCGGTGTAGCTGTTTCCTCGTATGTTTGGCCTTGCTCAAAGTGTGTTCTCGTCCTCCACCTTTTATCCGCTTGAAGACCCGCTTGAAGCTTGGAGATCCACTTGAAGCTCTAAGCCAAGTGCAACTCTTGGTACGACTCAGACCTCGTCACCCTTAAACGCAAGTGCAGGGTGGCTGAGAGGAAATGGCATGCTTCCGGTACATCCTCTGACAAACTGGTCTGCCGCCTGCTCCAAAGGCAATACCAGCTCTCCGTCTGCACCAAGAAGAGAGCCCTCATTCAAGCCCGCATCTCCACGTCATCTAACAACTCAGCTGAACTCTTTAAAATCTACAAATAGCTGGCCAATCCTACTGTAGTCTCTACCTCTCCTGTCCCTTCCCACACCCCCTACGCGGCCCTTGCTTCTCATTTCATCTCTAAAACTCAGGACATCCTGTCCTCTCTCTCTTCCTCTCCCCCTCCTCCTTTCACTCCCTGCTCTTCCTCAGGCCCTTTTTCGGCCACCTCTCCTCCCTCCTTCTCTGCCTTTCCCCTGTTCTCCTCAGACGAGGTTTCTAGACAAGTCTGATCTATGAAAGTCTTGTCAAAACAGTTTCACACCTGTTTCTCCAAAACCATCAAGGACCACATTGACACCCTGGCTCCTGCTCTGGCTGACTTCTGCAACCACTCCTTCGCCACTGGAGTCTTCCCCTCCCCCCTGAAGCACTCCCTTGTGCACCCCCTTCTTAAGAAAACCTCTGCCGACCCTTCTGCCTGGCTAACTATCACCCAAACTCCATCACTCCATTTCTGAGCAAACTCCTGGAAAAGCTGGCCATCTCCCAGCTCAATCTTCACACTGTATCTATTGGTTGTCTCCATGACCATCAGTCTGGCTTCAGAGCGGCCAGAAGCATTGAAACTGCTCTCCTGCACATCCGTGAAGACCTGCTCTCCAACCTTGATTCCAACACCCCCTGTGTCCTCATCTTACTTGATCTCTCTTCTGCCACCATCCTGCTCAACCGTCTCCATGATAACCTGGGTATCACGGATTAGGCCCTGGCCTGGCTGACCTCCTTCCTCTCTGTCGACCCTCCCATGTCCAACGTAGGTCCTTCCTCTCCTCTATCTCTACCTGTGGTGATCCCCAGGGGTCTAACCTCTCTCCCTGGCTGTTCAACCAATACCTGCAACTTCTTGCCCACTGCATTGCCGCTCTCTGCCCCAACTTTCAGTGCTATGCGGATGACACTCAACTCATTTTCAGGCTCCCTTCTGCCACCTCTACGTCTTCTCTCATCTCTAACTGTCTGTCTGCCATCCAGGAGTGGGGCGCCGCAAATGATCTCTGCCTTAATGCCAGTAAGACCAAGATTCTCCTCATCGGCACACCTGCTCCCTCCTTTCATGTCACTCTCTGGCTGGCCTCTCTTGGCCGTCTTGCTGCCCGCACCTGTGAGGCTAAAAACCTCAGGGTCATCTTCGACTCCACACTTCTTTATCTCCCCACATCTCTGACATCTCTAAGAAGTCACACTACCAGCTGCACCTCATCAGAGGTATTCTTCCCTTCCTCTCCTTCCCCCAGAAGCTCACTGTCTCCAGAGCTGTGGTTCTCTCTAGGCTGGACTACTACAACAGCATCTTTCTAAATCTTCCTGCCTCTACTCTCTGCCGCCTGCAACTTATCCAAAACAGGACTGCGAGACTTGTCCTTGGCCTCAAACCCAGGGATTTTCAGCATTCTTGAGTTTGTCTGTCAGCCTAGCTGTTTTGTCCAAAGAGTTAGGGATAAACCTACGGTGATATCCTATTAACCCGTCTCTGGTGTTGGTGTATCTAGGTCAGCTTTCACTTTCTCATGTTGAGGCTGTACACTCCCATTCCCTTCAAAGAAGCCAAGTATTTTACGGCTGACTGGGCCAGTCTGCATTTGGCTGGATTAGCTGTTAGGCCGGCCTCCCTGAGGACTTTCATGATGGTATAAAAGATGGAAGAGATGGTCTTCCCAGGTCTTACTATAAATGGCGATATCGTCAACATAAGCCCCACAGAAATCGGAATAGGGTTGCAGGATTTTATCCATGAGGTGATGGAAAGTGGCTGTTGCGCAGTGTAAGCCAAAAGGGAGGACTTTGAATTGAAACAGTCCGAGGGGCGTTGAAAATGCTGTCTTTTCCTTATCTGGCCCGTGTACTGGAACTTGCCAGTACTCTTTGGTTAAATCTAGGGTGGATAAAAAGGTGGCTGCTCTGAGTTTATCAATTAGGTCATCGATGGTGGCATGGGTTAGGCATTGAAGTCAGAAATTGAATTGACGTAAATCTATACAGAATCTCCAGGAACGGTCACGTTTAGTGACCAACATGATTGGAGAGGACCATGGACTTGATGAAGGCTCAATAATAATGGCTTTCAACATTTTGTTGACTTCCTCAATCATTATATGTTTATGGGCTTTGGGGAGTCTATACGGTTTTAAATGAACCACTTTTCCTTTAGGTGTTCTAATATAGTGGTATGTGCCATTTACTCTTCCAGGTTTTTCTGAGAATACATCGGGAAATGAGGTGACTACATCCTTTATATCTTCTTGGTGTTGGATAGATAGTTCTAGAACAATTAACTCAAAGTTGTCTACCTCTTCAGGAACCAGACAGGCTAATACTTTGGCATGGGTGGCTGACTGGTTCTCTTTCCACTCTTTCAAGAGATTTACGTGATACAAATGGACCTATAGTTTTCTGTCCGATTGAGCTACTTTATAAGTACAGGTTCATGTTCATTCTAATATCTCATAGGGTCCATGCCATTTTGAGACGAGCTTGTTTTCTGAGGTGGGTAGGAGGACCAGTACCTTCTGTCCTATAGAGAATGATCTTAAGCTCACCTTTTTGTCGTAAGTGGATTTTTGTTGGTTCTGGGCCTTTTCCATATGAGTACAGACTAGATCTCGAACCAGTTTCACATGTTCCTGCATGTTCCAAACAGCCCAACAGCACACTTACGTGCCACTTCCGGGTGCGCGCGCAGGTGCGTTAGCACGGGAAGCTAAATGCATGCTGGGCCCGGGGGCGTGGTCCAAGGAAACAAAAAACAAACAACGGGCTTTGTTAGGGCAAAATGCAACCGTCCACAGTCCAGGCAGGAAACACTTGCAGTCTCTCTAGCCCAACAGCCCACTTGCCTGCCACAAATTGATACCTGCCTTGGAGCTTTTTTATTTTATTGTTTAAAGCGTGGACCTAGCTTGAGAGAAGCAGAGTGCGGTACAATGTTTGTGTGGCCAGTGTATCTTTTAACAACAGCGCAGTACTGTTAGTTGAGGTCTTTGCATCGGTATGTGCTTCTAATGGGATTAGTCCTTGGTCAGCAAGGTTTTCTCAGATTTGCAGAATTGGCAAACTGTGGGGGCATTCCTAGCCAATACCGGGATCAAGTTCCAGTGGTTGGTGTGTGACATGAGAAGGATTGTTGTTTGAGGGTCCACATCGGAATGAGAAACGTAAGATGTGAGGAGAGGGGAGAGTGGAGTCGAAGATGATACCAAGGTTTTTAGCCCCACAGGAAGGCAGAGTAAGAGGGCTCAAGGAGGCTGGTCAGTGTGAGAGAGGGAAAGCAGGGGCAGGAGCAGGGGTCCCAATGAGAAGGATCTCTGTTTTACTGGCATTAAAGCAGAGATAGTTGGAGGGACGCCACTCCTGAATCATGGATAGACAGCCAGGAATGAGCGAGAGTGGAGAAAAGGCTGAGAGTAGCCTGAAGGAGAGCTGAGCGTCATCCGCATAACACTGAAAGTTAGAACAGAAGGTGGAGATGAGGTGGGCCAGAGGTGCCAAGTAATGGTTGAAAAGCCAGGGTGAGACGTTATAACCCAGGGGCACACCACATGTTGAAAGAGAGGTGGTTGAGAAAAAGGACCCAAGTTGGACCTGGAAAGGTTGATCGGAGGGAAAGGAGGTCAACCGGGTTAGGGCCTGATCCATGATGCCCAGTTGTCACAGAGACGATTGATTAAGATGGTGTAGTTGACCGTATTGAAAGCAGAGGATAGATCAAGGAGAATGAGAACAGAAGGAAGGCAGTGCTGGGGTCGGCTTTACCTGGGGGACAGAGAGCAACAGGTGAGAGGAGAGAAGAAAGTGGTCTGTCCAAGAGAGAGGAGTGGTGAGAGGGGGATGTCTGGTGTGATAAGAACATCCAGAGTGTGCCTGGCAGAGTGTGTTGGGCCAGAGGGAAGAATAGAGAGTCGCAGAGGTTGCGAAAGAACCCTGAGGATGTTAACATCTCTGAGGGGGTGTGTTGAGAGGTAGAGGCTAGAAGGGAGGAGGAGAGGTTAGCCCACTCGAAGAGGAAGAGGGCAACCTGGCCAGGCAGTCTGTAGATGGTGGCCACCATGTGAGAGAGGCCAGGAGAGATAGAGGGCCTGCAGACCAGGCATTCAAAGGTGGAGTAGGCCTGCATAGGAATGAAAGAAGCAGGGATTCACTCCTGGAAGATTAGGGCTACTCCACCTCCTGGACGGATGGTTCTGAGTTCAGAGAGGATCTTGTAGCCATCAGGGAGGAGAGTGTCAAAACTTGTGACAGAGCTGGCCGTGAACCATGTCTCGTTGAGAATGAGGACATCCAAATACAGTTCTTCAAGAAGTCGGCAGAGGAGTTTTTTGACAGCAGAACAAGAGTTAAGAGTAGCGACATGGCGCACATTGCCACATCTGAAAGACTTCCATGGAGGGGTATACGTATGAGGTCCTGTGACGAGGAAGAGTGGGACTAGGAGTAATGAAGATTACCAGTAAGTAATCGGAGCATTACCTCCACGTCCCAGTACTCACCAATGAGGCATACCCAAGCCAAACCAAGTGCAAGGGCCCAAAGGAAAGCAGGAAGCCAGAGGACACCCAGGATCAATGCAAACATACCAAGTTTAATGAGCCATTGAACAACAGAACATCACAGCTGGGCCACGGACAGCAGCCCCACACCAAATGAACCATCCCGAGAACTGCCCACATTAAGCCTGTAATGTGTAATAAAGGTATTGGGATGCGCCCAGCTAGCAGCTCTGCAAATCTCATGCAACGGAACAGCCTGAGCATTCGCCCAGGAAGCAGCCATACCCCTTGTAGAATGACCCTGCACACCCAAAGGGACAGAACGAACAGAGGCCAAATATGCAATATAAATCACCAACCTGATCCAGTGACTATTGGAAACAACCAAAGCCTTCCTCCCTGCCCCAGCCGCACCAAAGGTAACCAGAAGACTGTCGTAACACTAAACAGTTTCCTTTCTGTTCAGGTACTCCAGGACCATACGACGCACATCAAGGGAGTGCCAAGACACCTCCTCTGGGGACGCTGGGAGGACTACTTCCTAAGTAAGATGGAACTTAGAGGCATAGAGGCAACTTTAGGCAAGAACCAGGGATAACAGCTCAAAACCAAGCAGTCAGGCAATACACGAATAAAGGGAGAACGGCACACAAGAGCCCCAATTTCCCCCAGCTGCACCGCAGAGGTGATCGCAACCAGAAAGGCAGTCTTAAGCATAAGGTGTTAAGGATCCCCAAGATGAAGAAAGCGTAAAACCAGGGACAGAACCCAAGCAGGGGAACCCGAACAGACAGGAGTCCTGGAAGGCGCCAGGCTCTAAAGAAACTGACCCACCTGACCCAAATCCAACAGAGGAACACCAAAACCTGCCAACAGAGTCTTCAATGCAGGCCACTGAGCCCACAAAGTGGCCACCGCTAACCCTTTATTGAAGCCATGCTACAACACCCGCAGGACACCACAACCTTAGGGGGAAACACTGGACATACCACACCAGCTGAGAAAATGGGCCCAATGCCTATCATAGGGCTTCAAAGTACTAGGCCACCTGGAATTGAGAATGGTCTCCACCATCGGAGCCGAGAAACCTAAAGTCAACCAACATGCCCTCTCAAGAGAGAAGCTGACCAGCAGATCACAGCGCCCCCAGGTCCCCATGTAGAGGGCACGGGCAACTTGGAATCCTCGCAACTGGAGATCCATGAGCAACGGAAACCACCCCCTGCAAGGCCAAAAGGGAACCACCAAGATCACCAGAGAAGAACTTGGGGATTTTTCGGAACCACCTGGGAAATGAGAGCAAGAGGAAGGAAAGGCTTCATGAGGCCCTGAGGCCACTCGATATTCAAGCTCTCCAATCCCTCACATCCCCAACAAAAGGAACCGAGAGCAAAATCTGGGAACCTTGGCCGAGGACGGGGGGAGCAAACAGATTCAACACTGGGGTTCCGATCCGGCGACAAACACATGCAAACACCTGATTGGACAACACCACCTCTGGGCAGACAGGGAACACCTGACAGAGATGATCAGCAACCACATTCTTCACCCCACAAATGTGTACTGCCTCCAGGGAAAGCACATGCTGTTCAGCCCAAACCCTGATGCAACTTGCCAGAGAATTCAGGGTACTGGACCCCAAACCCCTTTGATTGTTGACATAGGCCATGGCAGAGGAATTGCCAGTCCGAACCAACACAGCCCAGCCCTGTAAAAGGGGAGCAAACCACAGGAGAGCCTGATGAATGGCCGCCATATCCCTTCAATTCGAGGAACGAAGGAGACCCACTCCACCGCTCTTGAGAAGAAAGAGACCACAGGGAGGCCCCCGCCCCAAGCCACTGGCGTCGGCAGTCAGAACCACCTGAGGAGGATGATCCAAACTGAACACCTGCAAAAGGGAGGAACTTCTCAATCACCAACGCAGACAAACCCACAGGTCGCACAAAATCAGGATCCACTGTTAGAGAGAATGCAAGGAGGGGGACCAGTGAAGCAGAAGATGAACCACCAGGAGAGGAAGATGGCGGCGAGCACAGGGAACCAGGAAAACACAGGAGGACATGTGCCCCTGAACCACCAGGAGCCCCCGAACAGAAGCCCAGAGACAGTGAAGGACCTTGCGAAGGAGCGACTGAAGCCGGAGAGTCCTGGCCCAGGGCAGAAGAAAGTTCCCACTCCCAGTGCAGAATCACGCCTCTATGAACACCAGATCCTGGGAAGGGGCCAATTGAGACTTCCCCTACTTGATCAGGAAACCCTGCTGCAGGAGCGACTGACAGACAGGGAGAAGGTGAGATTGGACAGTGCAGCGGAGATCCGCCTTAATCAGCCAGTCGTCCAGGTATGGGAACAGCTGGACCCCCTGCAGATATAAATGAGCCACCAACCGAGCTACCGCCTTTGAAAACACTTGTTGTGCAGACTTCAACCCAAAAGGAAGGACCCGGAACTGAAAATGCCCTCCACCCCCCACAGAGAACCAGAGGAACTGCTGATGCGACAGGCGATTGGCACATGATAATAGGCATCCTGCAGATCCAAGGAGACTATCCAGTGCCCCCACTTGACCAGAGGAATAATCTTCTGCAAAGGCTCAATCAGAAAACAAACACCCCTGACAAAAGGCATTCAGCAGCTTCCAATCCAGGATAAGACTTAACTTCCCTTGAGGTTTCGGGACCAAGAATATCCAAGAGTAGAACGCCAGTCCCCACTAGTGCTGGGGCAAGTTCACTATGGGCCCCTTGGACAGAAGCTCGGAAAATGGCCGAGGAAATGACCGCCCTCTTGGCAGGGTCCATGGGTAGCGTAGTCATGATCCTGGGCAGTTGAAGAGGAGGAGACAGAGGCACTCATTACAACCCAGGCGGTAAGTGTTTAATGGCGCCATAAAGAGCACCGGCGCCGTTAAACACTTACCGCCTGATTACAAGGTCCCTTAGTGGGATGGTGACTTTAATGCCTGCTTTTTGCAGGCATTAAAAACCAACCCGCTAAGGGACCTTGGCGATAATTACGGCAACCGTAATTTACGGTGCAGTAATTATCGCCTTCCCCATTCCCATTATGCCCTATGGGGCAAAAATGGGAATGGGGAAGGGGCCATTGGTGAATGGGGAATTACTGCCCCACTCACCTTGTAATGGGGCGGTAATTCCGCCATCCACCATGGCGGAATCGTAACCTTAGCGGCATGGACCATGGTGCTAATAGCACCATGGTCCTCCGCCAAGGTTGTAATGAGGGCCAGAAAGTCCATCCGCCAACCCTCCCGGACAATCTGCAGGACCCAAGCATCAGAGGACCACCGCTCCCACACAGGAAAATAATGAGGGAGATGGCCCGCCACAGACCCACAGTGATTGTCAGGACTTCTGGTGGCCTTTCGCTGGCTTAGGACCCCCAGGCCTTGGATGGAAGGCCCTTGAACAATGAAATGGACCATGCCTGCCCCCAGACCCACGGCTCAGAGTTGCAGCTCCCGAATATAGCCTGAACAAGGAGAGGAAACACCCTGCTCTCAACCAGGCACCCTCTGGCAGATGGGAGGGGGCTGGGAGACACAAAACAAGGTGACCAGCAAAGCCGAAGAAATAGGCAGCGAGCCAGCACAACAAAGAAGCAGAGCGACCCAAAACCCCACAAGAGGTCCTCACCAGAAAAAATGTCTCAGGTGTGCCCCAAGCCCTGCAGGTGAAAATGAACTGGTGTATTGTGGGAGGTTATACCTCAGGGAATAAAAGGTTCCTGTATGGTGAACTACAGGCCGCATTGGTGAGTACTGTGACGAGGAATAGGGACGTGGAGTTAATGTAAATTATTGTGATGACTTAATGTTGTTTTGCCCTGTCCTGCTGGCCATCAGTGCACGCTGAATGTGTTTGATTGGCAGCTCAGGAGAATGTTGGGAGATTGTTTGCTGGCGTGTGTTCCAAGAGTGTCCTTTGGGGCCTGAGCTGTGATGTGAGGATGGCCGTTGGGTGTTCTCTACCTGTAGTGTCAGTCTCTAGCCTAGGGTGACCAGACGTCTGGGTTTTCCCTGGACAGTCCGAGGAAATCATCAGACGTCCCGGGAGTTTTTTTTATTTTTAAACCCTGTCCGGGGTTTCAGTTCCCGGTGCAACTCTTCCTGGGCGAATGGGGCATGAACTGCTTTTAATGCCCCCATTTCCTACCCCTCCCCCTCCCTGGTACTTTCCTCCAATGAGAGGAGTGTGCCTGGTAGTACACCCCCTCCCCGCAACAGGCCAACAACATAGAAGTAGGACTAAAGTCTTAGGTGTATTTACTTTAGTCCTATTTCTATTTCAATGCCTTGTCCTGTTTTTTTTTTTCAAATAAATCTGGTCACCCTGGACCCCAAGCAAGGTAATATGTGAATAAAGCTTACCTGACTTTAATACATGTGGCTCCACAGCTGGTCTGTGTTTGGTCTCCTGCGTACCAGGACTCAACATGAAAGTCCAAAGGAGGAGCTGCCGATGTCCCCCACACCCAGTCTCCAGCCCCCACAACCATAACCCACCCCCACCCAATGCACAGGAGTCACCCCAACCCAGTCTCCAGCCCCCACCTCCATAACCCCCCACCCCATGTACAGGAGTCACCCCCACCACCATAACCCGCCCCCACCCAATGAACAGGAGTCACCCCCCACCTAGTCTCCAGCCCCTACCACCATAACCCCCCCACTCCATGCACAGGAGTCACCCCCACCACATCTCCAGCCCCCACCATCATAACCCGCCCCCCCCATGCATAGAAGTCAACCCATCGCATCTCCAGCCCCCACCACCATAACCCCTCACCCCATGCACAGGAGTCACCCCATCCCATCTCCCGCCCCCACCACCATAACCCCCGACCCCATGCACAGGAGTCACCCCATTCCATCTCCAGGCCCCACCACCATAACCCCCCCACCCCATGCACAGGAGTCACCCCCACCCTGTCTCCAGCCCCACCACCATAACCCCCCCACCCATACCTGCCAAACCTCCAGAATTTTTCCGGAGACTCTGGAATTTTAGGCATTTCTCTGCGTCTCCGGAAAAGACACGGAAATCTCAGGAATTTTGTTGGTCTTTCCGGGCCCCGTCATATTCTCCACCTGATAGGCTGCCGCCGGTAACCAATTGGGTGGAGAAGTGGGCAGTGTTGGGGGCTGCTCCGGATCACCGGGCAGCCCCATACTCATGTCGGGGGAACACCCGACGGACACACACAGGTGCGGCGCTTGTGCCGCCTACACATGGGTGGGGGGTTCATCCCAACCGCTCCGGTCCACCGGAGCTCCGCACACGTGGCCAGGGGCACCCGGCTCACCGCGGCCCCGACTCTGGGGGCACCCAGGCCGGGGTTGCATCCCCAACCCGCCTCACATGGTTGGGGGACCCACAAAGATGGCGTTGCCCGGCAGGGGCACCATCCTCAAGCTGGGCCCCGTCTGTGGGCCCAGCACCGGCAGCGCAGCACCAGCCTGGTGCAACAAGAACGACGCTGGAGCCAGAATGGGAGTGACTGGCGAGCCGGAAGCGGCTCGCTTCTTTTATTAGGTTGGTCACGTGGCCACTGCCACGTGACCCATTACAACATCCTGGGAGCTACCATGCTCCCAGGAGGGGTTAACATGCAACAGGCAGGACCCGGAAACAGCACGAAATGTTCGTGCCCACTTTGCCTCAATGCGACCGCCGTAATAATGCTGCTTACAATCCATGTTATTGGATTGAAAGCAGCATTATATCGCTGCGGCGCCACCTTCATTTTGCTTACTATAGCACTGTAAATCATTCATTCATTCAATGCTATGGTAAGCAAAATGAAGGTGGAGAAAATGTTTCTAATGACAGCTACAACAACCGAGTTTACATTTTTGACAGGTGGCCGGGGCATGTGGGCGGAGCCATGTGCAAGTGGGCGGAGTCTCGTGTGGCTGTGGGCGTGGCATACATCTCAGGAATTTTGATTTTCAAATGTAGGCAGGTATGCCCCCACCCCATGCACAGGAGTCACCCCTACCCAGTCTCCAGCCCCCACCATCATAACTCGCGCCCCACCCCATACACAGGAGACACCCCCACCCAGTCTCCAGCCCCCACCACCATAACCCCCCCACCCCATGGCCAGGAGTCACCCCCTTACCGTCTCCAGCCCACACCACCATAACCTCCCCCCCCCCCATGCACAGGAGTCACCCCCACCCCATCTCCAGCCCCCACCATGATAACCTGCCCCACCCCATGCACAGGAGTCACCCCCACCCCGTCTCCAGCCCCCACCACCATAACCTCCCCCACCCCCATGCACAGGAGACACTAAAAGCTTCGGAGAAAGGAACAGCACCTGTCACTCACCTGCAGTAATTTATGCCATGATTACTGCATCGTCTCAGAGGCGTTTTCCATTTCAAAATATAGCTTTTGGGGTGTAAATGAGTGAGAGGACGAGAGGAAACCCAGGACCACCTCCACCATCACGCAGGGCCCTGCGGAGAGACTGGGGGTGGCTGAGCTCTGGAATCCGTGGCGCCCGGGCTGCACATGCGCAGTGACAAGACACTGATCACACATCCACCATCACTCAGGCCCCGCTGATACTGGGGGTGGCTGAGCTCTGGCGCCCGGGCTGTACATGCGCAGTGACAAGACACGGATCACACATCCACCATCACTCGGGGCCCTGCTGGAGCACATCCACCATCACTCAGGCCCCGCAGAGACTGGGGGTGGCTGAGCTCTGGAATCCGTGGCGCCCGGGCTGCACATGCGCAGTGACAAGACACAGATCACACACCCACCATCACTCAGGCCCCGCAGAGACTGGGGGTGGCTGAGCTCTGGCGCCCGGGCTGTACATGCGCAGTGACGAGAGACTGATCACACATCCACCATCACTCAGGCCCCGCAGAGACTGGGGGTGGCTGAGCTCTGACGCCCGGGCTGTACATGCGCAGTGACAAGACACTGAGCACACATCCACCATCACTCGGGGCCCTGCCGGAGCACATCCACCATCACTCAGGCCCCGCAGAGACTGGGGGTGGCTGAGCACTGGAATCCGTGGCGCCAGGGCTGTACATGCGCAGTGACAAGACACTGATCACACATCCACCATCACTCAGGCCCCGCAGAGACTGGGGGTGGCTGAGCTCTGGCGCCCGGGCTGTACATGCACAGTGACAAGACACGGATCACACATCCACCATCACTCGGGGCCCTGCTGGAGCACATCCACCATCACTCAGGCCCCGCAGAGACTGGGGGTGGCGCAGTGACGAGAGACTGATCACACATCCACCATCACTCAGGCCCCGCTGATACTGGGGGTAGGTGAGCTCTGGAATCCGTGGCGCCCGGGCTGCACATGCGCAGTGACAAGACACTGATCACACATCCACCATCACTCAGGGCCTCGCAGAGAGACTGGGGGTAGGTGAGCTCTGGAATCCGTGGCGCCCGGGCTGCACATGCGCAGTGACTGCACATGCGCAGTGACAAGACACGGATCACACATCCACCATCACTCAGGCCCCGCAGAGAGACTGGGGGTAGGTGAGCTCTGGAATCCGTGGCGCCCGGGCTGCACATGCGCAGTGACTGCACATGCGCAGTGACAAGACACGGATCACACATCCACCATCACTCAGGCCCTGCTGGAGCACATCCACCATCACTCAGGCCCCGCAGAGACTGGGGGTGGCTGAGCTCTGGAATCCGTGGCGCCCGGGCTGCACATGCGCAGTGACAAGACACAGATCACACACCCACCATCACTCAGGCCTCGCAGAGAGACTGGGGGTAGGTGAGCTCTGGAATCCGTGGCGCCCGGGCTGCACATGCGCAGTGACAAGACACGGATCACACATCCACCATCACTCGGGGCCCTGCTGGAGCACATCCACCATCACTCAGGCCCCGCAGAGACTGGGGGTGGCGCAGTGACGAGAGACTGATCACACATCCACCATCACTCAGGCCCCGCTGATACTGGGGGTAGGTGAGCTCTGGAATCCGTGGCGCCCAGGCTGCACATGCGCAGTGACAAGACACTGATCACACATCCACCATCACTCAGGGCCTCGCAGAGAGACTGGGGGTAGGTGAGCTCTGGAATCCGTGGCGCCCGGGCTGCACATGCGCAGTGACTGCACATGCGCAGTGACAAGACACGGATCACACATCCACCATCACTCAGGCCCCGCAGAGAGACTGGGGGTAGGTGAGCTCTGGAATCCGTGGCGCCCGAGCTGCACATGCGCAGTGACTGCACATGCGCAGTGACAAGACACGGATCACACATCCACCATCACTCAGGCCCCGCAGAGACTGGGGGTGGCGCAGTGACGAGAGACTGATCACACATCCACCATCACTCAGGCCCCGCAGAGACTGGGGGTGGCTGAGCTCTGGAATCCGTGGCGCCCGGGCTGCACATGCGCAGTGACAAGACAATGATCACATCCACCATCACTCAGAGCCTCGCAGAGAGACTAGGGGTAGGTGAGCTCTGGAATCCGTGGCGCCCGGGCTGCACATGCGCAGTGACGAGAGACTGATCAAAAGAGCATGCGTAGAAAGGAGGCACTTGAGAGGAGCGTGCGTAAAAAGTGAAACTAGAATGAGCATGCGCAATGCGGTTATACTTCCAAGATGGACTCAAAACACAAAGTAACACGTCCATCACTCGGAACCTTGGAGAGCGCACTCAGAACTTCCCAGAGTGACAGACAGGGTAATTCATAGAATTTCGCAGAAAAGTGTCGCAAGCGGCTGGCGCAGAGTGTCCGCGTGCGATTGTCTGCGCCAGGCACGTGCGCTAAAACCGATTTCCGCGCACAGCGTATTCATGGATTTTAGGCTCCCAAACCAGCCGTGGCGCAGAGTATCGCAGCGACCCTCCAGCAGGCCAGTAACGCCCCCAAGAACGCCCTCGCGCAAGGAAAAGCCATCAAAATCGCAAAATCATCGCAAAGGGCTGCGCTAACCCTGGACCAGTTTACAGGGCTGCCAAACAAGGAACGCAAAGCGGGTAACGGTCATATCAGGGGTACGTGGAAGTTTTACACGCGATTAGCCAGAGTACGTGTATTACAGGGGTACGCGGGCAGTTTTACACGCGATTGCCCAGGGTACGTGTATTACAGGGGTACGCGTGAAATTACACACACGATTAGCCAGGGCACGTGTATTACAGGGGTACGCGGGAATTATCAAACGCGATTTGGCTGGGTACGTGTATTACAGGGGTAAACGGGAAGTATTACACGCAATTTGTCTGGGTACATGTATAACAGGGGTGCGCGGGAATTATCACACGCGATTTGGCCAGGTACGTGTATTACAGGGGTGCGCGGGAATAATCACACGCGATTTGGCTGGGTACGTGTATTACAAGGGTGCGTGGGAAGTTACACACGCGATTAGGCTGGGTGGGTCCTCACAGGTGTTCCCTGTACACCCTCCACGGCCCCTGCAGGCAGCCCACAAAACAGGGGACTACCCTGCACACCTGCTCATGTCCCCCTGCACCCCTACCCCCCAGCAGTGCAGGGGCACCCTCCACCAGGCCCCCACCCATGCCTCCCACCACCCCCACCCCCCAGCAGTGCAGGGGCACCCGCCACCATGCCCCCACTAATGTCCCCTATCACCCCCACCCCCCAGCCACCAGGGGCAGCCTCCACCATGCCCTCACCCATGTCAACCACCACCCCCACCCCCCAACCACCAGGGGCAGCCTCCACCAGGCCCCCACCCATGTCTCTCACCACCCCCACCCCCAGCAGTGCAGGGGCACCCTCCACCAGGCCCCCACCCATGTCTCCCACCACCCCCACCCCCCAGCAGTGCAGGGGCAGCCTCCACCAGGCCCCCACCCATGTCTCCCACCCCCCCACCCCCAGCAGTGCAGGGGCAGCCTCCACCAGGCCCCCACCCATGTCTCCCACCACCCCCACCCCCAGCCACCAGGGGCAGCCTCCACCAGGCCCCCACCCATGTCTCCCACCACCCCCACCCCCAGCAACCAGGGGCAGCCTCCACCAGGCCCCCACTCATGTCCCCTTGCACCCCCACCCCCCAGCCACCAGGGGCAGCCTCCACCAGGCCCCCACCCATGTCACCCACCACCCCCACCCCCCAGCATCCAGGGGCAGCCTCCACCAGGCCCCCACTCATGTCCCCTTGCACCCCCACCCCCCAGCAGTGCAGGGGCAGCCTCCACCAGGCCCCCACCCATGTCTCCCACCACCCCCACCCCCCAGCCACCAGGGGCAGCCTCCACCAGGCCCCCACTCATGTCCCCTTGCACCCCCACCCCCCAGCCACCAGGGGCACCCTCCACCAGGCCCCCACCCATGTCTCCCACCACCCCCACCCCCCAGCAGTGCAGGGGCACCCTCCACCAGGCCCCCACTCATGTCCCCTTGCACCCCCACCCCCCAGCCACCAGGGGCAGCCTCCACCAGGCCCCCACCCATGTCTCCCACCACCCCCAGCAGTGCAGGGGCACCCTCCACCAGGCCCCCACTCATGTCCCCTTGCACCCCCCAGCCACCAGGGGCAGCCTCCACCAGGACACCAACTTCCCTGGCACTGAAGCTGGTGCCCCTCTGCCTCCTTGGCCGGGGGTTGGCACTGGTGCCACCTGTTGTAGTGGCCGACATGGCAACCCCAGAGGCAGGAGTGGGTGGGCAACTGGGTCCTGGGGCAGGGCTGTGGGGCGACGGAAAAGCAGTCGGGAGCCTTTGGTTCCAGCAGGGGTGGTCACAGCAACAGCACCCCTGGCTGATGTGCAGGCAGCAAATGGCAGGGCACGTGGCCAGCAGGCAGTCAGGCAGCAGCAGATGGCAGGTGGGAGCGTGCTCAGGGCTCTGGGGGGCAGTAATTTGGCCCCCTGGGCAGGAGCGTGGTCTTCCGTGTGTGAACGCGTGGCCAGCTTGATACGAGTGATTTGTCACGCGAAAACAAACACGTCTGCGTGTAAATCGTCGTGCACGCGTAGGAAAATGTTGCGTGACACGTCCGAGTGTCAAAGCGTGTAATAGTTGAAAATGGACCTACACGCAGAAGTGACAAAGCGTGCGATTGGTGAAAATGGACCTACACGCAGAAGTGACAAAGCGTGTGATTGGTGAAAAAGGACCTACACGCAGAAGTGACAAAGCGTGTGATTGGTGAAAAAGGACCTACACGCAGAAGTGACAAAGCGTGTGATTGGTGAAAAAGGACCTGCACGCAGAAGTGACAAAGCGTGTGATTGGTGAAAAAGGACCTACACGCAGAAGTGACAAAGCATGTGATTGGTGAAAAAGGACCTACACGCAGAAGTGACAAAGCGTGTGATTGGTGGCAATGGGCCTAGCACGTACACGCCGCGTAAGTGACGCTGTACGTGTGGGCCTGTATATAAGGTACGTGTAGAACACCATTTCCTTGTACGTGCTTTTCGTGGAGAGCGAGTGGGTGAATTCTGTACTTCTTGTCGTTTCACATGCGATTTACTTCACGGCGTTTCCAGTTCGTACTCCCTGTTACCTCTGACAGCTTTTTCTCTTTTTTCTCTTGTACTGGTTTACCTGGGCCTGTTCCCTCAAACAGTGTCCCCTTCTACTGTTGTCCTGTCTCCTCAGACAGCGTACATATCTTCGTTTGGCGGGGGTGTTGCCAACCAAACGCGCTCATTTTTCACGCTCTTTTACCTGGCAGACGGTGAGTCACGCACGTATCTAACTTCTGTGCTTGCCCCGTGTGTAGCCTACCCCTTCAGAGGTCATTCTAGGCTGCGTGTGACACGCATACGTTCATTCTTGTGTTACTGGGTGCCACAGCGTAGTGCAGGTTTTTCTTTCTGCACACGTGGTCTAGGAGGGGTTGCGTGCACGTCATCTCCCTTTTTTGGGCCTCCTGTGCGTTGCGTGAGCCGTCATCTTTCCCCAGGTGTTACATTCAGCCTTGCTAGAGCACTAGGGTACAATTACCATCTGGTACCCAACCCCTTTGACCCCCAATTGCCCAGGACAATAGTCTACATCCACTCCCATACGCACATTAATATCAGTGCCATGGCTGGGAGGCGAGGATTCCGTAAGGGTGGCAAAGGTGGAAGAGCCACAAGTGGTGGCCATGGTGGATCCGGTAGGGGACGTGGTCGTAACTTGCAGGGTGAGCCTGTCCCCCCATGTGTGGAGGACCAGTCAAGGGCACCCATAATCCCCCCTTCCCCCCCTCCCCCCTCCCGTTGAGGCTGATGTGGCTGACACCATCCATGCTCAGCCCTTGTTGGACCAGCCCATTGTGGCACCAGACCTGGCTGACTCCATGGCTGACTTCCAGGTCAGCAGGGCTACGACACGTGCGCTGGTGCACGTTGATGCCATCATGCCACGTGGATCTGGGGCAGCAAGGTCATCTGCTGCCCCAAGTAGGCAGGGCGGAGAGGCTGCAGGGGCAGCTGCGGCTCCATCCACCCCAGCACTCACACACCCAGCCAGGACAGTGTCGGTCCTAGTCCATCCTGCTGACATTCCCCCTGACACCATTACACTTGAGCCAATGCCTGCACCAACTCCCATGCTGAGTGTGCAATCCCATACACCTGATACAGAGCCCACCAGGGCTCCTGCCCCTAGTGTCCAGAGCGGCGCAGGACACTCAGGATCACCACCACCTTCCAAGCGGAAGAGGAAGAGTGCTCGTCCGGCACAGGCTGATGTCCCAGACACGGCTACACAGTCCGGCCCATCCAGGAAGCCCAGCTTCACGGATGACGAACTGAATGCACTTGTCGAGTATGTGTCCGGACATGATAACGAGATGGTCATTGTTGCAGGATCCAAGACCACACCTGCACAACGCCAGGCACACTGGCAGACCGTTGCGGACATCGTAAGTGCCCTTGGAATCGTGAGGCGCACAGCCAATGATTGCTATAAGCGCTGGAATGACCTAAAGCGCAGGGCAAAGAAGAAGCTGGCCTCAAGTCATGCCGCAACTCTAGTGACTGGAGGTGGGTCTCCAGTATTAGACATGGAACTCACTCCACATGAGTCAGTCGCTGGGATCTACGTCACGGAGGAACAGATCCAAGGCGTGGGAGATCTGCCTGATTACGAGGCATTGTCCGGTGAGTGCACATGCATGTGTGTGTCATCCATGTGCATGGTGTGTGTGTGAGGGCATCTGTTTGTGTGCCAGGTGAGAGTGTGTGCGCCTGAGTCGTATGGGTCAGCCATGTGCTTCATGCAATACATCCTGCGCAGCTGCATTTGGCCATTGCAGTATCCATTCTGCCAACAGTAGACATCTAGCCCAACAGCACCCCAGTTGCCCTTGTAGTGTCACCTTGCCACAACATTGTTGCTTATTTTTCTATGTTCATCAGACAGATTGTTTGCATCCCACCACTTATACTAGGCATTCCTCAGTCCTCTGGTCACATGTCTGGCATGGCTATGGTAAAGTGGAGTGACTTTGTTACCTGGATATCATATGTTCACACATGTCCCTGTGCAATTGGACCATATTGGACTGGCAGCTCCAGGTGAAAAATCAGACCTGTTTGAATTAGAAAAGCTATTGAATGCGGGAACTGGACTGAATGAATAAGTGCTGCCCTCCTCTCCATCTACACTCAATAGCAATGGTACATGCCAGCTGTGTGATGGCATGTGTGTGTCACCTGGCAATCACAGGCCAATGTGTGATGCCACTGCCAGGCAGCATGCAGAAAATGTGTTCATCTTCCATCTTTGTGTCATGAGTGTGTGCCATTTGCCTGCCCTTCATACGCAGTGAGGGTGCATGCATGGGAGGGTCTTAGTCATGTGGGACATGTGTCAATCAAGTACTGGTTCTCTTGCTTCTCAGCCCTCATTGTGTGCCATGGTGCTAATGCGTGTTTCCATTTCTTTGTCATTATGTCATTGCAGGGGAAGACGCACCTGATACTGCTGGGGTTGTGGAGATGGTGCAGAGCCAGGAGGGGTCCGAGGGCCGACCAACCACCAGTGAGGGACGTGGTGTGCTGGTGGGTGAGAACCCACAAGTGCTGCAGGTCGTGCTCTCAAGGGGTGTCTCTGGCTGCACCTCCCCCGAGCTGTACTCAGCTGTTGACTCGGATGATGAGACCTACGTGCCGTCGCAGGTGAGTGTTCCAGGGAGGGATTCTGTTCTGTCCCACCCACCTGCACCAGGGTCAGAACCCTCAATGGGGATGTCAGTGTTGGCAGCTAGGCCTTTGGTGGTTACGGATGCAGGGTCACACTCCGCGACATCTGATCCTGTTCCTGGGCCAGCAGATCAGAGGGGGAATGCAGTCCTGCAGCCTCAGGCAGTGCCGGCACAGCAAGGCGCAGTCCGCCTTGCCCCAGACAGGTGTGGTGCCCGCCGATGTGGTGGCCGTACGCCACCTGGCAATACCGCATGGGAGCAATCCATTTACGGTATGGCTACCCAACAGGCAGCATCATCCGAGATGATGGCTCAGGCCATGGATAGGGTGGCCACTTCCATTGTCCCCCCTGAAAGGCTGATGGAGCGACTAGAGCAGGCAACCGACTCCATCTGCCAGTCACACAGGGAGGACATGTTGGCGTCCAACAGGGACAGGCGGGCGGCACTGGCGACTCTGCAGGAGGCCATCTCCATAGAGTCCCAGGGCCACAGGGAAGCCCTGAGGCAGGAGCTACATAAACTCAGGACGACTCTTGTTGAGCTTGAGGCTTCAACACACCAAAGGACAGAACAGCAGCTGGAGCGTCTCACACGTACGCTCTCAGCTGAGATGCAAGCAACGAGGGCGGAGGTCCGGGCATCCCGTGAGTTGTTGCATGGGGACCTCCGCACCCTCATCCTCCAGAACGAGACCTACCACACCCGCATGCTTGCAGCCATGGAGGAACAGAGTAGGGCCTTGCGTGGGCTGCCTCCCATAGTGCAACCACCTCCGGATGCAGCTGCACAGGGTGATAATAGCGACAGCAGTGATACTCCCACAATAGGGTAGCCGTGTGGGCCATGAGCCCATGGAGGTGTTTTTTTTTCCCAGGATCCACACAGGTGGGTTTTGGTGTGCACCCTGACCTCGGACCTCCTGGGTGGCCTCCCCAACCCCCCGGGGCCCTTTAATGGCCATTTTTGATTTTTTTTTATTTTTATATTTTTCCCAATTTTTTTGGGACAATTTGTTGGCTTCCGTGGTTCCTGTGGGCATACGCTGCATTGTGGCTGGGAACATGCAGGCTTGTCATGTATTAGGTTCAGTCACACACACCCCTCCTGCTTCCCGTTACCATGGGCTTGCAAAGGGTGTGCCCAAGTGACATTGAAGTACATGGTGACATTGGACTCCCACTACATGTGTGGGTAGTCTAGTCAATACTGTGTATACATTCCTAGTGCATATTGCTGTTGTGTTGTACACTGCATGTTGCATTGATGTGTAACTCATCATCTGTGTCTGCCTCCCAATTTGCAGGTCCCTTCCTCATGTCTACACAAGGCCCTCTAGTCTGGAGATGGGGTCCTTGTTGGCAGCAGTGCACCTACAACTCTACATGGCGCCAACACTGTTCAGTTGGAAGTGGTGGGAGTGCAGGCATTTCCAGGTGGTGAGACTACTGATTTATCACATTAGTGAAGTCATGTCAATGGTAGTACCTGCTCAAGTTTGTTGTTGGTCCTGCATTACAGTGAGCATTTCAGGTGTAGCAAGTTTCAATTGGGGACACTGTACATCGCAAAACTTGTCATGTTGTGGGGATTACTTTGTTTACCTGCACATAGCATGACATGGCATGGTGTGTTGTGTGGCGGTGCTGGGGATGGGTTGGGTGACATGGCACTGTCCTCTTGTTGCATTTAGCAAGTGGGTATTCATTTTAGCTGCTTGAATGTGTTTCTTCACAACACTGCATTGGTGGTGTGTGTGGGTAGGGATGCACACATTGTAACACTTCCAGGTGAACAATCTCAGGCTGATATGCTTTTCACGGTTGAATCTCCAGACATTCAGGATCAGTGTCAGGTTGAGTCATCATTGACTGTCAGATGGAATGTGCCAGGCCAGTGTGCAGTCCATAGGGGTGTGATTACTATGTGAAGTAATTAGCCACTAGCTGTGTACGGGCTGCCTCCCCTGTGCCCTTTCCCCTCCCATGCGCAGCGGCTTTGCATGTGGTTGGGGATGTGGGGCCACCACCATGTCCATGGCCAGGCCCCGGCGTGTTGCAACGTTGTGCAGGGCACATGCTGCCACTATGATCCTGCACACTACTGGGGGAGCGTACAACAGCTGCCCGCCAGAACGGTCAAGGGAGCGAAAGCGTGACTTTAGCACTCCGAATGTGCGCTCCACTATGCCCCGGGTTGTAATGTGGGCTGTGTTATATCTTACCTCGGGTGGCGTGGTGGGGTTCCGAATTGGCGTCATCATGTGGGGGCTGAGAGGGTAGGCACTGTCCCCTGTGGAGGTGGTGATTGGTATCATTGGTGGGCTTGTGACCTTGCTCAGTATCCAACATGCATGCATGTGCAGTGGCATACATACTCACCAAGCAGCCATGTATCGCCATGCCGCCCAGCATCTAGGTCCCGGCATAGGGTGGACATTCGGTAAATGAAGCTGTCGTGGGTGGAGCCGGGATAGTTGGCATATACTGAGGTGATGATTCCCTTGGCATTACATACTACCTGCACGTTGATGGAATGCCAGTGCTTGCGGTTCCTATAGATGTGCTCAGATGCCCTGGGGGGACGTAGAGCCACATGGGTGCAGTCGATGGCACCTAGCACTTTGGGGAATCGTGCCACACCGTAAAAATCCAGGGCGGCAGCATGCCTTTCTGCAGGTGTTCTGGGCAGGTATATGTGCCTGCGGACTGATGGGCGTGCAGTGATGATGATCAAGACCTGGTGTAGGCAGCGTGACTGGATGGCCTGTGACACCCCACCCACTATGGCACTTGTCCGCTGAAATGATCCAGTGGCTAAGAAGTGCAGTACATTGAGGACCTTCTCCAGGGGGCTGAGTGCTTGGGAGCACAGGATGGGTGATGTGAGGTCATCCTCCCACTCACTCACCAGGTCCAGTATTATGTGTGGTGGAAACCTGTACCTTCCATACACCTGGTCATCAGGCATCCCGAAAAGGCTGGTTCTGGGTGTGAATATTCTGGCCCTGACGATCCTCCTCCTCCTCCTTTGGTAGCCCACTGCCACTACTGCTAGGAACGGTATGTTCATCCTGGCGTCTGGCTTGTTATTGTAAAAGTGCGCAAATTCATGCTTTGAGCGTGTTCTAGGCGAGCGTGTGACCCGCGCACCCCTGGAATCCAGTCCCCAGCCCAATAGCGTGTGGAAATTCCCACGCACAACGGGATACAGGTGCGCTGACGTACTTGCGTGTGTAAGTGCCCGCGCACCCCTGAAATACACGTACATAGGCCAATCGCGTGTACGCGCACTTTTGTCCAATTACACGCGATGACACTCTGACGTGCAGTATTTACACGTGTGCTCCGTCATCACGTGCTGGGTGGGGAACACCCGCGCGGGTCACGTCACATACGCGCTTACGCGCTGAGGGACTCTGGACCAATAGAATTGCGTATGCGTGCTTACGCGCTTATGCGCTAAGGGCCTTTCCTCGGATTTCATGCTGACGTGCAGGATTTTCACGTGCCAAATCACTCTGTATCAAGCTGGCCACGCGAAAACACACGGAAGACCACGCTCCTGCCCAGAAGGCCGAGTTACTGCCCCCCAGTGCCCCGAGCAGCCTCCCACTTGCCTTCTGCTGTTGCCTGCCTGCCTGCCAGCCTGCTGCCACCGTGCCCTGCCATTTGGTGCCTGCACATCGGCCATCTGCAGGGGTCCAGTTGCTGTGTCCACCCCTGCTGGAACTGAAGACTCCCGACTGGGATTACATCGCTCCACAGCCCAGCCCCAGGACCCAGTTGCCCACCCACACCTGCCTCTGGGGTTGCCATGTCGGGCACTTCCACATCTGGCACCAGTGGCAACCCCAGGCCAGAGGGGCAGAGGGGCACCAGCTTCACTGCCACCGAAGTTGGTGTCCTGGTGGAACATGTCCTGGGGCAGTATGATGCCCTCTTTGGATCGTCCCGCGCCAGCAAGGATGGACGGGAGAGGATCTGGGCCGACTGTGTGGTTGCCATCAACGCGGAGGGGGTGGCAACCCGCAACGTCCAGAAGATCAAGAAGCGCTGGGAGGACTTGAGGTCCAGGACCCTTGTGAAGGCCCGGCGCCTCGTGGAGGGGGGCCGGGGCCGCATGAGTTCCATCCAGATGAGGGTCCTGGAACGCGTACACCCAGCGCTCCACGCCCAGATCCTTGAGAGGGAGGCCCATCTGGAGTTGAGCGGTAAGTGTCCAAGCATTACTGTGTGAGACAGGGCATGTTGCTGTGTGCTGGGTCTATGATACTTGCCTGTATGTGTGCCATAGGCCATGTATGCATGTATGTGTGCAGGGACATCATGGTAATGCATGTGCAACCAGTGATGTGTGACCCACATGGTTGTTGCATGTGTTCAAATGCCACATGGGGAGCCCTATGCAGATTTTGAACATGAGAGCATGCCAGTCTCTGTACCGGGACATGGGTGGGGGTGAGGGATGGGTGCTGATGCCAGGTACATATGTGGTAGCCATGTCTGTGTGCCTGACCTGCGTGTCTGCGACTTGTGCATGCCATGGATGCATGACACATGTGTGTGACAATGCACAGATTCAGTGAAGCAGCCAAATTACCCTTGTATCCGCTGTGTTTGGTGTGTTTGGGGCCAGATGGATGTGACTGAGGTGAAGTGTGTGCATGTGAAAGGCATGAGCCATGATGCATGTGAGTTCCATATCATTGAATGTTTCAAGAGTCCATTGGACATGCATGGAAATGTCCATGGCATGCAGCATGCCTGTTACTGTGTGTGTTTTGCCTGGACTGACCCATGTGTTGTGGAGGGACATGATGGAAGTGTACTTTGACAGTGGTGGTCATCTGCTATTGCTTCCTGTCTAGGGGACCATTGTACAGTACCCTGATGCTTGTGTTCTTTGTCTCCCTCTACGCAGCGGCTAGTGAAGAAGAGGGCGGAGACGGCGCTGTGGAGCAAGGCGGCGGGGATGCCCCCACGGCTGCAGCGGAAGGGGTGGGTGAGCCCCCACAGGGGCCTGCTACGGTGGGAGACGGTGAGGAGCCATCCAGGTTGGTGGTTTGCACAGAGGAGGAGGAGGCCGCCACTGGGGCACACATGGGACCTGGTGGGGGCATCCCTGCTGGTGCAAGTGGTGCAGTCCAGGGCCAGGGGCAGGAGGCAGCACAGGTCACCGTGGAGGGGCCTGTGCATGTCGCTGTCCCTGACCCTGTGAGTGCACCACCATGCACCTGCAGGGATGCCCCGTCCCAGGCCCGTCCGCAGGTAGAGGGGTTGTCCATGTCACCTGACTCCCCTCCACCTGCGGACGTGGGAACCCCTGGCCGTGTGGAGAAGGTCCTGATTGGGGTCGCGATGCGCACGGCTGTGATTCGTGATGCCGTGCATGCTTCCCGGGAGGAGCACGAACGTCATCACGAAGTGCACCGTGCCGACGTGGCCCAATTGGGATCGGCCATGTTCGGGGGTTTCCTGCATGTGTTGGCCAATGTGGCGGCCCTCTCCTCCTCTGTGCAGGCTATACACCAGTCGTTCTCCTTGCCGTCTTCCAGCCCAGATGCCACCAGGGCCTCCTGTGGACCTGCCCCGACCAATGCAGCCAGCTCGGTGGGGATCCCATCCCTGCCACAGTTGGGAGTCGGAGGTCCAGCAGGGGTGGACAACACAGCAACTGGACCCGAGCAGATGGAAGATGTGACAGCATCATCAGGCAGGGCACGTGCACGACGGCGTCGGTGGTTTCCATCAGCCTGGATGCCGTCGTGCTGGCAGAGGCAGTGGCGTCGGAGGCAGCAGCGGGCTCGACGTGGGAGGCATCATGGCTCGGGGCCATCAAGATCAGAGGGGCAGGCATCGGCCGGAGGGCAGGGCAACCCTGGGATGGTGGTGTCTTCCGTGTGGGAGCAGTTGGTCCAGCGGATAGGTGCGGAGCGGCAGCGGGCGGAAGAGGAGCGGCTCGCCATGGTCAGGGCGGAGTTCTCCATGCGTCGGGCGTTGAGGCGGGCTGAGTGCCTCGAGGAAGCTCGCAGGGAGTTTGAGCTGAACATGGGGTTATCCCTGCGAGACCTCGGGGCCAGGACAGAGTCCCGCCTCCAGGACATCGACATGGAGTTCGATGATGCCCTGGCCAGCAACATCAACAAGTGAGCCGCAGGACTTGCCCACTGCCTTTGTATATAGTTATATAGTTAGTTAGTGTTAGGTTTCCTTTATTTATTTTTATTATTTTGGACCGCTCGGACAATGGCCACTTTTTTGTATATATTTTTTTCATTAGGTAGTAGTAGGTTTCCTTTATGGTGTTGGGCTCATGGACCCTGGTACATTCCTGTATATAGTTTGTTTTTTGAAGGAACATTTTCTTTTTTTCGTTATTGTGTTCACCATGTGGAAATGGTTTTTCATTCTTTTCCTTTTACTTGATATTGCTTTGGTCAACATTTGTTTTTGTATTCCTTTCTTTTTTTTAATTTTTACTTTTGTTCTCCGACATGGACCATTTATTTTGTTATCCACATAGTAGTTTGTTTGATTTGTTTACTTATTTTTAATGTTTAATACATTCTTTATTTTTACTTCCACTTGTGTTATTTTCTCATTGGTTTCATACATGTCATGATATGGGTTTTGACATTCACTTGCAGCCATTGTGTATGTGTGTGTGACGGACATGTGTTCATTTACATACTTGCCATTGGGGTTGTGTCATGTAATTGCATTCACTATGTGGGTGGATGCAATCCTTGCCTGGGTGTTTGTGCTGGGTATGCTGCCCATTACTGCCATGATTGTGTATCGTCAGGACCTGGGGGCAGGGGGAAATGGGTGGGGGCCTGTTGGAGGGTGCCCCTGGTGGCTGGGGGGTGGGGGTGGTGGGAGACATGGGTGGGGGCCTGGTGGAGGCTAGCCTGCATTGCGGGGGTGGGAGGGGGTGGGAGACATGGGTGGGGGCCTGGTGGAGGCTGCCCCTGCACTGCTGGAGGGTGGCGGTGGTGCAGGCTGCCCCTGCACTGCTGGGGGTGGGGGTGGTGGGTGACATGGGTGGGGGCCTGGTGGAGGCTGCCTCTGCACTGCTGGGGGGTGGGGGTGGTGGGAGACATGGGCTGGACATGGGTGGGGGCCTGGTGGAGGCTGCCCCTGCACTGCTGGGGGGTGGGGGTGGTGGGAGACATGGGTGGGGGCCTGTTGGAGGCTGCCCCTGCACTGCTGGGGGTGGGGGTGGTGGGTGACATGGGTGGGGGCCTGGTGGAGGCTGCCCCTGCACTGCTGGGGGGTGGGGGTGGTGGGTGACATGGGTGGGGGCCTGTTGGAGGGTACCCCTGGTGGCTGGGGGGTGGGGGTGGTGGGAGACATGGGTGGGGGCCTGGTGGTGGGTGCCCCTGCACTGCTGGGGGTGGGGGTGGTGGGTGACATGGGTGGGGGCCTGGTGGAGGGTGCCCCTGCACTGCTGGGGGTGGCGGGGGGAGACATGGGTGGGGGCCTGGTGGAGGCTGCCCCTGCACTGCTGGGGGTGGGGGGGGTGGGAGACATGGGTGGGGGCCTGGTGGAGGCTGCCCCTGCACTGCTGGGGGGTGGGGGTGGTGGGAGACATGGGTGGGGGCCTGGTGGAGGGTGCCCCTGCACTGCTGGGGGTGGGGGTGGTGGGAGACATGGGTAGGGGCCTGGTGGAGGCTGCCCCTGGATGCTGGGGGGTGGGGGTGCAAGGGGACATGAGTGGGGGCCTGGTGGAGGGTGCCCCTGCACTGCTGGGGGTGGGGTGGGGGTGGGAGACATGAGTGGGGGCCTGTTGGAGGATGCCCCTGGTGGCTGGGGGGTGGGGGTGGTGGGAGACATGGGTGGGGGCCTGGTGGTGGGTGCCCCTGCACTGCTGGGGGTGGGGGTGGTGGGTGACATGGGTGGGGGCCTGGTGGAGGGTGCCCCTGCACTGCTGGGGGTGGGGGGGGGTGGGAGACATGGGTGGGGGCCTGGTGGAGGCTGCCCCTGCACTGCTGGGGGGTGGGGGTGGTGGGTGACATGGGTGGGGGCCTGGTGGAGGGTGCCCCTGCACTGCTGGGGGTGGGGGTGGTGGGAGACATGGGTGGGGGCCTGGTGGAGGCTGCCCCTGGATGCTGGGGGGTGGGGGTGCAAGGGGACATGAGTGGGGGCCTGGTGGAGGGTGACCCTGCACTGCTGGGGGTGGGGGGGGTGGGAGACATGGGTGGGGGCCTGTTGGAGGGTGCCCCTGGTGGCTGGGGGGTGGGGGTGGTGGGAGACATGCGTGGGGGCCTGGTGGTGGGTGCCCCTGCACTGCTGGGGGGTGGGGGTGGTGGGTGACATGGGTGGGGGCCTGGTGGTGGGTGCCCCTGCACTGCTGGGGGGTGGGGGTGGTGGGTGACATGGGTGGGGGCCTGGTGGAGGCTGCCCCTGGATGCTGGGGGTGCAAGGGGACATGAGTGGGGGCCTGGTGGAGGGTGCCCCTGCACTGCTGGGGGTGGGGGGGGGGGGTGGGAGACATGGGTGGGGGCCTGGTGGAGGCTGCCCCTGCACTGCTGGGGGTGGGGGTGGTGGGAGACATGGGTGGGGGCCTGGTGGAGGATGCCCCTGCACTGCTGGGGGTGGGGGTGGTGGGAGACATGGGTGGGGGCCTGGTGGAGGCTGCCCCTGGATGCTGGGGGGTGGGGGTGCAAGGGGACATGAGTGGGGTCCTGGTGGAGGGTTCCCCTGCACTGCTGGGGGTGGGGGGGGTGGGAGACATGGGTGGGGGCCTGTTGGAGGGTGCCCCTGGTGGCTGGGGGGTGGGGGTGGTGGGAGACATGGGTGGGGGCCTGGTGGTGGGTGCCCCTGCACTGCTGGGGGGTGGGGGTGGTGGGTGACATGGGTGGGGGCCTGGTGGTGGGTTCCCCTGCACTGCTGGGGGGTGGGGGTGGTGGGTGACATGGGTGGGGGCCTGGTGGAGGCTGCCCCTGGATGCTGGGGGGTGGGGGTGCAAGGGGACATGAGTGGGGGCCTGGTGGAGGGTGCCCCTGCACTGCTGGGGGTGAGGGGGTGGGCGAAATGGGTGGGGGCCTGGTGGAGGCTGCCCCTGCACTGCTGGGGGGTGGGGGTGGTGGGAGACATGAGTTGGGGCCTGGTGGAGGCTGCCCCTGCACTGCTGGGGGTGGGGGTGGTGGGTGACATGGGTGGGGGCCTGGTGGAGGCTGCCCCTGCACTGCTGGGGGGTGGGGGTGGTGGGAGACATGGGTGGGGGCCTGGTGGAGGCTGCCCCTGGTTGCTGGGGGGTGGGGGTGCAAGGGGACATGAGTGGGGGCCTGGTGGAGGGTGCCCCTGCACTGCTGGGGGGGTGGGGGTGGTGGGAGACATGGGTGGGGGCCTGGTGGAGGCTGCCCCTGGTTGCTGGGGGGTGGGGGTGCAAGGGGACATGAGTGAGGGCCTGGTGGTGGGTGCCCCTGCACTGCTGGGGGGTGGGGGTGGTGGGTGACATGGGTGGGGGCCTGCTGGCAGGTGCCCCACAGTGCTGGGGGTGAGGGTGGTGGGTGACATGGGTGGGGGCCTGGTGGAGGCTGCCCCTGGTGGCTGGGGGGTGGGGGTGATAGGGGACATGAGTGGGGGCCTGGTGGAGGCTGCCCCTGGGGGGTGGGGGTGGTGGGAGACATGAGCAGGTCTGCAGGGTAGTCCCCTGTGGTGTGTGCTGCCTGCAGGGGCCGTGGAGGGTGTACAGGTAATGCCTGGGAGCACACAGCCAAATCGCGTGTGGTACTTCCCGCGCACCCCTGCAATCCACGTACCCGGCCAAATCGCGTGTGGTACTTCCCGCGCACCCCTGCAATCCACGTACCCTGACTAATCGCGTGTGGAACTTCTCGCGCACCCCTGCAATCCACGTACACGGCCAAATCGCGTGTGTAACTTCCCGCGCACCCCTGAAATCCACGTACCCTGACAAATCGCGTGTGGTACTTCCCGCGCACCCCTGCAATCCACGTACACGGCCAAATCGCGTGTGGAACTTCCCGCGCACCCCTGAAATCCACGTACCCTGCCTAATCGCGTGTGGAACTTCCCGCGCACCCCTGAAATCCACGTACCCTGACTAATCGCGTGTGGAACCTCCCGCGCACCCCTGAAATCCACGTACCCTGCCTAATCGCATGTGGAACTTCCCGTGCACCCCTGAAATCCACGTACCCTGCCTAATCGCGTGTGGAACTTCCCGCGCACCCCTGAAATCCACGTACCCTGCCTAATCGCGTGTGGAACTTCCCACGCACCCCTGAAATCCACGTACCCTGACTAATCGCGTGTGGTACTTCCCGCGCACCCCTGAAATCCACGTACCCTGACTAATCGCGTGTGGAACTTCCCGCGCACCCCTGAAATCCACGTACCCTGCCTAATCGCGTGTGGAACTTCCCGCGCACCCCTGAAATCCACGTACCCTGCCTAATCGCGTGTGGAACTTCCCGCGCTCCCCTGGAATCCACGTACCCTGCCTAATCGCGTGTGGAACTTCCCGCGCATCCCTGAAATCCACGTACCCGGCCATGTCGCGTGTGGATCTTCCCGCGCACCCCTGAAATCCACGTACCTGGCCATGTCGCGTGTGGTACTTCCCGCGCACCCCTGAAATACACGTACCCTGACTAATCGCATGTGGAACTTCCCGCGCACCCCTGAAATCCACTTACCCTGCCTAATCGCGTGTGGAACTTCCCGCGCACCCCTGAAATCCACTTACCCTGCCTAATCGCGTGTGGAACTTCCCGCGCACCCCTGAAATCCACGTACCCTGCCTAATCGCGTGTGGAACTTCCCGCGCACCCCTGGAATCCACGTACCCTGCCTAATCGCGTGTGGAACTTCCCGCGCACCCCTGAAATCCACGTACCCGGCCATGTCGCGTGTGGAACTTCCCGCGCACCCCTGAAATCCACGTACCTGGCCATGTCGCGTGTGGAACTTCCTGCGCACCCCTGAAATCCACGTACCTGGCCATGTCGCGTGTGGTACTTCCCGCGCACCCCTGAAATCCACGTACCCTGCCTACTCGCGTGTGTGACTTCCCGCGCACCCCGGTATACACGCACACGTTTTTTTTTCTGTCAGCGCCTGTCTGTGTTTGTGGGTACCCCTTTGCACGTCATTTGTCCTGGAGGGCCACAGTATTGGCCATTCATCATGGCTGTATATGGGTGCTATTTGTTGGCGCACCTTTTGGCGCACATTTCTTCCAGGCGCAGAGATGCTACCGCCTGCTTTCTTGTGGCGGTCGTGTTTGTGCCTGTGTGCTGGTTTCAGCGTGCGCTTTTTTGCCCTATTCTATTCCATGAATACGTGTTGGAGGCGAGCGTGTGGGCGTTCCGCGCACTTGTACCCTGTGCTTCCCCCGTGACGCCCACTTTTTGGCAAGTTGTTCCCCATTCCGAGTGTTACGCCCCGTGTTACGCCTACTTTTGTTGCGTGCGCCGCGCTATGTGCGATTTTCGCTGTGGCCTGTGCGGATTTCGCTGTAACCTGGCGCACGCCGTTAGACGGCCTGTGCGCCAACGTGCGCCGCACACTTTCTTATCGCACATCCGATGGTCTTCTCGCGCACGGCCTTCCATGAATCGATGTGCGCTGCTTTTCGTGCGATTTTCGCACTTGCACTGCGATTTTCGCTATTCCACTGCGATTCGCACGTTTTTGGCCACTTGCGCCGCGCTAATTATTCCATGAATCGGCTTGAGAATATGCCTGAGCTATCAGTCCTAATCACTGGAACCGGGCTACAGACCTAGTACAGACATGGGCCCTGCTGAGACACTGACGCTTAGAGCATAGGAGGGCTAATGGAAACTGCACGTGCTGAGGAGGCAACTCTAGAGAGCATGCGCAGACAGGAACCAGGGCATGTGCATAGGAGGGATACTTCTTATTATCGAATGCATGGGCGGACCCACGCAGGCGCTTCTCCATCCGAAAAGGATGATGTGCACCAGACCCACCAATCAACACACATCCCTCATATTCTCACAACTCCTCCCACCGCCCGTCTGTCTCACAAAATCTAGCAGCACACTGCTCTTCTCCCTGCCGCTCCCCCTGCCACCTCCCAGCAAAGCCTTCCCACTCAGCTCAGCCATAGCTCTCAACTCACACGCTTTTGGCGGGTGTCACCCGCCTTGTAAAGGGCCGAGTCACCCGCCAAGCCCCCTGCACACCCATTCATTACAATGGGCCTCTCACCCGCCAAAAACAAAATCGGGTGATTTCACCCGCCTTTTCAACACAAATGGTTGAGAGCTATGGCTCAGCCACATCCAGCGCAGACAACTCTCTCTCCTCAACATGCCTCTCACACGTAAGCAGAAAATGTCCCACAGTCTCAGGCACCCCACACACCGCACAGTCCCTCGACTCACGCCTCCCCACTCGAAACAGTCATTCAGCCCCACACGCCTCTTTCCCCCTCCTCCATTCCAGACTCCCCGCATCCACCTTCACCAACACTTTCCCACGGACACCAAACATCCACCTGCCCTTCACCCCACTCACCCACCTCTCCTGCCACTCATCCATAACCCGCCTCACCACCACAGCCTTCACCTCATCCACACTCAAAGGCAACCTCACATCAACCTCTCCCCTCCTCATACCCGCACCCCAGATCCACCAACTCATTACCCAAAATGCCACTGTGACTGGGGACCCACGCCAACTCCAAATCCATCCCCCCACGCACACACCGATCAATCTTCCTCCTGATGTCCAAAATCACATCCTTCCTATCACCATCCCCTCCCACAATCGCCTGTAACCCACTCAATGAATCCGAAAACACCACCACCTTCTCAAACCCCAACTCGCACACCCTATCAATCGCCAACGCAATCGCCACCAACTCAGCCGTACAAATCGACAGGTCATTCGTCAGACGCCCCACCTTATACTCCCCAGTGTCTTCCATATAAAACGCCATACCCACTCTCCCAGACACAGGATCCTTCGAACCGTCCGTGAACACCTTATATCCCTCCTTCCCTTCCACATATGCCTGACCCAAAGCCTTAATCTCACCTCGCAAACCCTGCTTCTTCGACACCACACTCGCCAACTCCAAACATACCTTCGGAGACCTCAACATCCACATCGGCAATCTCACCAAATCCGTACCCGTCCCAACCATCAACTCGCTCACACCCCACTGCACCCCCTTTTCCCACATGTGAAACCCCAAAGCGCTCCCCTTCTTCCTTCACCGGTCCCTATAATAATCAAACCTCCAATTATACTGCAAACATTCACGTACGGGGTGAGCCACACTCTTCGCACTACACTTCACCCACCAACTCATATTCAACACATCCCTCCTCAACCCCAACAGCATCTCCCCGACAAGCACCTGAACCGCATTCACTGCAGAGGACCTCATCACACCCGAGCACACCCTCAATGCCCTCGCCTGCACCTTATCCAACCTCAGCTTCTGACTCACCATGAAACCCACTGCTACCTGACATCCAAAATCCAACACACTCAAAATCAATCCCTTATACAACATTCGTAAACACTTCTGCTGCGCACCCCACTCTTTCCCAGTCACCGCCCGCAACAAATTCAACCTACGTTTACACTTATCCACCACACCATCCACCTGCAAATTCCAGTTCAGCTTCCTGTCTAAAACCACCCCAAATATCAAAACTCCTCCACGCTCTTCACCCTCACACCTTTCAAAATCAAGTCCAACTCCTGCTGCACCCTTTTCCTCGAAAAAACCATACTCACACATTTATCCACAGACACCGAAAAGCCCCACTTCCCACACTACTCCTCCATACGCACTATCGCAGCTTGCAGCCGACTCTGCACCAACAACAAACTCTGCCCTTTTACCCATACCACACCATCATCCGCGAACAAATCCACCTGACACCTGTCACACGCCAAAGCCCGAATCAACCCATCCACCATCACATTAAACAGCATCGCATTCTCCATTTTCCAAACCCCAGACAACACCCCCCTCACTCTCACCTGAAAGGTCCTATCAGCCAAAAAATCTCTAATCCACCGAAACATCCTCCCCCTCACACCCATCCCCAACAGTCTCACCAACAACCCATTCCGCCACACCATGTCATACACCTTCTCCAAATCCAAAAAGAACGCCCCCACTAGCTCTCCATCACACAACGCCTCCTCCACACCAGTCACCAACCTCACTAACAGATCAGCCACTGACCGATTACTCCTGAACCCACTCTGAAATTCACTCAAACACCCATTCAACTCCAAATGAAACCCCAACCGCTCAACCACCATCCAGCACCACGGTCAATGCAATCGGCCTATACGACCTACACACCGTAGGGACCTTGCCACCCTTCAGAATCGCCACCACAATCGCTCTCTTCCACAACCCAGGCAAAACACCACTCACCCAGATCTCATTGAACAGTGCCAACACCTCTAACTTACATTCCAACGGCAACATCTCCAAAAACACATACATGACCCCATCCACCCCTGGACTATACCACTTCCCCTTCCGCATCGCCCCATCCAACTCCACCATAGAAAACGGAACCTCATACTGCTCCTCCCAAGGTCCAACATCCATCAACAACTCACGCACCTCCTCCTCAACCACACCCATACCAAGCCTCACCACCTCCGGGTAGTTCTCCGAACTGTGCACCCCCGCAAAATATTCCCCCAACAAATTCACCTTCTCCCCATCCTCACTGACCACCTCCTCCCCTTTCATCAACACAGACATATCACCCTGTGGCCTCATCAACCCGGACAGCCGCTTAAACTGCTTCCAAACCTCACCCACACCAGAATCATTCCCCAGGGACCCACAATAGCTCCTCCAATATCCATAATTCCTCCCTCTAATCACCCTCTGCACCATCGCTTTAGCCTTCTTATAAGCCACCAGATCCAACAACATACCCGTTCTCACCGCCCGGGCCCTAGCCTTCTTACGCGCTGCCACAGCCCTCGTACATTCCACCGACCACCAAGGAACTTCAACCTTCCCACCTCTTCCCTTCACTATCTCCGGAACTGCCGCCACTGACACAGCTCTCAATCCCTGCACCAGATGCTCATTCCATACATCCACCCCCCATCCCTACCTCAAGGAACAATCAATTCTCGACACAACTCCTTATATAACTCCCAATTAGCCTTCCTAAAATTCAACCGGCTGCCAACCATCCGAGGTCTGACCCCTACCTCACCCCTCACAGTCACCAAAATGCCAGAATGATCGCTCCCCATATCTCCATCCACATGCACCTCCCACTCACATTCACCCGCAATCGATGCAGACACCCAGGTCAGATCCAAGCACGACAACTTCCCAGTCCTCACATCCAACCGCGTACCCGAACCATCGTTCAGCAGAAACAGACACAACTCATCCGCCATACCTTCCAACAGTTCCCCATTCGCATCCGTCCATTCACTACCCCACAACGTGTTGGCGCTGTTGAAATCACCACACAAAACGCGAAGGGCCAACATGTCCCTCAATCACTCCAGACAGCACACCCACCTCCACCACCTCACACGGATTATAATAATTCAACTTCCGACCCCCCTATCCGAATCCCCACCCCGATTGCCTCCACCGCTCCATCCACCACAATCTCCCCCGCAACCAACCCCTTCCGAACTGCCAAAGCCACACCCCCCCTCTCCCCACCAGCCTATCCTTACGAAACAACTCAAAACCTGGAATCACAAACCTCAAATCACCCCTCAACCACGTCTCCTGAATACAAACCACATCAACACTCAATTCCCCACACACCACCGCTTTCAACTCCTGCCCATTCCTCAACAAACTGCTCGCGTTCCACTGCAAAATCCTCAAACCGACACCCCACTCTGCTTCCGCACTTTAGCAACCATCTTGAACACATCCTCTTCCAGCACATCCACAACACTCAAAAACCTCCTCCCCACTTCCACCACACCTTTCGTTAGATCTGACACACTGACAGACAAATTCCCCTGAACTAGTTCCAGCACACTCACCACAAAGGACATAAACTAAGTTTTCGGGAGAACCACCACATCCACGCCTTTCATCGTCCCCACCACGTTCATCTTTCCCACAGCCTCACCCATCACCGGCTCACTCCCACCCACCTCACTCACCACCTATACCGGTTTCACCTTTGCCACAGCCTCCGCATAAGTCAAACCTTCTGCTGCCCTCACCTGTACCACCTCTCTCGCCACCCTGTGACTCTCACACCCAATAAATGCAGTAGAATGCCCCCCCACAATTCACACACTTCACCGGGGTCTCCACCTTACATTCCTTGATATCGTGATTCCCACCACACCTCCCACAGTGCCTCTCATTCCTGCATACTCTCGCCACATGTCCAAACTGCTGACACTTATAACACCACAAAGGCAATGCCACATAAACTTTCACACAAAACCTCTGGTAACCCAACACCACCTCCTCCGGACATTTCTCCCTCTCAAACCGCACCGCCACAGTCGTAGACACCACCTTCCCATGTTCATCCCCCTCCCCAACCTCCAAGCCTCCACCACCCCCATACCTGCCAGCTGCTCCTCCACCACAGACAGATCCACAGACATCGGTACTCCATAAAGCACCCCCTTACACGACACACCACTCTGGTCAAACACTCGCACCTCCAGAATTTTAGTCTTACTACCAGCATCCGTCCCCTCCACCAACAACCGGCCCCCAGCCACCACTAGCACCCGAGTGACATCCCCCACAGCCGCCTTCACCCACCCAGCAATCACAAACGGATTCTCCCCCTGAAACGTCTTCTCACGACTAACCGGCTTCAACACCACCTTCCACACACTGTCACACTGCATCTCCCCCACCCCAGTCACGCTGCTCCCTGAGGTCCCCTGCCCCTCCAATACGCTCATTTTTTGGGCCCCCGACCCAACGCTGCCCCGGTCCAACCCCCCACCTTCATCTGTGTGTGCGGACCTGCTTCGGAACCGCACCTCATCCCCCTTCTCTCCCCCCTTCACAGATGAAGATTGCACAGTCGCCGTCCTCCCCCTCTTCACCTCCTGCTCCACCCCCCCCCTTCACCTTAACCTTCCCACTCCCCTTTGGCATCCTCGCCGTCTCCTCCATGCACACACTCCCCCTGCACCCACCCAGAGAGGCCGCTCCGCCTCTCCGAGCCCAGCACCCTCCACCCAGTCACCGCTCCGCCCTGCCTGAGTCGCCTCTGCACCGCTCGCCCGCTTACTCAGCCGCCTGTGACCATGCACTCTCCTTAGGAGGGATACTAGAAACAGCATGCGCTGAGGCGGAAACTCTAGAGAGCATGCGCAGAGAGGAACCGTGCTTCCGCATGCGCAGTGAGGATCTACCCCCAAGGCAGACCCCAAATTCCATAAACCGCGGATGCTCAGCGAGGAGTCACCAACACAATCATTTCTTATTTGAATGACTGAAATAAAAGCAAGTATTGCAGAGTCCAGAGAATCAATCTCATATTTGGTCATATTATTCAGATCCTGCCGGTCTTGCTTATTGCAGTACTGGCATTCAGCCTCCTTGCTAGGGTGGCCAACTCTTTGATAGTATTTTGCAGGACACTTGCCCACAAGGCGGCAATGACGTCACAACGTCATTCACGTTTGGCCCGCCCCTTTAATTTGCATTTTTTTGCATTTTTTTAATGGCTCCTTTAGAGCCTGCAGGTCCAGCTGTAACGCTCTGACACTAGGCTTAATTGAAATGCAAATGGTTTGTCCTTGGGAGGTGATGGTCACGTTTTTTAACTGCAAACATGACCATCACGACCCAGGAACAAACCATTAGCATTTGAATAAAGCCAGGTGTCGAGCTTTACAGCTCGACCTGCAGGCTCTAAAGGAGCCGGGGCTGCAGAGCCGCCGGGGAAAGAAAGCAGCAGGCGGCAGCGCCGTGTTGTTTAAATGCCCACTTCAATTCGCAGAGTGGCTGTGATGGATGCAGGTTGTCCTGACGAAAGTCGGGACAAACTGCGTCCCGCACAGCACTCTGCAAACGGCGGGACAGAGTCCCTAATTGCGGGACAATTCCACGAAAAGCGGGACAGTTGGCCACATACTCCTTGCTCATTGTGTCCCTGGCACCTATGCCCAGGTGTTCTGGCTGTAGCCCTGGCACCTATGCACAGGTGTCGCTTTCTGTAGCCCTGGCACCTATGCCCAGGTGTTGCTGGCTGTAGCCCTGGCACCTATGCCCAGGTGTCGCTGGCTTTAACCCCTGGCACCTATGTCCAGGTGTCTCTGGCTATAGCCTCTGGCACCTATACCCAGATGCTTCTGGCTGTAGCCCAGGCACCTATGCCCAGGTGTCGCAGGCTGTAGCCCCTGGCACCTATGCCCAGGTGCTGCTGGCTGTAGCCTTTGCACCTATGCCCAGGTGTCGCTGGCTGTAGCCCTGGCACCTATGCCCAGGTGTCGCTGGCTGTAGCCTTTGCACCTATACCCAGGTGTCTCTGGCTATAGCCCCTGGCACCTATACCCAGATGCTTCTGGCTGTAGCCCTGGCACCTATGCCCAGGTGTCGCTGGCTGTAGCCCCTGGCACCTACGCCCAGGTGTTTCTGGCTGTAGCCTTGGCACCTATGCCCAGGTGTTGCTGGCTGTAGCCTTGGCACCTATGCACAGGCGTTGCTAGCTATAGCCCTTACAACCTATGCCCAGGTGTTGCTGGCTTTAGTCCCTGGCACCTATGCGCAGGTGTCGCTAGCTATAGCCCTCAGAACCTATGCCCAGGTGTGGCTGGCTATAGCCCCTGGCACCTATGCCCAGGTGTGGCTGGCTATTACCTTGGCACCTATGCCCAGGTGTTGCTTTCTGTAGCCTTGGCACCTATGCCCAGGTGTTGCTGGCTGTAGCCTTGGCACCTATGCCCAGGTGTCGCTAGCTATAGCCCTTGCACCCTATGCCCAGGTGTTGCTGGTTGTAGCCCCTGGCACCTATGCCCAGGTGTCCTTTAATGTGTCTTTCCAAGGTAAAGCATTCACAATTGCCAACTGTATAATGCTCTTCACAAACCCGTTCATCCTCTCAGCTAGGCCCCCTCCACCCCATGCACAGGAGTCACCCCCACCCAGTCTCCATCCCCCACCACCATAACCCGCTCCACCCCATGCACAGGAGTCACCACCACCCCGTCTCCAGCCCCACCACCATAACCCGCCCCCGACCCCATGCACAGGAGTCACCCCCACCCCGTCTCCAGCCCCACCACCATAACCCGCGCCCGACCCAATGCACAGGAGTCCCCCCACCCCGTCTCCAGCCCCCACCATCATAACCAGCCCAACCCCATGCACAGGAGTCACCTCCACCCTGTCTCCAGCCCCCACCACCATAACCCACCCCCACCCCATGCATAGGAGTCGCCCCCACCCAGTCTCCAGCTCCCACCATCATAACCCGCCCCCCCATGCACAGGAGTCCCTCCACCCTGTCTCCAGCCTCCACTACCATAACCCGCCCTCCACCTCATTCCCACACCATCTCCAGCCCCCACCTCCAGCCCCCACCATCATAACCCGCCTCCCACCCCATGCACAGGAGACACTAAAAGCTTCAGAGAGAAGAACAGCACCTGTCACTCACCTGCAGTGTTATGTTGGCAGGGGTGTGCCAGGGGGTACCCGCCGTCATTCACACGTGCGCTCACACACTCGCACAATGAGCCACGCCGGGGATGTGTGACTTGCTCGGGTCCACGGCGGCAACTGCCAGCGGGCCGTCTTTATTATCAACTGCGCATGCGCGAGCCTCGGTCCCGCCCGTGCATGCATACATTGGCGTATTCACTACGCAACATCCCTCCCTTTTCCCTTGAACAACAAACATTATCAAACATTAGAATTAACAGTGTTCTTATTCAAACTGCACCTGACAGTGTGTCACCGGTTACGAGGCAGGGTCCATGATAAAGTCTTGGAAACTGTGCAGCGGCTTGCGCCCCGCCCGGATAGGGTACCTGCGTGCCTCAACATTGGGCATCTCTGGTGTCCCAGGAGTCTCTGGCGGTCCATCGTTTCCTTGTGGCACTTCTGCATCCGGACCTGGGCCTTGTGTGACGATTTCTTCCGTGTTCGCCGATCCGATTCGCTTGAAGAATGATACGTTCCGGGTGACTGTCCCTCGTGTATTGGCAGCTGTGACCATAGACCCCTTGACGTGCGTCACTCCCAGTGGTTGTGTTTCGTAGGGCAGAGACAGCTTTCCTTCAGGTCTCCTATTCCACACCAGCACAATGTCTCCCACCGCAATCTCTTTTACTGGCAATCCTCGCCGTATTGTCTCACTCTCGTTCTGAGCGGCCCTCTCCGTTCGCACGTGGTTGTTGTCGATCTCTCCCGACGTCGCCCTTCCCCTTCAGGTAACAGTCCTCTTGGAACCCGGCTGAAGAGGGCTTCCGCAGGGGCAACTCCCGTGGACTGGTGCGGCGTCGTGCGGTATTCTCAGAGAAAGTCAAAAAGGTTGCGTCAGAGCTCTTCACCCCGTTCATCCATATGCGGAACACTTTGTTGAGCGTTCGCATGAAGCATTCGACTTCTCCATTCACTCTTGGCCAAAGGGGGGTGACTTTGCGATGTTTTATCCCCCTTTCCTCACAGTAGCGAGCAAATTGCTGTCCTTTGAACGGTGCTCCGTTGTCCGAGCATATCTCCAGGGGAAAACCATGGGTGGCGAACATCTTCTCCATGGATTCGACCAGCTCCACCTCTGGATATCGCGAGCACTGGTCTGTCACCACCAGGAAGTGTGTTCCTCTGCCCGTGGATCTGAAATCGGCATGCACCGTCCCCCATGGGCGGTCACCCCGCTCCATTGCCTGAATAGGTGGCCCCCTCTCCACGGGACATTGTTGCCTGGCAGGGAATGCTGGCCCTCACAAATTCTTCAACCCTGCTTTCCAGATCAGGAAACCAGACCTTCAACCTGAGCCGTGCTTTCGTCTTGGCCATCCCCTGGTGGCCTTTGTGGGCGAGCTGCAGGACTTTGTTCACCAGTGTCCTTGGTATCACGATCTGGTGGCCTCTCAGCAGGAGACCGTCATCTGCAACCGACAGCTCATGGCGCACCTTCCAGAGCGCTTGTAGGTCCTTCTGCGCTCCTACATTCCTCCGGGAGTTGTTCTGGAGGACTTCCCGCCACTCCCCACTGGATACGGCTTCTTTTATTACGACGAATGCCTCGTCTGTGTTGGATTCGTCTGCGATCTCGTGGCACGCTAGGGCAATAGTCAGTGCCGACTCCACCACCAGGTGTATAGCCTCTATGCAGTCAGCCACTTCCTGCGAGTCTCTGGGTCGACCGGTACCAGGATGTCGGGACAGATAGTCTGCCGGGTTGTGTGTCCATGGGCGGTAGAGTAGCCTGACCCCATATTCCATGAGCGAGAGCATCCATCTTTCTATGCGAGGTGGGGGTTTGGACGATGTACCTGACAGAATCGGGATGAGAGGTTTGTGATCTGTCACCTCGACAACTGGCTTCCCTAGGATGTAGATCTGGAAGTTTTTGCACCCCCACAATATGGCCAAGGCCTCACGTTCAATCTGAGAATATCTCCTCTCTGTCTCAGTGAGCGCCTTGCTCGCGTAGGCGATCGGTCGGATGGTCCCCTGATGGTCTGCCTGCATGAGGACTGCGCCCAGCCCCACCGGGCTGGCATTGACCACGATCTCCGACTCGCGGTCCGGGTTGAAATAGGCCATGGTCTCTTGTCTGGACAGGGCAATCTTGACGGCCGTGAATGCCCTCTGTTCATTTCCTGTCCAGGTCCACGCCACCTCATTTCTGGTCAGAGCCCTCAGGGCTTCCGACAAGGAGGCTAGGTCACGAATGAATCGTCCGCAATAGTTGACCATCCCCAGGAAGCTTCTGATTTCTGCTGGGGATGCTGGCGGTGCTGCCTCGCGAATGTCTTTCACCTTTTCGGGATCTGGGGAGATGCCCCCAGCGTGGAATATGAATCCAAAAAATTCCAGCCTGTCTTTCAAGAATTCACACTTTTCTTTGTGCAGAGTCAGACTGAGGTTGCGAAGTCTCTCGAGGGTGTTTTCCAGACGCTTTAAATGTTCTGCCTCCGAGCGTGCAAAGACCAGGATGTCGTCCAACATGTTTATGACCCCCTTGAGTCCTGACAGGGCTCCCCTGATGGCATTTTGGAAGACCTCTGCTGTGGACGAGACCCCGAAACTGAGCCTTTTGTACTGGTACAGCCCCTCGTGAGTTGTAAAAGTGGTAATATACCTCGACTCGGGGTGGAGCTCTAGCTGGTGATAACCAGATCTCAAGTCCAGTTTCGAGAAGACCTTCGCTCCATGAAGTTCGTCAACAATGTCGTCTAGGGTGGGCGTAAGGTGGCGTTCTCTCTTGATTGCTACTGGGAGGCGTTTTCCATTTCAAAATATAGCTTTTGGGATGTAAATGAGTAAGAGGCCGAGGGGAGACCCAGGACCACCTCCACCATCACTCAGGGCCCCGCGGAAAGACTGTGGGTGGCCGAGCATTGGCCTTCTCCAATAGAGCCCGGGCTGCACATGCGTAGTGATAAGATACTGATCCCGGGAGCATGCGCAGAAAGGAGGCAGTGGGAAGAGCAGACGCCAAAAATGCAACAGGAATGAGCATGTGCAATGAAGACCTACTGCCAACGTAGACAGAAACAGGAATGAGCATGCGCAATGAAGACCTACTCCAAACATAGACAGAAACAGTAATGAGCATGCGCAATGAAGACCGACTCCCAAGTACACAGAAGAGGAATGAGCATGCGCAATGAGGATATACTTCCAAGATGGACTCAAAACACAAAAGTAACACGTCCATCACTCGAAACCTCAGAGAGCGCACTCAGAACTTCCCAGAGTGACTTAATATGCCTGAGCGATCAGTCCTAATCACTGGTGCTGGGCTGCAGACCTAGTACAGACATGGGCCCTGCTGAGACACTGACGCTTACAGCATGTGCACAGGAGGGTGTGGTAAACTATGTCTCCTTCTAAATCGGGAACACCAGAAAGTAAGTAGTTTACATGTAGGTTTATTTCTCTTGTTCATAAGTGGAGAAAGCACTGGGACATCCATTCAGCCCAGCACATTAGGTCCAACTGACACCAGTAGAACCCAGCACCCCAAACATCCATCAACACTCCACCTAGAGTCCCAGTGACATCACCACACCAACACTCCACCTAGAATGTCAGTGACATCACCAGACCATCATAACACTCATAGCCATAATCAGGCCACATCACAGATTATGACAGAGGGCTACTGGAAATGGCACGCGCTGATGCAAGGACTCTCGAGAGCATGCGCAGACAGGAACAAGAGCATGCGCACAGGATGGATACTGGATACAGCGCGCGCTGACGCGGCAACTCTAGAGAGCATGCGCAGACAGGAACCAGAGCATGTGCATAGGAGGGATACTGGATACAGCGCGCGCTGATGCGAGAACTCTAGAGAGCATGCGCAGACAGGAACCAGAGCATGCCATCGGAGGGCTACTGGAAATGGCACGCGCTGATGGAGGGACTCTAGAGAGCATGCGCAGACAGGAACCAGAGCATGCACACAGGATGGATACTGGATACAGCGCGCGCTGACGCAGCAACTCTAAAGAGCATGCGCAGACAGGAACCAGAGCATGCGCATAGGAGGGATACTGGATACAGCGCGCACTGATGCGAGAACTCTAGAGAGCATGCGCAGACAGGAACCAGAGCATGCGTATAGGAGGGATACTGGAAACAGCGCACGCTGATGTGGGGACTCTAAAGAGCATGCACAGACAGGAACCAGAGCATGCGCATAGGATGGATACTGGATACAGCGCGCGCTGATGAGAGAACTCTAGAGAGCATGCGCAGACAGGAACCAGAGCATGCGCATAGGAGGGATACTGGAAACAGCACGCGCTGATGCAGGGACTCTAGAGAGCATGAGCAGACAGGGACCAGAGCATGCGCATAGGAGGGATACTGGAAACAGCGCACGCTGATGCGGGGATTCTAGAGAGCATGCGTAGAGAGGAACCATAGCTTCCGCATGCACAGTGAGGATCTACCCCCAAGGTAGACCCAGAAATCCATAAACCGCGGATGCTCAGCGAGGAGTCACCAACACAATCATTTCTTATTTGAATGACTACATTGCAAAGTCCAGAGAATCAATCTCATATTTGTTCATATTATTCAGATCCTGCCAGTCTTGCTTGTTGCAGTACTGGCATGCAGCCTCCTTGCTCATTATGTCCCTGGCACCTATGCCCAGGTGTGCTGGCTGTAGCCATGGCACCTATGCCCAGGTGTCGCTGGCATTAGCCCCTGGCACCTATGTCCAGGTGTTGCTGGCTGTAGCCCTGGCACCTATGCCCAGGTGTCGTGGGCTGTAGCCTGGCACCTATGCCCAGGTGTCGCTGGCTGTAGTCCTTGGCATCTATGCCCAGGTGTCGCTTGCTGTAGCCCCTGGCATCTATGCCCAGGTGTCGCAGGCTGTAGCCCCTGGCACCTATGCCCAGGTGTTGCTGGCTATAACCTTGGCACCTATGCCAAGGTGTGGCTGGCTGTAGCCATGGCATCTATGCCCAGGTATCACTGGCTGTAGCCTTGGCACCTATGCCCAGGTGTCGCTGGCTGTAACCCTGGCACCTATGCCCAGGTGTTGCTGGCTGTAGCCCCTGGCATCTATGCCCAGGTGTTGCTGGCTGTAGCCTTGGCACCTATGACTAGGTGTCACTGGCTGTAGCCTTGGCACCTATGCCCAGGTGTCGCTGGCTGTAGCCCCTGGCACCTATGCCCAGATGCTTCTGGCTGTAGTCCTAGCACCTATGCCCACATTTCGCTGGCTGTAACTCCTGGCACCTATGCCCAGGTGTCGCTGACTGTAGCCTTGGCACCTATGCCCAGGTGTCTCTGGCTATAGCCCCTGGCACCTATGCCCAGGTGCTGCTGGCTGTAGCCCTGGCACCTATGCCCAGGTGTGGCTTGCTGTAGCCTTTGCACCTTTGCCCAGGCGTCACTGGCTGTAGCCCTTGGCACCTATGCCCAGGTGTCGCAGGCTGTAGCCCCTGGTACCTATGCCCAGGTGTCGCGGGCTGTAGCCCCTGGCACCTATGCCCAGGTGTCGCTATCTATAGCCCTTGGCACCTATGCCCAGGTGTCGCTGGCTGCAGCCCCTGGCACCTATGCCCAGGTGTCACTATCTATAGCCCTTGGCACCTATGCCCAGGTGTCGCTGGCTGTAGCCCCTGGCACCTATTCCCAGGTGTTGCTGGCTGTAGCCTTGGCACCTATGCCCAGGTGTCGCTATCTACAGCCCTTGGCACCTATGCCCAGGTGTCACTGGCTGTAGCCCCTGGCACCTATGCCCAGGTGTCGCTGGCTGTAGCCACTGGCACCTATGCCCAGGTGTCGCAGGCTGTAGCCCCTGGCCCCTATGCCCAGGTGTCGCTGGCTGAAGCCTTGGCACCTATATCCAGGTGTCTCTGACTATAGCCCCTGGCACCTATGCCCAGGTGCTGCTGGCTGTAGCCCTGGCACCTATGCCCAGGTGTGGCTAGCTGTAGCCTTTGCAACTTTGCCCAGGTGCTCCTGGCTGTAGCCCCTGGCACCTATGCCCAGGTGGCGCTGGCTTTAGCCCTGGCACCTATGCCCAGGTGTGGCTGGCTGTAGCCATGGCACCTTTGCCCAGGTGTCTCTGATTATATCCCCTGGCACCTATGCCCAGGTGTGGCTGGCTGCAGCCTTGGCACCTTTGCCCAGGTGTCTCTGGCTGTAGCCTTTCTGCAAGCATCTTAGTAGTCTCGCTATTGTCCTGATTACTCCCCGCCTTCTCAGCTACCTTTGCCTTGGCCACTTAATAGCCGTTTTTCAAATGATCTCGATTGTCATAATTTACAGTCACTTTGCTATTACGTCCTCCTTTGTACGTCCGGAAACTACTAGCAAGTATTAATAACTCTCCTTTTGCCATTGCGCTGGGGATAAAGACTTTCTTTCTTCTGGCTTGCATGTTGGACTTCTGAACACCCGCTCCCTGTTGAAACATGCAGACGAGGTTTATGACCTTATCCTTACTCAGCCTCTTGATGTATTATGCCTTACAGAGACGTGGCTCTCACGCTGCTACCACTGCCTACCCAGTGGCTATCAGATCTTTAGAACTGATCGGGACTCCGGTTGTAGTGGTTGTGGCGCTGCCCCGTGAAGGGACGCTCATGCGGCGGCGTGATGTTGCACGCCGATGCGTGCAGTATAAATAAACGGGGCGTTCCCGGCCGCGTCAGTGCGACTGGGAAGCCGAGCAGTGCAGACGTGTGTCCTGAGACAGTCCATGCAGCGGGGCTCCTGGAAGTCAGTGCTGGAGTCCCTGGCGGGGCGCACTCAGGAGGCCAAAACGGGACTGGAGCAACTGTGGAAGGTCAGGGAGGAACTATCATTCTCAGCGTCCGGCCTGCTGCTCAGAGGTGATCGCATTGTCGTGCCTCAGTCCAAGGTGAAGGACGTGATCACTCTTGCTCACCATGGACACCAGGGCGCCGCAAAGACCAAGACCAGGCTACGACTGAAAGTATGGTTCCTGGAACTCGAGCGGAAGGTGGATGACTTTGTGGCGGCCTGTGTCTGGTGTCAGGCGGCATCTCCTCTGCAGCGAGAGCCAGTCATAGAGGCGATGCCTCGAGGGACGCGACCCTGGGAGGTGGTCCATGCAGACTTCAGGTCCACAACGATGGGCACCCACATCTAGGTGATCATCGACGAATACTCCAGGTACCCAGAAGTGGAATTTGTGGAGTCAGTGGCTTTCGAGCATGTGGTGGTGGCCGTGGAGAAGGTGTTTGCGGCCCATGGTTTCCCCCACACCTTGTGCTCTGACAACGTGGCACCGTTCCAGAGCGAGCGGTTCTCGGAACTGATGGAGAGCTGCGGGGCACAGCATAGGAAGATCACCCCCCTATGGCCAAGGGCAAATGGCGAAGCCGAACGGCTGATGGGGACACTGAACAAGACCTTCAGGATTGCCCAAGGCCAGGGTCAGTCCCTCCAGAGAGCCCTCTATCACTTCCTGCGGGTGTACCACACCACCCCGCATGCCTCTACAGGAGTGGCCCCGGCGGAGGCTCTCTTCAAGCGGTGCCCTCAGGGTTTGCTGTCCGAGGTGGGGGAGAAGGAGCCGGGGGTGATCGATGAGCAACAGGTAGAAGTGGACAGGTGATTGAGGATTGAGCAGGAAAATACACAGTGGGGGCTTCACCCTCAGCGGCTAGAGCCAGGTGATGAAGTCCTCATCCGAAACAGACACCCCCATGGAAAGCTCTCCCTTCCCTATGAGCCGGAGCAGTTGGATGTCGTGGCAGTCAAGGGGTCCATGGTGACTGCCTCGGACAGAAGATCAGCTGTCACCCGTAACGTGAGCTTCTTTAAGAAGCTAGGAGATCCAAGAACTGACCCCCCCCTGAAATGGACCTGATGGAGACCCCTGAGGACAGAGGAGAGACCCCGCGCCCACCTGAGTCCCCTGCCTGGGAATGCCTGTGGACAGACTACCCGTGCTGGAGGTGAGCGGGAGGTACCCCCAGAGGGCTGGGCGAGGGAAACCCGCCCACCTCAGCGATTACGTGCTGGGACACTTATCTGATCGGCCTGAGGCCATGGACTGTTAAGTAAGGGGACCCGGGTGGATGCTAATAAAGGGGCATGTGGGGAAGCTGTTGTTAAGTGTTTGCATTAGTAGTGTTATTTGGTTTGCAGTGTGTATCATTAAAGTATTTGTTGTTGTCCTCCTGAAAAAGGAGGAGAGTGGCGCTGCCCCTTGAAGGGACACGCACGCGGCGGCGTGACGTTGCACGCCGCCGCACGCAGTATAAATAAACGGGGCCTTCCTGGCCGCGTCAGTGCGACTGGGAAGCCCGAGCAATGCAGATGTGTGTGGTGTGAGTCTGTGCTCGCCGGGGGCTTACGGGCATCATGAGGGGGTTTAGGACCAACCCCCAACAGTGGTGGGATGGCGGTCATCATCCGAGAGACACTGATCTCTCATAGATGCACTTCCTTGACACTGGAAGGGTTACCAGAAAAAGCATGCGCAAAAAGGTGAACATTAATGAGAATGAGCAAGGAGGAACTACTCCCAAGGGGAAATGCAACACGTCCATCACTCAGGGCCCCGCAGAGAGACTGGGGGGTGGCGAGCTCTGGAATCAGTGCAGCCCGAGCCGCACATGCGCAGTGAGGAGACACTGATCACACATCCACCATCACTCAGGCCCCACAGAGAGACTGGGGGTGGCTGAGCTCTGGAATCAGTGGAGCCGGGCTGCACATGCGTAGTGACGAGACACTGATCACACATCCACCATCACTCAGGGCCTCACAGAGAGACTGGGGGTGGCTGAGCTCTGGAATCAGTGGGGCTGAGCTGCACATGCGCAGTGACGAGACACAGATCACACATCCACCATTACTCAGGGCCCTAACTGTCTACATTTGAAAATCAAAACACCTGAGATGTATGCCCCGCACACAGCCACACGAGACCCCGCCCATTTGCACATGGCTCTGCCCACATGCACCTCCCACTGTAATGACTTGTGTTTATCGTGGTGGCCGCGTTCCAGCTTCAAGCTGGAATGCGGGTTTCAAACGGAGACTGTTAGCGGAGCCGTGATGAGGTGGGCCCTCTACAATAAAGCTCAGTAACTTACTTTGCCCGACTCTGCGCCTCTTTTCATTGGCAACGAGGCTGTACGAGGTTGCAGCGTGCCCCCCATACATATCCTGCCACCGAGGGCTCTGCGCGGGGAGTGTGTGCTAGGAGCGAAGACGTCCTTCGGCTAAATCTGTCAAAGCCTGTCTGATGGGGCAGACGGGGAACAGCTGATACTGCTGTTTCCATGTAAGCTGCTCTGCCCCCTTCCCAGGACGTTGTAGCAGCCAACGGGGGACTCGCCACAGATCCGGACCAGGAACAGTTAGTTACCGTTCCCATTCAAGCCGCTCCACTCTTCCCCTGAGCGTGATGCGGCCAACGTAGAACAGCAACTTGCGTCTGCTTTGCCCCGCCCAGTTGTCTACGTCTCGAGAAATGCAGACCTGATAGAGTGAAACAGGAAGGACTCCCAGTCATTTCTCTGCTACCGTAATAACTGGCATTAGAGTGGCATTAGAGTGGCAGACAGTGGACAGGCTAACCATAATAGAGCAGCAAGTGCATGTATTAAAGCAGCTCAAGTACTACAAGTCTGGTAGTAAGGAGCAGGAGGTTTAGAGCAACTCAAGTGCTACAAAGTCTGGTAGCAAGGAGCATGTAGTTAAAATCCCAAGTGCCATACCATCTGTATTAGAGTGGCAAGCACATCGGTTGGATCAGCTATACAGCTGATTAAAAAGGGCAGGGAGCCTTCTCAGTCTACTGTTGACATATTTTAGAGTTGGAATCACCCTTCACATTTGTGTTGCCTACCTGCGCTGCACACACCGTCAAAGCAAGCAGCGTACAGTGCGCAGTTTACCCCAAAATACCATAAAGAAATAAGGACTTGAAGGTCACACCTGTATCCTAAAAGCAAACATGGCAGCTGCCAGTATGTCCTCTCCCCCGCCTTTCCTGTCTGAACCAGGCACTCCACTCATCAGATGGGACAGATGGAAGAAGTTGTTCGACACTGGTGGCCATTGGGGGGGATACGTTTGCTCCGGCCAGGAAGGAGGCTGTGTTGCTGCATAATTTGGGAACGGAAGGACGCAGCGTCTTCAACGGTTTGGCAGAAACCACAGTGATAGGTCAAGGAGAAGAGGATCAGTTCTCTGTTGCAGTCAGGAAATTACAATTACATTTTGATCCAAGGAAGAATGTTACTTTTGAGAGACATAAGTTCTTTTCAAGGAGCCAAGAACTTCATGAACCTGTAGAAACTTTTATTGCTGCACTTCGCACCCTCAGCTATTCATGTGAATTTGGACATTTGGCAGAATCACTCATTCGTGAGCAGTTAGTGCGCTGCACTAACAATAGTAGGGTGCAAGAAATACTGCTGTCAAAGGACCTACCTCTAGAGCAAGCAGTGGAAGTGGCAATAGGCATGGAGGAGACGTCCAAATACAAATCAGAGGACAGAAAAACAAATCAATGAGGTGGCATCTGTCAGAAATAACAAGAAACCCAACAATGCAAGGAATTTAAAGTGTTTTAAGTGTGGCAGCAATAGGCATGTCTCATCTAATCCATTCTGGCCGTCAAGGAGTGCAAATTGTCTCAAGTGTAAAAAGAAAGGGCATTTTGCCAGGGTCTGCAGGGAGAACTCTTCAGTGGTATACAGAGGCCAATGCCAATGCCAGATGCCCAGAACAGGAGGAACATGTTGGAGAGTATCAACAAGTCAAGCATATTTTGGAAATAGGAGAAGTGTCCAATGCTGATAAGGGGCCAATTGATGTCTTCATGGTCAATGGCAGGGTAGTCAACATGAAAGTGGACAGTTGTTCCCCATGGACAATTATATCTAGGCAAACATTTGAGAATTGTGTAAATGGGAACATTGAACAATTAAAGCATCCGGACATAGAACCGTACGCGTATGGAAACGTCAAAATAGAGTTACTAGGAAAGCTTTCATCCACCACCAAATTTAAGGGAAGGAGTTATGAAGCTGATATATTTGTCACTAAAGAGGGATCCTCGTTGGGCTGGAGCGAGCAGAAGAAGCTTGGGATAAGGATTCAAGCAAATGCTGAGAGCCCAGTCACTATTGCATAAGTGAGAGATCAGTGGAAAAAGGAGTTCCCGAATGTGTTCACTGAGGACCTAGGAAAACTAGAAGGTTATGAACACTGAATTAAGCTAAAAAAGGGGGCTGTTCCAAGACTACACAGAGTCAGACCAGTTCCACAGAATCTCAAACACAAAGTGAAGGAGGAGATTGAAGCATTACTTCAAAGGGGCATTATAGAGAGAGTGGAAGGATCAGAATGGTTGTCGCCAGTAGTTGTAGCTACAAAGGCCAGTGGTGGCATAAGACTTTGTGTTGACCTGAGGGACCTTAATAAGAATATTTTAGTGGATCGTCACCCTCTACCTATCATCAGCGAGGAGTTGGCCACGTTGAGCAAAGCAAACACATTTTCAGTAATTGACTTATCGCAAGCATATCACCAAATTCCACTCTCAGAGGACTGTCAACACCTAACTACTTTCATCACCATAAAGGAACATTTAGATATTGCAGGATGCCATTCAGTTTGGCTTCAGCAGGTGCTGTTTTTCAGAGGGTGATGGAGATGGTGATGGAGGGTGTTCAGAATGTGATAATTTTCCAGGATGATATATTAGTGTATGCAGAGTCTAGTGAAGAGCATGATAAGCTGTTGAGAGTTGTATTGACAAAGTTGGATGAAGCTGGCCTATCTGGGAAAAGGTGTAAATGTAAACTATTTGTAGATAGTGAAGAGAGGGCATTACACTCAAATCAAGTCTTGTGGATGCCATTGAGAAAGCTCCATGTCCCAGTGATAAAGACAGAGTATTCCCACAAGTTTGTGAGAGACTTTGCATGTATCTCCACACCATTACGGGCTTTATTAAAAAAAAGGGGTTAGATTTCAGTGGTCCATACAATGTGAGGAAGCTTTCAGATTGATCAAACAAGGGATTGCACAGGCTCTTTCTATAGAAACATTTTATGCAAATGAGAGTACAGTGTTAGTGGTTGATGCCAGTACTTTAGGTTTGGGAGCTACTCTGCTGCAGTATGATGGTAATAAGGCGGAAAGAGTTATACCATTTTCCTCTAGACTGCTCAGAGGGGCTGAGGAAAATTATTTGGTAATAGAGCGTGAGGCGTTGGCCATGTTCTGAGCGGTCAACCATTTCAAATATTTTCTGTGTGGAAGGAGGTTTACAGTACGTTCAGATCATAAACCCTTAGTACAGTTATTTAATAGTGGCAGATGGGCTGTAGGATCACCAAGAATAAGCAGATGGGGCCTCGGCCTCCAGTTATATAATTTTGAAGTTTGTTATCAAAAAAATCTGGTAGCAGATTGTCTATCGAGATTGGCAGTGGATCAAGCTCAAACAGTTAATGTTCAGGATAGTGAAGAGTATGTTGTTGCTGAATTAGTGAGTGTGGACCGAGAAGAGTGGGAGCAAGCAGAACTTGCAGATCAGGATTTCAGACTTATAAAGCAGTGGACAGTTGAAAGGGGGCCTGATAAAGAGTTGCTTGAAGAAAAGTATGAGATATGGTTGGAAATACGAAACATGTTGAGTCTAGTGGTTGACAGGTTGAGGAGGGGGTGTTGTATAGTGCCTCATGAAGGAGTGAGAAGGAGTTTGTTAGAGTTAGCGCACCAAGGTCATATGGGTGAGGGAGCTACCAAGAGGAGGGTGAGACATAGCCGGTGCCCCAGGATAGGCAAAATGGCCGAGGATTTAGTGAAACAGTGTAATGCTTGTCAACTGGGCGACAAAAACAAGGTAGTGAGGGAAGTGCCTTTGATACCTAATTCGGTACCAAGTCAACCGTGGCAGAAGATAGCTGTAGATATTTTGGGACCTGTAGCAGATTTAGGAGATGATTTTAAATACATTTTTGTGCTGGTGGACTTTCATTCTAAATGGGTGGAGTGGGAGGCAGTCAGAGAAGTGACAGCTGTTGAATTAGTTTCCTTCTTGGAAAGAGTATTTCTCAGGGAAGGTTGTCCTGCCGAGTTAGTTTCGGACAACGGTGTGCAATAAAATTCTTGGGAGACTACGGTATCAAACATGTCAGAACAGCACTTTATCACCCTAGAGCGAATGGTCTGGTCGAGAGGGTAAATAGATATATCAAAGGGGGGATTCAGCTTGCAATGTGTAATCGCAAGCCTTGGAGGGAGGTAATGGATCACATGATGTGGAGTTATCTAACGACTCCTCACTCCACTACCAACATTTCTCCTTTTGTATCACTCAAAGGGAGGGAGCCTGGAACCACGTTGTGCCCTGGGTGGTTAGGTTTGGCGGGGACAGTTGCAGTGGATAGGGACGTCATTATGAGATTGATTGCAAAAAGCCAATTAAGGAACAAAGAGTCATTTGACAGGAGGGAGTGTGTCAAGAGTAGAGAGTGGAAGGTTGGAGAGTGGGTATGGGTAAAAAATCCCAGGTCTACACAAAAGTGTGTGGAAAGTAAATTCATGGGACCTAAAAGAATTGCCGTAGTTGGGTACAGTGTTGTCATCATGGATGGAGAAGTGTGGTCACAGGGCAGGTTGGCAAGAGCTGGAAATTATGTTGGCGGAGAGCCAGAGAAAATGTTGGGTGAGAGTGAACAACAATTAACAAGAGAGCAAAGGGAGAGTGATGATTCTGAAATTATGTGTGTCAATGTAAGCAACAATAGTGATGATAATAAGAGACTTTCACACAAACCCAGCTGGATGAGGGACTTTGTTCAGTGAATCATTTTGCTTTTGTACATTGCAGTTTTTTGGGTTTGTCTTAACCTAGGTTAAGTCTACCATAGTTTATGTATTCAGTTGGTTTCCTTTCTTTTCTCTTTCACTACTTAGAGTTATTAGTTACATGTTGCATTGTTGTGTTTTACATGGTGTGTTTTACTTTATGTTTTGAGGAGGAAGATATGTTATGACTTGTGTTTCTCGTGGTGGCCGCATTCCAGCTTCACGAGCTACGCGACCCGTTCTGCCTGGCCTGTGAAGCTGGAATGCAGGTTTCAAACGGAGACTGTTAGCGGAGCCGTGTTGAGGTGGGCCTGCTACAATAAAGCTCAGTACCTTACTTTGCCCGACTCTTTGCATCTTTTCACCCACCTGTCAAATTTCAGCCAACAATTCTGTCAAATGCTTTAGCTGGTGCATCTAGCCTGGCTAATAATACACAGTAACCAGACCTCTTGTGATCTTCCTGGTGTGCATTGCTAGTATTATACTTTTAGTCCACGTTCGAGGCATTTTGCCTAGACGACTAATAATGGTGAACAATATGTGCAATGTTATACACCAGGCATGAAGAGAATATGAAGAGACAAAGCAGATTATTACGGCGGCAGCGCCGCCTTCATTTTGCTTACTGTGATTTTCACAGCTATAGTAAGCAAAATAAAGGCAGCGCCGCAGCCGAAATAATGCTGCTTTCAATCCAATTACATGGATTGAAAACAGTATTGCTACGGCGGTCGGTGGTCACATTGAGGCAAAGGAAAGAAAATGTCAGTGAATGCTGGCCGCCAGCAGCGGCCTCATATAGTGGTGCAGGCAGTGGGCACGAACATTTCGCACCGGTTCCGGTGTCCCGCCCACTTCTGCACCTGATTGGCTACCGGCGGCAGCCAATCAGGTGGAGAATATGACTGGACCCGGAAAGAACGACACAATTCCTGAGATTGCAGGGTCTTTTCCAGAGACCCGGAGAAATGCCTAAAATTCCTGAGTCTCTGGAAAAATTCCAGAGGTTAGGCAGGTATGCTCAGGGCCTCGCAGAGAGACTGGGGATGGCTGAGTGAAAGAATATCCTGGATGCGGTAAGCAGGTAAGTTTCTTAATTTATTATGAAGCGGGCCCACCAGAAGTCCCTGGAGCGGTCGACACTCTGCTCGCTTCCCAACCATCCTTCTCTGTCTCACAAGCTTCCCCAGAACACAGAGAAAAGCTTGTGAGACAGAGAAGCTCAAAAGAAAACATGACACGTGATATTCATTACATATCTCCCTCCCTAAGAACACAATAAAAACTTTTCCACAACAAAATGAATTAAAAGAAAGAAGCTAAAAAGAAAAGAAATATCCAAACAACAAAAAAAAACACAAGTAAAATTGAAAAACATAAGATATGTACTTATTGAACATAATCACGCATCCAACCAGGTTTACAAACAATCCCCTTGACATACTCACTCTAAAACCCCCACTCTCACTCTCCCTGATTCCAGCATTGACTTCCTCGTCTACCACAGACTCATGGTTGGAATTAAAATTCTCACTCTCCTTTGCCTCATCATTCACTCCTCCACTTCCATCACCTTCTCCATCCTTCGACACCTCAGCCCTTGCCAACCTATCCTTGGACCACACCTCCCCACCTTCCAGAATGACAACTCCTCCTCGCACAGCAGAAGTCCTTATTGGTCCAATAAATTTACTATCCACAAACTTGAGTGTGGACCTGGGACTCTTCACTAGCACCCAGTCTCCTACCTTCCAATACTGATCCTTTACGCAATTCCTCCTGTCAAATATCTCTTTATTGATACTCTGTCCCTTCCTGATGAGTCCCATAATGGCATCTCTATTCACTACAACCGAACCTGCTAATCCTAGCCAACCTGGACAGAGTCTGGTCCCTGGCTCTCTACCTTTGAGTGACACAAAAGGAGACACTTTTGTGATGGTATGAGGAGTAGTCAGATAACTCCACATCATGTGGTTTAATACCTCTCTCCAGGGCTGCTCGGTATGCATCGCAAGCTCAATACCTCCTTTGATGTACCTGTTTGCCCTCTCAACCAAACCATTGGCCCTAGGGTGATAAAGAACTGTTCTAGTGTGCTTAATGCCATAACCTTCCAAAAATTTTCTCATATATGTGGAAACAAACTGAACACCATTGTCCGCGACACTATCTCTGATGGGCATCCTTCCCTAAGAAAGACCTTTTCCAAGAAAATAACCAAATCCTTAGCTGTCACTTCTCGGACTGCCTCCCACTCCACCCATTTGGAGTGGAAATGTACCAGGACAAAAATGTACTTGAGCCCATAACCTAAACCTGTAACAGGACCTAAAATGTCCACGGCCAACTTCTGCCACGGTTGAACTGGAACTGTATTTGGAATCAAAGGCGTTTCACGCACAACCTTGTTTTTGTCACACATCTGGCAAGAGTTGCAATCTTTTACAAACCTTTCTGCCTTTCTGTCCATTCCGGGCCACCAGTAACTCTGTCTTAACATTCTCTTTGTAGCCCCTTTGACCAGATGTCCTTGATGTGCCAATTCTAATAAAGCTACCCTCACACCTTCTGCAGGAACAATGCAACTTCCTCTTCTCAATCTGCCCCCCACAATGCTTAATTCCTCTCTGATTTCCCACCAAATTTCAAATCTCTTCTCCAGCACTTCCTTGTTGGGCCATCCATCCACAGTCCATCTCTTAATAAGTTTTAAATCCTCACCTACAAGCTCAGCATTCTCCCATTCTCTACGGTCCACACTAACCAGCTCAGACACCACATACTCTTCACATTCCTCAGCTTGTGCTGCTTGACCCCGTTCCACAGGCATCCTTCTAAGGCAATCTGTGATAATGTTCTTCCTTCCTGGCAGGTAGTTCACATCGAAATCAAATGTCTGAAGACCAAGACCCCATCTGCTTATCCTTGGCGAACCCAAAGACCACCTGCCACTATCAAATAACTGCACTAGAGGTTTGTGATTACAATAAGCTTCCTTCCCCACAAGAAGAATTTAAAATGATTGATGGCCCAGAACATCACTAACGCTTCTCGTTCTATGACGGAGTAATTCTCCTCAGCTCCTTTGAGAGTCCTAGAAGCAAATGTGATAACTCTCTCAACATTGCTGTTATCATATTGTATTAAGGTAGCGCCTAAACCCAATATACTGGCATCCACAGCTAACACACTCTTATCATTAGTGTCACATTTTCCAATTGAGGGCGCTTGCACAATCCCTTCTTTGATTTTTCTGAAAGCCTCCTCACACTCTGCGGACAATTCGAATTTTACACCCTTCCTAAGTAAAACCCTCGCAGTGTGGATATTCCAGCAAAATCTCTTCCAAATTGATGGTAATAATCTGCCAAGCCCAGAAACGATCTAACCTGATCTTTATCTAAATGGCATGGGGCATACTTTATAGCATCTAACAAACTTGCTTTAGGCCTAATTCCTTCTCTCGAGACCACATGACCTAGGTTTTCAACGTTATTAACAGCCAATTTACATTTGCTCCTGCGCACTGTTAACCCTGCCTCCCCCAGCTTCGACAGCACCACTTTCAGCACCTCATCATGTTTCTCGCAGGAATCAGCATATACCAAGATATCATCTTGGAAAATAACTACATTTGAAACACCATCCATCACAGTCTCCATCACTCTCCGAAAAACCGCCGCCACTGATGCTAGACCAAACGGCATCCTACAATATCTAAATTACCTTCAGTAGTAACAAAAGCAGTCAGGTGTTGACAGTTTTCTGAAAGAGGTTCTTGGAGGTAGGCTTGCGACAAGTCAATCACTGAAAATATGATCAACCAGAATGTTCCTGTTGAGGTCTCTCAAGTCCACAAAGAAGGCCTCATCACGAGTTGGGCGGTAACGCCGGCGCTATTAGCGCCGGCGCTAATAGCCCTACCGCCAAACCCCTCGGCACTATTAGCGCTGGATCACGGGTTTGGCAGAACAGTTATTGCCCATTTCCCATTGGGCCCATTCAGGAATTCCTCATTCCTCAGTGGGCCCAATAGGGAAATTCACACTATTACCGCCGGAGGATTTCCTGCCGGCGGTAATGGCACCGAAAATTGGCAAATATGCAGCGGATTTCCCCCAGCTCAGAGCTGGGGGCAAATCCGCCAAGGCCATGATCTGGCGGACCCTTAAATGCGGCGATAATAGCGCTACCGCCGCATTTAAGGGTTACCGCCAGACTCGTGATGAGGCTCTGCTGGGCTTCATCACTACGACCACAGGTGACAACCATTCCGATCCTTCAACTCTTTCAATGATACCCCTCTGGAGTAGGGATTCAATCTCTGTCTTGACCTTGTCTCTTAGATGCTGGGGAACTGGTCTGACTTTGTGCACTTTTGGAACTGCCCCTTTTTTAAGCTTGACTTCATGCTCAAATCCTTTCAGGTTTCCAAGATCCTCCGAAAACACTCTTTCTCCCAGCGATCACGCACTTCAGCGATTGTGACAGGAAATTCAGCATTGGCTTGTATACGTATCCCCAACTTCTTTTGTTCAATCCTTCACTTGTGACAAAAATCTCGTCCTCACAACTCCTGCCTTTATACTTAATGGTGGCAGGATACTTCCATAATACGTCTATCTTGACGTTGCCGTACGCATAAGATTCAATGTCAGGCTGTTTTATTTGCTCTAATCTCCTATTAATACAGTTCTCAAATGTTTGTCTCGACATTATTGTCCAGGGTGAACAACTGTCCACTTTCATGGTCACTACTCTGCCATTGACCATAAATACATCGATGGGCCCCTTCTCTCCATTAGAAACGTCGCCAAATTCCAAAACATGCTTTACTTGTGTATGCTGGACTTCTACAGTGCACGCTTCCTGTTCCGGGAACCTCGCACTGCCTCGACTCTTTCTACTAGAGAGGATTCTCTGCAAACTCTGGCGAAGTGTGTTTTTTTCTTGCATTTGCGACAATTAACATTGCGGGCAGGACAAAACAGATTTGAGGAAACATGACGATTGCTGCCACACTTCAAACACTTCATGCCCTTGCCAGGATTGAACTTCTTGCCACCTCTGACCGCTGCAACTTCACTATTCTGCTTGTCTGACCTCATATTTGCCATTTACTTGGAAGTTTGTTCCATGCTTCTCGCCACCGCCACTGCTTCCTCTAGAGGCAGGTCTCTCAATAGCAACTTTACTTGTACTCTACTATTATTTGTACACAGTTCAAGCTGATCACGTATTAGGGAATCAGCCAGAGGACCAAACTCACACGTATGGTTTAGGGTTCTTAGTGCAGCAATGAAAGTTTCAACTGGTTCATGAAGCTCTTGAACTCTTTGGAAAATGTATGTCTCTCGAATGTGACATTCTTCCTTGGCTCAAAATGCAATAACAAATAGTTTTTTCCACCTGTCCCACCTGAGGATCAGGGTTCCAGGTTCAGGTAAGAAGGGCGGAGGCGGGGACATACTGGCGGCCGCCATCGCCCAAGAAAAGGCAACCACACAATTTCAGAACTTAGTGATGATATGGTCTTGCACTAGTGAGATGTGGCGCACATTTGTCACAATTCCTGTATAGGTGTCCTTGCAGAGACTCACGCTGTCTCAGGGTACCCTTGCATTGTACTGGCTGCGCTAAGCCTAACTACTTATCTTGTCTCAGTACTCTTTCAGTATATCTACACTGCCCCTTACACTTAGCTGTGAACAGGCTGTTTGCAGTATCCAAAGTGCACACTTAGTTGTGATTAGGTTGCTTGAGTTATCAAAAGCTTCTAATGTCTCTTCCTCCTTCCTCAGACCGAACTTGGTGTTTTAAAACACAACCTCTAGTTTTTCACTTTTACTCCCCCTGCACCATACCTCATTAGAGCCCCCTTTGGCCCTTTGCTCCCCGGAATAGTGCTTTATTTCAGTGTCCTTCAAGTGTCCCTTGTCGGTGCTCCTTTAAGCTAATCTAGCTTCTATTTCCCAGTGCCCAGATAATCCAAGTAATATGGTAGGCTGCAGAGTGGGCAGGTCCGTGGGCGTGCAGAAATGAATAGTCTGTGAACACTGTGAGGCAGGGATCAGAGGACACAGGGAGCAGCCGCGGCCAAGAAAGGGAAGTTAAAAGGAGAGAGGGGCTAAGGCGGAGCGGCTTTCTGCAGGCAGCACTGCTGACGCGGTTCAGCTCTAACTGTGGCTTGTAGAGATGTTTGTTTACAATAGGGCTCGCGCTTGCCATCACTCGCTGATCCATATCGTGCCTAGTTGAGTGTTCTATTGCGGGCGCAGGGCGAGACGCGAGTGACAGTTCGCGGAGCCACGGATTCATGTGTGCTCCCTGCGGGCCTGCTGTCATAATAAAGCTTACGCTTTAAATACATACCCGCCTCGACAACATCTTTTCAAATGGCGACGAGGATGGGATAAGCAGGCCCGCGGGGTGGTGGGGACGTCAGCGGTACCGTTCTTGGTTCCTTCGTGGCTCCTTCGTGGTGCTCTGTGGCCGCACCGCGACCCTGCCTCCTTCTGATAAGGATTGCGGGGAGGTTCGTCTGGGTTGACGGGGCCAGAGTTCCCTGGCGAGAAGCTCCACACGCATCTCTACACACTGCTGTGGTCTGCCCCGCCCCTCCCTCCAGGACATTACGTGCAGAGGTGAGGAGGAAGGCGGGAGGGAGGGGTTTGGAGGCAGCGCAAATCCAATTGGAGGATTTGGCACTCAGAGTGCGGCCCCTCTTCAACGCTGTTCCTGGACATCTCAGTTACCGTATTGCTGCTAGTAAGCGCTCAAGGAAAAAAAAAAACAAGCGTTTTGACCGGAATCCTGCTAATATTGGGGCACATTGTGTGGTGACCTTTTGCTGTTGCGGTAAAGGCAGTGTTTTGGCTCCAAGGAGCGCCCGGAGTGTAACAGATCTGAGTATTTGGAGAAAGGATACTCTTGAAGGATCTGATGACTGGAATTGAACGCTCGAGAGTACTATTTTACATTTGGGTAAAAGAATACTGTTAACAAGAGTACATTTTGAAACTGGGGCGCTGATTCTGTTTCAAGTTTAATCTCAAAGAACAGGGGCATTATGGCTGCGGCAAGTATGGCAGCACCTCCACCTTTCCTTCCGGAAGCGGGCACGCCCAATATAAGATGGGACAGATGGAAAAGGCTGTTTGATACTTATCTCATCGCGATAGGCGGAGATAAATTTTTATCTGCAAGGAAGGAAGCCATCCTTCTACACAATTTGGGCGCGTAAGGGCGCAGTGTGTACGATGGGTTACCGGAACCAACTCAAGAAGGTCAAGGGGAGGCTGACCCTTATGGCACGGCGGTAAAGAAACTTGAAACTCATTTTGAACCCAGGAAAAATGTCACGTTTGAGAGACATAAGTTCTTTAAAAGGGGACAGGAACCGCAAGAACCAGTTGAGAATTTCATAGCTGCGTTGAGAACTCTGTCATTCATGTGATTTTGGTAACCTTGCTGACTCATTAATAAGGGATCAATTAGTACGTTGTACTAATAGTGAAAGGATACAGGAGAGGTTGCTGTCCAGAGATCTTCCACTAGAGGCGGCGGTAGAATTGGCATGAAGTATGGAACAGACAACCAAATATATGTCAAATATGAAGGCGGACAAGTACGGGAGTGAAGTTGCTGCAATTAGAAGTCCTACTCCAAGGAAACCAACGTCTTTCAGAGAAATCAAATGTTTTAAATGTGGCAGTAATCGGCATATAGCCTCAAGTGTTTTCTGTCCGGCGAGGAACATTAACTGCTTAAAGTGTAAGAAGAGAGGTCATTTTGCAAGGGTCTGCAAGGAGTCAGGACAAGTTAACTGTGTGGATATAGGTAATCCGGAACAAGAGGAAAGTCATGGTGAACCACTTCAGGGAAAGCACGTTTTGGAAATTGCTTAATTATACCCTGAGGGGAGAGGTCCTACAGATGTTTTTTTGGTCCTGGTCAGGGTGGTAACAATGAAAGTTGACAGTTGTTCACTGTGGACCCTTATATCAAGGAAGACGTATGAAGGATGTGTGCAAGGGAAAGTGGAACAACTTAGCGAACATGAAATTGAGCCATATGCTTATGGAAACATTAAGATCAAGGTTCTTGGAAAGTTTTGTGCGTCCATTAAATACAAGGGGCGCAGTTGCGATGCAGATGTGTATGTCACACATGAAGGTTCATCCTTGTTAGGGTGGGCAGAACAAAGGAAGTTGGGTATAAGAATCCAAGCTAATGCAGAGTGTCCTGTGACGGTGGCAGAAGTAAAAGATGTTTGGGAAAAGAAGTATCCTAGGGTGTTTACAGAGGATTTGGGGGTATTGAAAGACTTTGAGCATGGTATTGTACTAAAGAAAGGTGCAGTACCCAAAGTGCACAAAGTTAGACCCATTCCACACAATTTGTATGATAAGGTAAAGCTAGAATTACAAAAACTGCTACAGGGTGGTATCATTGAAAGAGTGGAGAGCTCTGAGTGGCTTTCACCGGTGGTGGTAGCAGCTAAGTCCAATGGTGACATCAGGCTCTGTGTGGACCTAAGGGACTTAAATAGAAATATTTTGGTTGATAAACACCCTCTTCCCAATATTGGAGAAAAACTGTCCACGCTTGAGGGTGCAACTGTGTTTTCTGTGGTAGATTTGTCTCAAGCGTATCATCAGGTACCTTTGCTGAAAGAAAGTCAAATTTTAACGGCATTTGTGACTCCCTTGGGAACATTTAAATATTGCAGAATGCCTTTTGGGCTGGCGTCTGCAGCCGCTGTTTTCCAGAGAGTAATGGAAACTGTGTTAGAAGGTGTACAAAATGTAGTGGTATTTCAGGATGACATTCTTGTCTATGCTGGCTCGGAGGATGAACATGATGTGATTTTTGCGAGGGTGTTGGAGAGACTGGATGAAGCAGGGTTGACAGTAAAGAGGAGTAAATGTAAGATAAAAGTGAAGAGTGTGGAGTTCTTGGGGCATGTAGTTGACAGTAGTGGTGTGAGACCTAGACAAAGTCTAGTAGAGTCAATCAAGAATGCGCCCAGACCCGAGAATAAGGAGCAGGTGAGATTGTTCCTTGGTCTTGCAGAGTATTATCACAGATTTGTTGAGAACTTCACAAGTTTATCTACGCCATTGAGGTTACTCCTTGGTAAGGGGGCAACATTTTTGTGGTGCAAAGAGTGTGAAAAGGCATTTAAGGATATTAAAGAGGCAATAGTGAATGCACCGTCAATTGGAAAGTTTGTAGTGCATGACAAGTGTGTGTTGGTTGTGGACGCTAGTGGTGTAGGATTGGGTGCAACTCTTTTACAGTTTAACAAGGATAATGAGGAGAGAGTGATTGCGTTTGCCTCACGGCCGCTGAGAGGGGCTGAAACAAATTATTCGGTTATTGAAAGAGAAACGCTTGCTATGTTCTGGGCGATTCACCATTTTAAATTTTTCTTGTGGGGTAGAAAGTTTGTAGTGAGGTCTGACCACAAGCCTATGGTCCAGCTTTTTGAGAGTGCAAGATGGGCGATGGGCTCGCCCAGAATTAACAGATGGGGATTGGGATTGCAATTGTTTAATTTTGAAGTGAGTTTCTTACCCGGAAAGAAGAACGTCGTAGCGGACTATTTGTCTAGATTACCAGGGAAAGAAGAAAGAGAGATTGAGAAGGGTATGAAAGAGGAGATGTTGGATGAGGCAGTTGTGGCCGAGGTTGAGCAGGCTGTTACGCGTGATGTATGGTTGCGAGAAGGGCAGAAAGATGAAAACTTGGAAATGGTGAAGACATGGACTATGGAAGGATGGCCAGAAAAAAAAAAGTTAGACAGGAACTTCCACATATGGTGGGAAATTAAAGATGAGTTGTATTGGATGAATGATAAGTTGTGGAGGGAAAACATTGTGTACCACCAGAAGGTATTAGGAAGATGTTGATAGACATAGCTCACCAAGGTCATCCGGGAGAGGGAGCAATGAAGAGGAAGTTGAGGCAAAGCTATTGGTGGCCAGGTTTGGACAATATGGCAGAAATGAAGGTAAAACATTGTGCAATGTGTCAATCCTGTGATAAGAGTAAAGTGGTTTGTGAAACTCCCATGATTCCTAATACTATTCCCAGTCAGCCTTGGGTGAAATTGGCTGTTGATATTATGGGCCCCATTGCAGGTTTGGGAGAGAGTGGTAAATACTTGCTAGTATTGGTAGATTTTCATTCTAAATGGATAGAGTGGGAGTCAGTGAGAGATGTGACAGCAAATGAGATAATCACATTTTTGGAAAATATCTTTATGAGAGAAGGTGTTCCATCTGAACTAGTAACGGACAATGGTGTGCAATTTGTTTCAGTGAAAATGAAGAATTTTCTATCTAGTTATGGTATAACACACACAAGAACTGCGTTATATCATCCCAGAGCAAATGGACTGGTAGAGAGAGTGAATAGGTACCTCAAGGCAAGTATTCAATTGGCTTTGAACAAGGGGCAACCATGGAAAGAGGTGTTAAAGCATGTGACGTGGAGCTATGTAACCACTCCACACTCTATTACTGGGGTTGCACCTTTTGTTTCTCTCAAAGGGAGAGAACCAGGGACTAAGTTGTGTCCAGGTTGGCTTGGTTTGGCAAGGTCGGTTGTGATTGATAGAGAAGAGATTATGAAGTTAATAAAGGAAGGTCAAGTGAGGAACAAAGAACATTTTGATGACAGGAAGAAAGTAAAGGAGCGTGAATGGTATGTGGGTGAAGAGGTATACATTAAAAATCCCAGGGTTGTGGAAAAGTGCACTGAGAGCAAATTTATTGGACCTAAAATTATTTTTGCTGTAAGGAATGGTGTTGTTATTCTAGAAGGAGGTGAAGTTTGGTCAAAGGGAAGACTGGCAAAAGCTAATGAAGTATATCAACCTGAGGATCATGATGTAGATTGCCAGAGCAAAATGAATGAAGAACTCAGGGGTCAGAGTGGTATGTATGAGCAGCCAAAGGATAGTAATGGCTATGATCTGAAGCCGATGTGTGAGGGAAGTGAGGGTGTTACTTCAAAAGGAAGAATGGTTAAAAAACCTGGTTGGATGAGAGAATATCTTGGTTGAACTATATCTTGTATTTGATATTCTTGAATTTTTTTAATCCATGTATTATCATAATGGAATTTTTAGTATTGTTTAAATCTATTATATTCTAGTTGTATTGCAACGAAATATTTTAAATTTTGGTTGTTTGATATTTTTTTTTTATTTTGTTAGAAAAATGAATTAGAGTGTTATTCACAAATGTTTTTGTTATTATGTTACTTGTTTTAAGGGGGGGAGATATGTAGAGATGTTTGTTTACAATAGGGCTCGCGCTTGCCGTCACTCGCTGATCCGTATCGTGCCTAGTTGAGTGTTCTATTGTGGGCGCAGGGCGAGACGCGAGTGACGGTTGGCGGAGCCACGGATTCATGTGTGCTCCCTGCGGGCCTGCTGTCATAATAAAGCTTATGCTTTAAATACTTACCCGCCTCGACAACATCTTTTCATGGCTCTGTCCTGTCCTGGGCATGCAGGAACTGGGGTGCGCACCGAGCTGATGCGGAGGTGCTTGTATGGCGGGCCCGCTGTCCCACGCCTTGTCGCCAATGAAAGGATATCATGGAGGAGGTTTCCTAGTTTATTATGAAGCAGGCCCACCAGAAGTCCCTAGATTGGTCGACACTCCACTCGCTTCCCAACCGTCCTTCTCTGTCTCACGAGCTTCCCCAGAACTCAGAGCAAAGCTCGTGAGACCGAGTAGCTCAAAAGAAAACATCACACGTGATATTCATTACATTGAGCTGTGGCCTTCATCATTGAAGCCTGGCTGCACACACGCATTGCTGAGACACTGAGCATCAGCGCATGCGCAGAAAGGAGACACTGGCAGGGCTATCAGAAAAAGCATACTGTGGGGACATCACGTGATTGCGGGAGCGTGTTCTCGCGAGATCTCGCGAGACGGGATCTCGCGAGCCCACGCTCCGCAGGAAAACGTTCCCGCTTCAGAGTTGGCGCCCTGCCAGCTGAAGCGGTCTTACAGGAGCGCTGCTCCTGACCACATGAGAAGGAGAGTGAGTTGCAGGACTCTCACCACAGCCACTGGAGGCTTCATGGGGGCCCTAGGAGTTTACAGCGTGCCACCGGTGTGCACAACCCTTCCACAGTGAAGCAACTGGGGAAGCACAGGACTTGGTCGCATGGAACAGTGAGTAAGCGCCCCGCGCCACCAGGCCGCCTTAGAACCTCTCCACTTGTTGTCAGTCAATAAAGACTGTTAGAAATCCTACAGCGTCCTGTCATCCATTTAGGCCACAACATAACTGGCGACGAGGATACCTGAAGTCCCACGGACCCACCATGCAAGGCGCCACACCACCCCCTGCATTTCTCCCCTTGCCAGGGACACCGGCGATTCCGTGGATGCAATGGGAACCCCTTTTTTCCACCTACTTGGAAGCGGTGGGCGGCACGCGATATGCTCCCATCAGGAAGAGGGCGATGCTGTTGAATGCGCTAGGGGTTGAAGGTCAGCGTATCTTTGCCGGCCTTAAAGAAATACCTGCGGCCGACGATGACGCCGAAGACGACGACGTTTACAAAGAAGCCACTCGTCGCATCATGAAGAGGTTCACCAACAAGGAGAACATTGTACTGCACAGGTTGAGATTCTACACTCGCAAACAGGAAGGGAGCGAACCCGTGGATGACTACATCACCAGGATGAGGGAACTCGCTTCTCTTTGCGCCTTCGGAGAAAATGCAGAACAGGTCATCTGCGACATGCTCGTTGTCCACACCAACTCTAGGAAAGTACAGGACAAGCTCATCCAAGAAAAGGAGGTCACCCTCGATAAAGCCATCCAGATTGCCAGGGCGGAGGAAGAAACCTCCAGCAGACGCAAGGAGGCGGGAAGTCACCTGCCCGTGCCCGAAATGGCGGCGCTACAATGGAGAGGTCGCAGAGACAAGCAATCCCGCGACGGCCCCAAAGACAAAAGTCCCAGGAAAAAGGAGGCACCGAAATGCTACAGATGCGCCAGCCTCAAGCACATGGCGAACGACCGCGACTGTCCCGCCAGGAATAAGGAGTGCTCCAAGTGCGGACGCATTGGCCACGTGGCTCCAGCATGCATGTGGCGGGAGAAAACTGTGTCCCGTGTTGACAGTGACTGCACCTCAACCGATGAGGATGAACTGCAGGACAGACCCATGGTTGTCATGGTCAATGCCCCCCATGCCAGAAGAGAAAAGCCCCACTGCACCATTAAAGTGGACGGAATGGAAACGCGCGTCATGGCTGATTCGGGATCCGACCTCACCATTCTGCCCATCAACACGTACAAGGAGATGATGGGTCAGGAAAAAGTGGAGATTAGATCAACCAGGCAAAAACCCACCGTGTTTGGAGGGGCAACGGTCGACCTGTTGGGCCACATCAAGGCCCGTATCGATTTCAAGGGGAGGTCTACCACCACCAAAGTGTATTTTTCTCCCAAAGGTCCAGCCGTGCTGGGGTGGGATGACCAACACAAACTCAGCATGAAACTAGATCCCAGCACTCCGGAACAGGTGCTCATGATCTCGTCAGGAGCAGCGCAAAACTACAAGGAGATCTTTCCAAACCTGTTTTCTGAGAAACCGGGAAAAGTGAAAAACTTCGTCCACAAAATTCGGCTGAAACCCAACGCCACTCCAGTCAAGCACAAAGTAAGGGCAGTACCTGCCACCGCAAGACTAGCTTTGGACGCCCACCTGAGGAAGATGGTCGAAGAAGGAACCATTGAAACCGTGGAATCCTCGGAGTGGCTGAGTCCGGTAGTACTAGTAAAGAAAAAGTCCAGCAACGACCTCAGGATCTGTATCGACCTGAGAAGCCTGAACTTGGAGGTGATCACGGATAGCTTCCCACTCCCCAGCATCAATGAGATCGTCCTCATGATGAAAGAGGCGGCCATTTTCTCGAAGCTGGACATGCGTGATGCCTATCACCAGATTCCCCTACACAAGTCCTCCCGCCCCCTGACGGCGTTCATCACTCCTTTTGGCACCTTCCAATACACCCGCATGCCTTTCGGGTTATCGTCCGCAGCATCCGCATTCCAGAGGATGATGAACTCCCTACTGAAAGGCCTCACCAATGTCTCATTCTTCCAAGACGACATTCTGGTATACGCCAAGGACAACGAGACCCATGACAAGGCACTCAAGTCAGTCCTAAGCAGACTTCAGGAGGAAGGCATTCACCTACGCCATGAAAAGTGTGTCTTCGGGGTGAACAAAGTAGAGTATCTTGGGTACTGCATCTGGAGTGATGGGGTAAACCCCAAGAGGAACCTCATGGAGGCCATTACTGAAGCACCGGCGCCGATGTCCAAAGAGGAACTACGCTCATTCTTAGGCCTAGCTGAGTACTATGCCAAATTCGTCCCCAGGTTCTCTGAGACCACGTCTCCCATGAGGGAGCTTCTGAAGAAGGGGGCAGCGTACTCTTGGGGCCCAGAACAAGATGAGGCTTTCATCGAAATCAGGAATAGGATTCTACACGCGCCGTGCCTTAAACCATACAACCCTGAATGGGACACCTACATCACCACTGACGCCAGCGCATACGGCCTAGGGGCCACCTTGACCCAGAAAAAGGGCGACACAGAGAACATTGTGGCGTTCGCATCCAAGGCATTATCCTCATCCGAGAAGAATTACTCTACGGTAGAGAAAGAGATGTTGGCATGCGCTTGGGCCGTCGACTACTTCAGATCATACGTATGGGGGACAAGATTCAAGTTGATCACCGATCACAAGGCCCTAATTCACATGCTGAGCCCGGGCGGCACCAAGACGGCCACCCCCAGACTGGCCAGGATCGCCGCGAAGCTCCAAGAGTATACCTATAAGATACAACACATTGCGGGCTGGAAAAACGCACAAGCGGACTGCATGTCCAGGCTCCTCAACCAAAGCGCCCCCGGCACCACATTCCTGGAAGACGAATGTGTCGTTGCGTCCATCGGCGACCTGAGGAACGTCGAGTACATGGAAATGAGCGAGCGCCACTGGCAGGAAGAGTTCGAGCAGGACTACGCTCTAAGGCACGTAAGCACCTGGGTTCGAAATGGATGGCCCAACGAGAGAGCGATCCCCGAAGGCCTTCGTCCCTACTGGAAGGTGAACGAGGAAATCACCGCCATGAACGGTCTCATTCTCAGAGGTGATCAAATCATCCCACCCAGCGGAATCCGCAAAGTCATACTGTGCAGAGCACACTCGGGCCACTTAGGGTGCAACATGACCAGAAGAAGGATACGCGACGCATACTGGTGGCCAAGTATGGACCAGGACGTTCGGCAGATGGTCGATAGGTGCCACGAATGCTCCAACAGCGACAAGCGCCTAGCCATGAGGCAAGCCCCCATTCTGCCCACCGAAGTCCCCAAAGGGGTGTGGCGAAAACTGGGGCTGGATTTCATAGGGCCGCTGGACAACATGCCCCCAGAGCACAGATATGGGATAGTCTTGGTCGACTATTTTTCCAAATGGGTGGAAGCTGACTTCACCCCGGACATCACCACGGGAACAGCCATTGAAACACTCACCGCCATATTCCAGTGGGAGGGCCTGCCCGAAGAACTCGCCACGGACAACGGAGTCCAGCTAGTCTCCAGAGAAATGGAAAAATTTCTCAAGCTCAACAACATCAAACAGCGAAAAGCAAGCCTATATCACCCACAGGCAAATGGCCTAGTCGAGCGGGCCAACCGCTTCATCAAAGGGGCGCTGCAACTGGCTCACGCCTCGGGCCTAGACCCATACAAGACGGTCAAAGTAGCTGTAGAGGCCCACCGTCTCACCCCCAACGCCGTCACAGGTGTTTCACCGTTCCATCTGCTGAGGGGGAGAAGGGCGGCATCCTCACTGGTACCACCATGGCTTCAGCAAGTGAGGGCCGACGAAAACGTTGACATGGTTGACGTAACGTGCCGCATGCAGCGCAACAAAGAAGCAATGAAAGCACAGGGGGATTTGCGCCGAGCCGCTCGACACACACAAGTCAACAAAGGGGATCTGGTGAAGATACGACTTCCCCACAAGGACACCTCCACAGGTTCCAGATACAGCAGTCCCATAGAAGTCATGGAGAGAGGGACAAACCACATCTGCACCAGCGATGGCAGGAGATGGAATCTAGAGAGGGTAGCCATGTACCGCAGGAAAGAAGACACTGTACACTTGCCAGGAGACACTGGAGGAGATCAAGTCTGCCAAGAGCCATACGAGAACCATCACCTCCCAAGTGGAGACATCATAGAGCCGCACCATCACAACGACTTCGCAAGCTCCCTTCCCCCAACTACACCCAGGGGATCACAGCAAGGAGCTGGACAAAGAGAACCCGAATCACCAGCACCCTCCCAAGGACACTTCATCGATCCCGCTCCATACCCGGATCCTGGCAGGCCCCAGAGAGAGAGAAGGAAACCCAGGAAATATGCGGACTTCATCATGGAGTGACCTCCCATTCTTTTTTCCAGCAGAGGAGGTGTGTGGGGACATCACGTGATCGCGGGAGCGTGTTCTCGCGAGATCTCGCGAGACGGGATCTCGCGAGCCCACGCTCCGCGGGAAAACGTTCCCGCTTCAGAGTTGGCGCCCTGCCAGCTGAAGCGGTCTTACAGGAGCGCTGCTCCTGACCACATGAGAAGGAGAGTGAGTTGCAGGACTCTCACCACAGCTCCTAGGGCATAACACCACAGCCACTGGAGGCTTCATGGGGGCCCTAGGAGTTTACAGCGTGCCACCGGTGTGCACAACCCTTCCACAGTGAAGCAACTGGGGAAGCACAGGACTTGGTCGCATGGAACAGTGAGTAAGCGCCCCGCGCCACCAGGCCGCCTTAGAACCTCTCCACTTGTTATCAGTCAATAAAGACTGTTAGAAATCCTACAGCGTCCTGTCATCCATTTAGGCCACAACACATACGCAAAAAGGGGAACATTAACGAGCATGCGCAATGAGGATCTACTCCCAAGGGAAAATGAAACATTTCCATCACTCAGAGCCTCGCGGAGGCACCGCGGAAGTTGCGCTCAGGTTATTAATGGACCCGGGCTGCAGAGCTACTAAACAGACATGTGCAGTGCTGAGAGGCTGCACACGCGCATTGCTAAGACACTGAGCACCAGCGCATGCGCAGAAAGGAGACACTAGCAGGGCTACCAGAAAAAGCATACGCAAAAAGGGCAACATTAACGAGCATGCGCAATGAGGATCTACTCCCAAGGGAAAATGCAAAATGTCCATCACTCAGAGCCTCGCGGAGGGACCGCGGATGGTTGCGCTCAGATTATTAATGGACCCGGGCTGCAGAGCTACTAAACAGACATGCGCAGTGCTGAGAGACAGATCCACAGCGCGTGCGCAGAATCTGTATCCTGGAACACGTGGCTAGAGATTGGAAAGTAGACCCGGGAGGAACGCCTCCATCTCACAAAACCTTGGAGAGTGCACTCAGAACTTCGCAGAGTAACTTAAGAGGCCTGAGCTATCAGTCCTAATCACTGGAGCCGGGCTGCAGAGCTAGTACAGTCACGGGCACTGCTCATATCTTCCAGAATGAAAAACCATGAGATCTACGTCACTCGAATGCCCCACCCACCCGTTCACTAGGCCCCACCCACCTGGTGGCTAGGCCCCACTCACCTGTTCGCAATCTATTTTACTTGTTTGTTTGTTTATTCATTTATATGACACCCGACCCGAGGATTACTTTCAACTTGGTTACAGTATTTACATAGAATGGATTAATAAGGCAGAACATTACAGTAAGAAATATAAAAAACACATAGGCAAGTATAATTATACATATATACAGGATCACATAAGAGACTTCCTGGTCAGCCTAATATATTTTGCTATTTGCAGGACTAAGGTAGGCCATGGGAGTTGTTGGTAGCGAGCCAGTTGATAATGTTGCGCCTGAATACAAAGAAGAGAACGGGTAAGGCTTTTCACGCCTAGGCTGCCATGACCGGGAAGCTAGTTCCTCCTACCTTTTTTAGCTTGAAGCTGTGTACAACTAGGCGTGCTCAGTTAATAGTCCTAGTAGGGCGGGTCGGGGAGTGTTTGTTGATTCTCTCAGATAGGTATATAGGGGCTGCATGGTAAACGCATTTGTGCGTTAGTAATAGGATTTTGTGCATGATTTTATCTTTTGTGTCTAGCCACCTCTCCTGGGTACAGCTCTTAAGGCATTATTTTGCAGGTTTGGATTTTGTTGATTAGGTCTTTGTTGGCCCCTAAGTAAAGAGCATTGCAGTAATGCAGCTTGGATAAGATAAGTGCTCTCGTACTATATTACTATACTCTCTTTGTACTATATGGGCCTCATTACCACCCAGGCGTTAAGGGTTAACGCCGTCGTTAACCCTTAACGCCTATTCTGATTTTAACGGCTGCTTTTAGCAGCCGTTAAAATCCATGGCGCTAACTTGCCATGATGCTAATTACGCCACCGTAATTTACGGTGGCGTAATTAGCGCCTTCCCCACTCCCATTATGCCCTATGGGGCAAAAATGGGAATGGGGAAGGGAAAATGGGAAATGGGGATTTACCGCCCCACTCACCTTGGAATGGGGCGGTAAATCCGCCATCCACCATGGTGTAAACATAGTTTACACCATGGTGGTAAAGTTGGCGCAATTAGCGCCTGGGTCGTAATGACCCCCTATGTGTTTTATTAAGGCCCAGGATTGTAATATAAGCACTAAATGTGCAAAACCTATTAAAGAATACATCATAAATATATAGATTCAAATTTGTACGTCTATGTGAACTGGTGCATTATTAACGTGATAAAGGAATCTTGAAAACACACGCCATGATAGCTTTTATTTTCTTAATCCACATGTAATATAAGTATTCGCCATAGTGGAGACCGTAACACGTGTCCTTCATTACGGTTAACTAGTTTTGAAGGCAAACATGAGTGCATTTCAGCAGTACCAGCAAAGAAACATTTACTCCCATCAGATGTGCTGTTAAGAAATGCCAAAGGGCACAGTTACTTGCTGGTATCGCGTGGCAGGAAAGGGATGGAAGCACACAAATCCAGTGGAGATGCGGAAGTGGCTGGGAAACCCGGAGACTCCACGCTCTCCCCCGGAGACCCAGAGAAGAGCTTAAAAACCCTGAGTCTCTGGGTTAAACCCAGAGACTAGGCAGGTATGCTAGGCACTCCTCTGATATCTGCGGCCTCCTAGAGGAACTTGACTCGATGTCCTCGGTCTCACTGCAACATGGTTCACGGCCAGCTCTGTCACAAGCTTTAACACTCTCCTCCCTGATGGCTACAAGAGCCTCTCCGTGCCCTGCTCTCCTGAACATCCGTGAAGACCTGCTCTCCAACCTTGATTCCATCACCCCCTGTGTCCTCATCTTACTTGATCTTTCTTCTGCCTTTGACACAGTCAACCATGCCATCCTGCTTAACCATCTCCGTAATAACCTGGGTATCACCAATCAGGCCCTGGCTTGGATGACTTCTTTCCTTTTCGATAGACCCTCCCAGGTTCAACTTGGGTCCTTCCTCTCCTCTATCTCTATCTCTACCTGCGGTGTTCCCCAGGGGTCTAAACTATTTCCCTGGCTGTTCAACCAATACCTGCCACTTCTTGGCCACCGCATTGCCGCTCTCTTCCCCAACTTTCAGTGCTATACGGATGCCACTCAAATACTTTTCAGGCTCCCTTCGGCAACCTCTTCCCTTCTCTCATCTCTGACTGTGTGTCTACTATCCAGGAGTGGTGTGCCGGCAATGATCTCTGCCTTAATGCTAGTAAGACTGAGATTCGCCTCATCGCACACCTGCTCCCTCCTTTCCTTTCACGCTCTGGCCAGCCTCTCTTGGCCCTCTTCCTGCTCTCACCTGTGAGACTAAAAACTTTGGGGTCTTCTTCGACTCCACACTCTCCTTCTCTTCTCATATCTCTGAAGTCACTAAGAAGTCACACTACCAGCTGCACATCCTCAGAGGTATACTTCCTTTCCTCTCCTTCCCCCAAAAGCTCTGTCTCCAGTGCTCTGGTACTCTCAAGGCTGGAGTACTGCAACAACCTCTTTCTAAATCTGCCTGCCTCTACTCTCCACCCTCTGCAACTCTTCCAAAACAGGACTGCAAGACTTGTCCTTGGCATCAAGCCCAGGGATCGTTTCTCTCCAGAACTGAAATCTCTGCACTGGCTACCAGTGGCACAGAGAATTAAATTCAAAACCCTCTGCATCATACACAAGGCCTTCTGGGGCCTGGGGCCTCAATACCTTTGAATCTCTTCCTAAATATCTTCCTTCTCGAACTCTTCACTCATCCGCCTCGAACTCCCTCAGGGTCAGTCGCTTCTCCAAGCAACGAGTTGGTGGTAGATCTCTTTCTTCAGCTGGGGTCTCCCTCTGGAACAGCCTCACTGCCTCTCTGAAACTTGGGAGAACCATCTCTGGTTTCGGAAGCACCTCAAGACCTTCCTCTTTGCTTCTGCTTTCTCTCCTCCTCTCCCCTGCTGATCTCCTGGCTGAAACTAAAACTGCACTGGTTTCCTGGTTATCCTCTGATCTCAGGCCCAGGTCCTCTCCCTGCCATTTGCACTGCCCCCCTGGCAACCCTTGCACTTGGGAGCTGTTTCTGTATCCCTACAGCCCCCTACCAGCACTTGACACTTGATGTCTGCACTTACCCTTGCACTTGCCACTAGCTGCCAGCACTTTTTATTTATTGTTTCATATATTTTACTGTTACCCTATGTACTGCACTGCCCCTCCTCCCCATTTCCCCCACACTTTTCCCACTCCCCACATCACCTGCACTTGCGCAATCTCAATGTCACCCAGCCTAGTAAAATCGTTGTCCCTGTCTTCCCTCTGTTACCCCTCCCTTGCCTTGTCGCACCTTGAAACAATTGTGTATAGGTGTGTTATAAATCCATATCATATCATGCAGTCATGTGACTGGAGGCAACGTGGCCACGGCGAGCACAGCAATAAAGCAGGTTGAGTTGCACACCCCAACTGTGTGGTTGTGGTCCTTTCAGTGCATGTATACCAGGCCTTGAGACCCGACAAGGAATTAACCCTTGCAATCGCTGTGGTCTGCGCTGTCACCCGCTCGGGAGAGAACATTTCCCCACAGCATTCCTCCCCGTGAACAAAGGTCGGGAGGCAGTGACGGAGCCAGTCAGCTAACCCAATTACTCCAGGAGAAGTGGTGACCCCTGCTGAGCCAATCCTGGACCCAGACCCACAGGCTGCTGCCTGCCTCAGGACTCAGAACTAGAGGTTCTTGCAACACCTGCTCCAGGCCTGTGCACCGACTGCATGCTCTAGACTAAGGCTAGAGGTAGGAACCATAGCTCTCCAGTGCCGCCACAGCATCTGTATGACAAGAAGCAGAAGGCACACTGCAGCCCCAAACTCACGTGCACAAGGCAACAGCTACACACATCCCCATGTGAGGTGCACCACAGACCCTGAAGAAAGCCCAGAGGGACAGATCTTCATCCACTAGTAGAAACATGAGTGCCCCCGCGCAGGCCCAAGACTCTGCCGTGACAGCACCACAGAGGAGGGGCACAATCCTGCTGCCGTCGCTACTCCCTTTCGACATGGCCGACACCACTAGCCTGGGACCACGGTGGATCAGATGAAGGAAAGAATTTGATGCATACCTCTGCACTCTCGGCCCGCAAGAGGACAAGCATATTATTCTACTCACCGTCACAGCTGGCCCAGAAGTGAGGGACATCATCTTTGAACTGCCTGAAGACATTGAATACTCATACTGGATCTAAAACGCATAACAAACTAACGCTACTCCCAGGAGGGAGCTTGGACAAGTTTGTGACGTGCCTCCGATCCAGAGTGAAGCACTGCGAATTTCATCTCTACACATATGACAAAGCCATCAAATTGCAAGTAATCGCAGGATGCGAATCAATGATCCCAAGGAAGAAGCTGCTACAAACGCCACACACTCTGGCAGAAATACTCATCTTAGCAAGGACAATGTCAGCACTAGACCTCCAGATGTCCACCCTGAGCAACATCCACATTTCTCCGGCGGTTGCAATAAAAGAGGAGGCAATTAACAAAATTGCGATCCTGCTGCAAGACGCCAAAACGGAGAAACAACAATGCTCCCAATGTGGCTGCGTCCTCCAACACGACAGAACCTGCCCGGCCATTGACCAGATATGTTCTGCGTGCCATGGTGAAGACCATTTCACAATGATGTGCACAACCCCAAAGCATCCAGACCCCGCCTAGCAGAACAAAGGACCAACTGGCACAGGACACCTCCTCGACCATCACGCGAGGAGAGGACTAGGTATATGGAGAGGAGACACAACAAGGAAAGACGACAGACCAGATCGAGAAGTTACCCCTTCCCAGAAGACCGCCAAAAAGGGAGAATACAGATTCATCACCTGTGCACTCGCAAACCCTCCACGAGTGAATCCGAATCTCAATCCAGCACTGAGCAATGGAAAAGATGGTATCTATATGTCCTGGGAAACCCAACAGCCTCGGAACATAGCCTCACATTGCCCATCACCATACAAGGGTCAGAATTTGAATTTCTGGTGGACTCAGGTGTCACAGTCAATGTGATGCCACAATGTGAATACCGCAAGCTCACACCCGTGCCAAAATGAAAAGAGGCCTGGGTGTACATTTACGCCTATGGAGCAAAATGGCCACTCGCATGCCTGAGAGCCTTCATGACCACGACAAACAAAACTGGGTGCTCATTCACGTCCTTGCCACCGAATCCTCCTGCAGATGTATACTAAGTTGTAAGCCTGCAATACAAATGGGACTCATCCACCAACTACACCAAGTGATGGCAGGTAAATACATCACTCCCACTGCCAAAGTTGAAGCCAGCTTCCCGAACCTCTTCAAAGGCATAGGAAAACTGAGAGGGTGCAAGGTTCAGCTGCACATTGAGAAATTGATAAAGCCCATCGCTCAACACTACAGAGGAATCCCAGTTAACATTCAACATCAGGTAGAAAAGGAAGTACTCTCTCTCATCGACAATGACATCATAGAACCGGCATCGTGCCCAACTCCATGGGTCTCCCCAGTATTGCCGGTACCAAAAAATAGACCAGAGGGGCAGATTAGGCTATATATGGACATGCAAGTTCAGAATAGACCGATACAACGGGAACACCACTAGTCACCACGCATCACAGATATGATGCACCTACTCAACAGAGTGAAATTCTTCTCTCGCTTAGACTTAAACAAAGGATACCATCAGGTGGAATTGGGGGAAGAGGACCAGTACATTACAACGTTCGCTATACACTTTGGTCTTTTTCGGTATAAACGTCTGAACTTCAGAATTTCCTCGGCTGCTGAGATATTCTAGGAGGAAATACGCAAAGTGATCTGCCATACCCCCCACTGTCTCAATTACAGCGACGACATCCTTGTCTTCGGCCAGTCACAAGAATCCTATGACGCGACTCTCATCAGAGTGTGCTCAGCCCTCAGCAATGCAAATCTGACTCTGTACAAAGAGAAATGCGTCTTTAATAAAACAGCACTTAAATTCGTTGTCCACATTTTTTCTGAGAAGGTCATCTAACCTGACCCTGACAAAATCCACACATTGAGGGAAGCACCCCACTCGAAAAACATCGCACAAGTGAGATCCTTCCTAGGACTGGCAAGCTACTGCACGTGATATTTACCAGACTTCACCTCCACCAGTGCCCCACTTCGCACCTTGACTAAGAAGAACCACATATCTGTCTGGGAGACAGCCCAACAGAAGGCGTGTGACAAGAACCACTAGGACATTGCCACAGCCATCTGCATGTCAACTTCGACCCCAACATGCACACGGAGGTCACTGTCAATGCCAGCCCCGTAGGATTGGGGGCCATCTTACCACAGCACTCCGGCAGCGAGCATGCAAGCAGGAAGATAGTGTCATATGACAGCAAAAGCCTCACTGAGGCAGAACAGCAGTACTCACAAGCAGAAAAAGAAGCACTGGGCATGTGAACACTTCCACCTGTTCCTATATGGCAAACCATTCACAGTCATCACGGACCACCAGACCCTGGTCACCATATACAGAAAACCTACTGCACAGATGCCAGCCTGAATCGCACGTTGGGGCCTCTGCATACAAGAATATAGTTTCAATATCATACACAAGCCCGACAAGGAAGAACACCTGGCAGACTTCCTATCCTGCCACCTTTTTTCACAAAAATGTGCCCAACACTTTTACCTTATTCATCATTATTCCAAAATATTTATCTTTCATTGAATGAAAACAAATGACTTTGCAGAACTCTGAGTTTTTAACCAAACTATCTCATTTATTGGACTCTTTTTCCTTTATGCATACTTGTTATGCTCCACATTTAGCATAAGAACTTTGCTGGCAACCTTTGCCTTCTGGCATGTATTTATTTAAATGCCTCACACTCTGTATCACTTTGACCAATTTTACATTTTGGGTTTTTAAGCACATTTTCAACAAATGTGAACATTGACCAACAGAAGTCCACCTATGACAAGAAGATACATTTAAGAAACTTTTCAGTAGGACAAAAGGTATTAGTCCTCATACCTACCTCTGAAAATAAACTTGTCTCAAAGTTGCATGGGCCAAATGGGGCACTAGAGCAAACATGTACCTATAAAATAGCCCAACCTGATAAGAAGCAAAAGACCCACCTTTACCATGTAAATCTCTTAAGGGAGTGGACTGAAAATCCTTCCGCTACCTCAACCTTGATATTGGGCCTCATTACGAGTCCGGCGGTAACCGAGCCGGAAAAACCAGCAGGTTACAGCCGGACCCGTATTACCATTTGCCCTTTGTGATTCCCAGAATCACTGGGGCATTACGACCCCAGTGACCCAGGAATTCCGGAAGCAGAATTGTGTAAGTCCCCATTGTCATGATCTCTGCTTCCAAGAAGTCAGGACTTACCCAACTCCCTTGGAAGCAGACCCATAACCCAGGTTCCGAGCGCCAGCCGGTCCCAATTGGGACCTTTTGGACCCTGTCCTGGCGCCGGTGGCGCCAGGCTCATAAATGTGCCCAGTCCCAGCGCTGGAAGCGCCGGGCTCATAATGCTTGGGTGGACTTACCTGCGGCAGACCATGCTGCTTACTTACCTGCCAGTTGAGCCTCTGATCCTCTTCTGTTTGGGACTACTTTTCCTGTTGGGTGGGGCAGGAGCCACTCCCTAGGTTCAGAACACTGGAACTCTTCTGGAAAGCAGGAACTCTTTTCTTTCCTAGGCGTGGCTGTGGAAGGAGACACCTAAGCACTACAGGAGGCTATTTAAACCACACCCGATGGATGAATCTTGCTTTGCGTAATTCTGCATCCTCTGCAGCAGAACGCTCATCGTGTCTTCTGCATCTGATCCTGGGCCTAAGGAAAAAGGCTTACCATCCTGAATCCAGTCTTCAGCATCACCTATAAAGACAAGAAAGAACAGGTTAGCATTACGGTCTTCAGTGACAGCGCTCCGCTTACCTGATCCATCGGCTGTCACCAACGCCTCGCGCTGCATTCCGGCATCTGAAAGACAAAGGCTTACCTACTCTTCGTGCGCTCCGGAGGTCTTCGCACTGCATTCCGGCATCTGAAAGACAAAAGCTTACCAACTCTTTGCACGCTCCGGAGGCCTTCGGCGCTGCATCCCGCATCTGAAAGATAAAACCAGGTGTGTTTAAAGACTTTGGGGAACTTTAATACTCACATGCCATTACTCCTTTCACATCTAACCCAGTGGGTATTCCGGCACCCTGCAGCCGCTCCGAACTTGTACCTGCAAAGGAAAAAGACAGTTAGAGCGCATCGTGAAGCAGGCAACAAGCGCTTACTTACGTGCTTCCAGGCGCTTCTATTCATCACACAGGCTCCATCTTAAAACTCACTTCAGCCCGTCATTCGCCATCGCCGGAACCCTGCAAAACAAGATACAACATTACTAAAGACTTTTAAAGACATTAGAATTACTCGAAACTTACCGTTCGTGAAGTAAACGACGGACAGCAGTCCTCTGAAGTCAAGAGGCCTGCTCCCCTTATCCAGTGAAGAAACTGGTTTCAGCACCCTGCTCCGAAGCAGATGGAGAGCACGGCGTTCACTTACCTAAGACACCTTACCCTTCGAGTCAGACATACAGTGCACAGGGGTCCAGCCCAAAGAGCCAGCCGTGTGTTACACATCACCTTAGAAGATACGGTATACGCCCAGTCAAGACCGGCGCCTCTACGGGAATCAGGTGAGCGTTACAGAACGCAAAGCCTACCGGAAAACTCCCGTCCAGGCGCTATGGAAACCTCGGATACCGACCAGCTAGCCAAGTTACTTGGGGAACTAAGGGCAGAAGTGCATGCAGCCCGTCAGGAAACAAACGCTCTAAGAAGGGAACTGATTATTTCCAAGGAGCGAACAGATGATCTCGCTAGACAATTGCTACAGTCACAAGCCGGACAGACCCCGTTACCCGCATCTGGGGGAAATCTTCCTTCTACATCCTCTATGAATCCAGTGCAGATCAACCTACCTGGGAATGTACCTCTGGCTCCGCCCGAACGATTTTCTGGTGACCCAAAGAGGTTTGCAGTATTTATCAATCAGTGCCGGTTGCATTTCTTATGCCGGCCAGCAGCATTTCCAACTGATCAAGCTAAAGTAGCTTTCGTGCTTTCGTACCTTAGTGGTAATGCGGCAGACTGGTCGATCCCTCTAGTAAATCAAGATGATCCGGTCCTCCATGATTTTCAAGCTTTTCAGCTCAGTATGGAAAAACGTTTCGCAAGACATTCACAGGGGCAGGCCTTGGACAATGAGCTTCTTTCGTTGCGACAAGGTAATCAAGACCTTTTGGCTTATATTGCATCTTTCAACAGACTGATAGTGGAAACTCAATGGCCTGAGGACAAAAGGATTACGCTGTTTTATAGAGGTCTACGTGGAGAGCTCAAAGATGTGTTAGCCCAAGTAGTGAATCCCCCACAAGATTGTTCGGACTATATAGATTTAGTTGTTCAAATAGATCACAGACTGCAGAACAGGAAGGCCGATGGTTCCAAGTTTGATGCTCGAGGATTTTCCAAACCACCAACTCCTTCCAAAGGAGTAGACTCCGGGGAACCCATGCAAATAGGGGGCCTGAAAGTTCCTCTAACACAAAAGGAGCGGGAAAGGAGAAAACAGTTGCAATTATGCCTCTATTGCGGAAACTCAGGGCACTTTCTTCGAGACTGTCCGGTGAAACCTGCCAAGAAGGCAGTAGGAGCTGCAGTTACCAAAGTTACAAACTCTGAGCCGGGAAACGACCGCGCCCGACAAGAATAGAGGTCCTCTTGCCGAGCGTGAAAACCAGTTCCGTGACCTCGCATTTTGTGATACCTATGGTCCTCATTAGCCCTGATAATCCGGATCGATTACATGCAATTGAAGCTTACGTCGACAGCGGTGCCATCGGCAATTATGTGGATCATGAAATGGTTTTGAGGATGAATCTAACTCTTTGTCCCAAGGCTGTAAAGGACGTCATTACTACGGTGGATGGAACGGAGATAGCCTCCGGACCAGTAACGCATACCACTCAAGAAGTGACGCTCGTAAGTCAAGATGGACACCATGAGAAGATCGTGTTTGATGTGATCAAGGCCCCTCAGTTTCAGATTATTCTAGGAATTCCTTGGTTAGAGAAACACAATCCTCTGATCGATTGGCGAGCAAGAACGGTCCAGTTTCCAGAATGTGTCTCTACTTGTCACCCTCCACCTGGTGTTGCACTGGCAGCAACTTCTTCAGAGACTCCTCAGTTACCTCCCGAATACCAAGAATACCAAGATGTTTTCCGGAAGGATCAGGCTAACTCTCTACCTCCTCATAGGTCTTATGACTGCCAGATAGATCTGATACCTGGATCTACTCCTCCTTGTAGTAGAATTTATGCCCTCACCGAGCCTGAGAACCTTCACCTTCGTCAATACCTGGATCAATACCTGGCAAATGGGTTTATTCGTCGTTCCAAGTCCCCTGCTTCTTCAGCTTTGTTCTGCGTTCCAAAAAAGGAAGGAGACCTTAGAACTTGTATAGATTATCGCACCCTGAACCAGATCACCGTCAAGAATAGATATCCGTTACCTTTGATCCCTGAACTCCTGGACCAGGTCAGAAAAGCATGCATATATACAAAGTTGGACGTTAGAGGAGCCTACCATTTGGTTCGAATAAAAGAGGGCGATGAATGGAAGACGGCCTTCCGCACCAAATATGGGCTATTTGAATATCAGGTCATGCCCTTCGGACTTTGCAATGCCCCGGCCGCCTTTCATTATTTTATGAACGATGTCCTCAGAGAGCTCATAGATGTGTGTGTTGTTGTTTACATTGACGACATCCTCGTTTATTTTTCATCGGAATCTGAACATCGGAAACACGTAAAAATGGTCCTCGAAAGATTGCGTCAACACAAACTTTTCGGTAAGTTGGAAAAATGTGTTTTCAACGTGACTGAAGTTGAATTCTTGGGATTCATATTATCACCTAGCGGAGTGCGTATGGATTCAAAGAAGGTCGATGCAGTTCTCAAATGGCCATCACCATCCTCCGTAAAAGGTGTGCAAAGCATGTTAGGCTTCGCTAACTTTTACCGCAGGTTTATCCCCGAATTTTCTCGAATAGTCCAGCCCATCACTGCCTTGTTAAAGAAAAACAAACGTTTTGAATGGTCTACCGAGGCGGAACAAGCTTTCCAGGATTTGAAGACTAAATTTATCTCTGCACCAATCTTAAAACACGCTCGCCCCGAACTCCCCTACATCGTGGAAACTGATGCTTCAAGCCTTGCCATGGGGGCAGTTCTATCACAAAAGGACCCGGTAACCAATCAGTTGCATCCTGTGGCATTTTGGTCCCGCAAATTCTCGCCTCCTGAAATCAATTACACGATTACTGACAAGGAACTTCTGGCTATCAAGTCTGCTTTTAAGGCTTGGCGGCATTATCTGCTGGGGGCCCGACACACCGTTACTGTGATTACGGATCACCGAAACCTGCAATATTTGAAAACTGCAAAAGCCCAATCCTCTAGACAACTCCGTTGGGCATTATTCTTTGCCGAATTTGACTTCATAATTACCTATCGACCTGGTACAAAAAACGGTAAAGCCGATGCCCTTTCTCGAATGGGAGTGGAAGAACACTTGATCAACCCTACACCAGTACCAATCATTCCCGAACAAAGAATTCTGGGTGTAATCGCCACACAATCCATAGAGGAAGTTAAGGATAAAGCCAGGCAACTTGTAACTCCAGCAGACATACAGAATTGGCATTTGCAGGGAAAGGACTTTGCAGTAAAGGACAACTTATTGTATTTCCAAGAACGATTATACCTGCCCAGCACAGATTTACAGAAAGGAGTAATCTCTTGTTATCACGATTCTTTAATGGAAGGACATCCCGGTATGACCAAGACCTCAGAAAAGATCAAGCGCTACTTCTGGTGGCCGTCTTGGAAAAAAGATATCAGAGACTTTATAATGTCCTGTGGAGTATGCGCCCAAAACAAGAGTCAAAAGGAAAGACCAGCAGGCCTCTTACGCCCTATTGACATTCCACCTCGCCCTTGGCATACGCTTTCTATGGACTTCATCACCGATCTACCTCCATGCTCCGGATACAATACGATTCTAGTAATCGTGGACTTATTCTCCAAGATGGCGCATTTCTTTCTGCTCAAAGACTTGCCAACAGCAGCAACTCTGGCCCGAGAATTTCTGGAAAACATCGTCCGACTGCACGGTTTTCCTTCGGTTCTAATATCGGATCGAGGTAGTCAATTTATTTCTCATTTTTGGCGAAGTTGCTGTCGGTCGGCTCAAATTGATGTGAGACTATCGACCAGTCACCACCCTCAGACCGACGGACAAACCGAGAGGACCAATCAAACTCTGGAACAGTATTTACGCTGCATGCTGCAACAAACTGAAAAAACTTGGAAAGACATCCTTTGGATAGCCGAATATGCCTACAATAACTCTGTCCATTCGGGAACTGGGAAAACCCCGTTTTTTCTTTTATACGGCAGTCACCCTCGAACCTCGGAGTTGGATCCCCTCCAAGATCTTGAAACACCAGCAGTAGACTACCTGCATGCTACAATCACCCAAGCCTTTAAGGAAGCTGTTTCTCACCTTCAAAGGGCTAAAGAACAATACAGAAAAGGAGCAGATCAACATCAGAAGGAAGCCCCCCAATATCAAGTAGGGGATCAAGTCTGGTTATCCACCAAATATCTACCTCTAAAAGGGCCACGTACATTCAACCCAAGATACCTTGGTCCCTATTCCATCACTACCATAGTAAACCCAGTAGCGGTCAAGTTGGACTTGCCCCCGCACATGAAGATACATCCGGTCTTCCACGTCTCTCTATTAAAACCCGTGCAACCTCAAACCCGACTAACTAAATCTCCAAAACCTATCCTAGTTGATGGAGAACTCGAGTTTGAAGTCAAAAGCATTCTGGACTCCAAGATCTCCAAATCTAAACTATTTTACCTAATTGACTGGAAAGGCTACGGCCCCCAAGAGAGATCCTGGGAACCTGCTGAATATGTCCACGCTCCTCGCCTAATCAAAAAATGTCATCGAACATTTCCTGACAAACCCAAACCCCCGGAGAAGCCCGGTTTGGGAGGGGCCTTGAGGGGGGGTACTGTCATGATCTCTGCTTCCAAGAAGTCAGGACTTACCCAACTCCCTTGGAAGCAGACCCATAACCCAGGTTCCGAGCGCCAGCCGTCCCAATTGGGACCTTTTGGACCCTGTCCTGGCGCCGGTGGCGCCAGGCTCATAAATGTGCCCAGTCCCAGCGCTGGAAGCGCCGGGCTCATAATGCTTGGGTGGACTTACCTGCGGCAGACCATGCTGCTTACTTACCTGCCAGTTGAGCCTCTGATCCTCTTCTGTTTGGGACTACTTTTCCTGTTGGGTGGGGCAGGAGCCACTCCCTAGGTTCAGAACACTGGAACTCTTCTGGAAAGCAGGAACTCTTTTCTTTCCTAGGCGTGGCTGTGGAAGGAGACACCTAAGCACTACAGGAGGCTATTTAAACCACACCCGATGGATGAATCTTGCTTTGCGTTATTCTGCATCCTCTGCAGCAGAACGCTCATCGTGTCTTCTGCATCTGATCCTGGGCCTAAGGAAAAAGGCTTACCATCCTGAATCCAGTCTTCAGCAACACCTATAAAGACAAGAAAGAACAGGTTAGCATTACGGTCTTCAGTGACAGCGCTCCGCTTACCTGATCCATCGGCTGTCACCAACGCCTCGCGCTGCATTCCGGCATCTGAAAGACAAAGGCTTACCTACTCTTCGTGCGCTCCGGAGGTCTTCGCACTGCATTCCGGCATCTGAAAGACAAAAGCTTACCAACTCTTTGCACGCTCCGGAGGCCTTCGGCGCTGCATCCCGCATCTGAAAGATAAAACCAGGTGTGTTTAAAGACTTTCGGGAACTTTAATACTCACGTGCCATTACTCCTTTCACATCTAACCCAGTGGGTATTCCGGCACCCTGCAGCCGCTCCGAACTTGTACCTGCAAAGGAAAAAGACAGTTAGAGCGCATCGTGAAGCAGGCAACAAGCGCTTACTTACGTGCTTCCAGGCGCTTCTATTCATCACACGGGCTCCATCTTAAAACTCACTTCAGCCCGTCATTCGCCATCGCTGGAACCCTGCAAAACAAGATACAACATTACTAAAGACTTTTAAAGACATTAGAATTACTCGAAACTTACCGTTCGTGAAGTAAACGACGGACAGCAGTCCTCTGAAGTCAAGAGGCCTGCTCCCCTTATCCAGTGAAGAAACTGGTTTCAGCACCCTGCTCCGAAGCAGATGGAGAGCACGGCGTTCACTTACCTAAGACACCTTACCCTTCGAGTCAGACATACAGTGCACAGGGGTCCAGCCCAAAGAGCCAGCCGTGTGTTACACATCACCTTAGAAGATACGGTATACGCCCAGTCAAGACCGGCGCCTCTACGGGAATCAGGTGAGCGTTACACCCATTCCCATGGAGCCCCATAGGACTCCATGGGGACAATTGAAACACTTGTTCCGTCTATGACAGAGCCGGTGTTTCCATGTCTGCCTGCAGGCAGGTGGTGTTAAATCTGCCAGGTCGGACCTGGCGGAAGTGACACCTCCCGCCTTCAGGACTCTCAATCAGCCAGTCCGGAAAAAACGGTGGCAGCAGTTTTACCACCACCGTTCTTTCCGGACCGGCAGGGTCGTAATGAGGCCCATTGTCTTGTTTGATACCGGAGGAGATAGACAATTCAGAGATTATTCCCCAAGAACTATCTAGACAAAAGCAAGAAGTCTTAAACAACCTGATCATGGCATTCCACAATGTAATCTGCAAAAAAATAGGGAGAATACATGGTACTTATCATTATATCAGAACTCCAAGGGAAAATTGGTCCATTTAAAACTCAAACAAATAGTGGTGGAGGAAGATAAAAAAAATGTTGAAGACAGCCCATGGTCATCTCCTATTGTATTTGTAACAAAACCTGATAATTCTTGAGGTTTTGCATAGACTTCAGGCAGGTTAACACCATCTCAGCCTTCGATGTCTATCCTATGCCACACATTAATGAGTTAATAGATAAACTCGGAAGTGCAATCTTTATATCAACCCTAGACTTGACCAAGGGATATTGGCAGGTCCAATGGACCTGATAAGTAAAAAACTTCTTTCTCAACGCCCCTGGGACTATTCCAGTTTAAAGTCCTCCCTTTTGGCTTACATGGGGCCCAAGCCACTTTCCAACTGCTTATGGACAGGATATGAAAGCCCTACTCTGATTTCTGTGGGGCTCATATTGATGACATAGTCATTTACAGTAAGACTTGGGAAGAACATATTTTCTATCATTATACCATCAAAAGAACCCTCAGAGAAGCCGACTTACCTGCCAAATCCATCCAAATGAAAGCTGGCCCAATCAGCTGTGAAATACCGTGGCTTCTTTTTAGGGAATGGCAGTGTCCAACCCCAACGATAAAAAGTGAAAGCCATCCTAGATACCCCCACGCCTAAGACTAAGAGAGACCTCTGGATGTTCCTAGGATTGATTGGTTATTACCATATATTTATCCCTAATTTCTCGGATAAAACTGCTAGGTTAACTGACAAATTAAATAACGCGGAACCCCAGAAGATTCATTGGAATGACGAGGATGAGACATGTTACAACAACTTAAAACAAACCTTGTGCCAAAATCCAATCCTAAAAGTGGTAGATTTTTCAAAGGAGTTTGTGTTACAAACTGATGCCTCTCTCATAGGGTCAAGAGCAGTTTTGTCACATGTTTGTGATGGATTAGAACACCCTATCCTATTCACTAGTCGAAAACTCTTCCCATGTTAGATGAACTACTCCATATTGGAGTTAGAGGCCTGTGAGGAAGTGACAGTGAAAACCGAGGGCGCACTGTCTACGGCACGCAGGCAGGAAGGGGTTAATCGGGGTGTGCACGACAGTTACGAGAGGGAAGGACTGTCAGGTGTGAGAAGAGGTGCGGATGCGGAGAGAGGCGGAGCTGGGTTAAGCAATTGGCTCTACCCTCTATTCCTTTCTATTCTTCAACTGCTCCATGCCTACCACGTGCCTCAGTGCATATCATCTTTTCAACATCAGCTGGCTGCCTTCCACTTGGCCTGCATATCTCACGCCATCCACACACATCGCCATTTCAACCAACAGCTGTTTTCTGCATGACGTACTGACCCGTACTCATCTCCATGCCACATCAGCTGGCTGCCTTCCACTTGGCCTGCATATCTCGTGCATCACCATTTCAATCAACCGCTGTTTTCTGCACGGCGTGCAGTCCCTGCAATCTTCTTGTTGCCAAACATCCTTGATCAGCTGTTTCCATGATCATTCTCTGCATCGGCACCCGCATGAGCTACCTGATTTTTATTTATTTGAGAATTTTTGCCCAGCATAGCATCAGCCAGAATACTAGTTCCAAGATGCTCTTCAGTTGTGCCGCATTTCCCAGTCCACTTCCAATTGGCTGCCTTTTCATTCACTACCATTCAAGGCGAACCAGGAGGCGGGAGCCAGCCTGTTCTTCCAAGGCCCACTTCTAAGGCCCCTGTCTGCTCCCGGGCTGCTACATGAATCTACCACTGCAACCTGATCCTCCATGGGGCTGCCAGCTCACTCAGCTATGATACTGGACAACCAAGAATCTCTTACTTCCCTCACCATGGGATAGCTCCCTCCTTCTGTTTGCCAATTCTTTTCTCTATGGACCTGCACTCTCCCCTCTGCCTGTTTCAACTTATCTCCTTGTTTTGCTCTCGTGTCAGCAAGTACTTCTAACTCATTCCTCTTTTCTTTTACTTATGGTGCCTTAGCATTTGCCTTCTAAAGTCTAATTTGGGTGTGTTTCTAAAAGTCAAATTTGGGTGTGTTTCTTAAAGTCTAATTCGGATGCGTTTTCAAAAGTCAAATTTGTGTGGGTTTCTAAAAGTCTAATATAGGTGTGTTTTGAAAAGTCTAATTTGGGTGTGTTTCTAAAAGTCAAATTTGGGTGTTTTTCTAAAAGTCTAATTTGGGTGTGTTTTTAAAAGACTAATTTGGGTGTGATTCTAAAAGTCTAATTTGGGTGTTTTTGAAAAGTCTAATTTGGGTGTGTTTTTCATTTAACTTTGGCCCTCAATTGTAACCTTCTAGCCCAGTGACTGTTGCACACTGCTGCACTTGCATATTTCTCCCACAACCTCCTCTCTCAACCTGCCCATGGCGTTATCTGTCTCTCCTATCTACTCCAACTGCTTCTCTATCAACTATCCTTTCCTTCTCACTAAGTTTGGTAAGAAGAAATTTTAAAAGGATATCTTGGCCTCCAACCTAGGTCTGCCCATTGCTGATACCTATTCCAGTGCCTCTGCCAGACAAACTCTGACCGACATCCTCTTTTTCGTCCCTTCGCCAGATCTCTGCACCCCCCATATGATCTCTGTTCTCTGTCCTGTCTCCTCCTCTCCCATCAATATTTGACACCCGCTGGCAAGTCTTCATTAGATTTCTTCGACTCTCCAGAGTCATCATTAATGTCTACCTAAATGGCACTGTCATGGTGCAAGGCCCTCAGGCCAATCTCCTCCTCTTTGATAGGCGGTTCCCTTGCCTCATTAACTTCTTCTCATCTCCAGCGGTCCCCCACTCTCCTCCTTGGCTACCTTGCTCTTTTTTCTTTCCTCCTCTGTCCCACCTCAAGCTCCCGCCACACCTCCGCAGGGTGTACCTCTAATTTGTACCCCTCCCGGAAGGTCTTTAAGGCTGGCAACCTTCTTCATCTTGCCATTCTCAACTCTCGCTCTGTTGTCAAACACTCCTCTGACATCTGCCACGTCCTTGAAGAACTTGCACTTGATTTCCTCGGTTTTACTGAGACATGGTTCACAGCCTGCACTGTCACAAGCTTTGACACGCTCCTGCCTGATGGCTATAAGATCTTATCCGCCCCCAGATCCACCTGGCCCGGAGGGGGTGTAGCCCTGATTTTCCCTGAGTGGATTCCTGCCTCTATCATCCCCACTCAGCCACTATCTTACTGTTGCAACTATCTACCGGCCCCCTCGTCAAATCACTTCTTTTCTCTCTGAGTGGGCTGACCTCTCCTCCTCCCTCCTGGTCTCCACCACTCAACCCCTTCTCCTGGGAGACCTCAACATATATCTTGATTCTCCCTGTTCCATTTCTGCGCTCTTTTGCGAGCTCTGCAATTCACTCTCCATCTCTATCCTCCCCTTTGGCCCGACTCACTCTGCGGGTCACACACTTGATGTCTTGAACTCCTCTGGCCTCCACCTCTCTATTCCCCTCACCACCCCTCTCTCCTGGAGCGATCACTCCCTCCTCTCCTTTCATTTCTTCATCTCCTCCCCTCAAGCCAAGCCTACCTCAAGATTGCCACCCACCTTCTCAGACATCCGGTCCATGAAACGTGTGTCAGTCGAGGCTTTCGCTGCCACCTTCTCCCCCCTCTCTACCTCGGGCTGACTCACACCCTAACACAGCACTGTCGCTGCTCTATTCCTCTATTTCCGCTACTATTGATGCTCTTGCCCCTGTCATGAGGATCCATTTGAAGTCCAAAGCCAAGTGTAATTCTTGGTATGACTCTGACCTAGCTACACTTAAATGTAAGTGTGTCGTGATTTGCCACGTAGTGAAGAGAGTATGGACCTCCGTTCCCAAGTTCCCCACAGAGAGGTAGAATGAACTCTCTGTGCGAGCCTTGGAACCACAGGTGGTTGGTGTTTCACAGGATCCGCAGCGTCGAGAACCCCAAAGCTGTTGGAAGGAAGGCAAGGTTAACACTAGCAATAACAATACCTTGAGTCAGTGATAAGTACTAGAATAAGGCTTACCTAAACTCAAAGTCAAGGGCTGTGGTGTTCAAAGCTGTGGTGCGAGGGAACGCCAGCGATCCTGAAAGCCAGATGAAGAAACACTGACTCTGGAAGAACCACCTGAGAGACTAGAGTCTTTCGAAGTACTGTGACACAACGTAGTTCAAGGAATCCAAAAGCAGTAAGCAAAAATGTTCCGAAGATCAAGATCCAGGTTAAACAAATCAGAAAGGGAAGATCCAAAACCAGTCCGTTTCCGTTTAGCCAAAGTCCAAGTATCAAAGTTCGAGCAAATCCAAGGAAAAGTTCGAGGAGCAAGAAAACCAGTCTGAGTGTCGTGAGCCGAGGTCTTGAACAAGAATATCCGTAATGCAAACGCCTAACAGTGTAGAAAACAGCTGTGAAGCGATGAGCGTTTGAATCGCCCGGCTTTTATATCCATCGACATCCGATCACGTGATTTGGTTTCGTGACACGTGATCGGGATGCCGACGCGAAACCAGGAAGCGGGCACGATTGGCTGCCCCATCCCATTCGTATTCTCCATGGCAGCTGCCAGCGAAAACGAGGAAAACAAGGAAACGAACTAAGCCGCTTCCTGTGGCTAACACTAGACCATGGAGGCCGACGTTTCCTACGCAGCACAGGTAACAGGGCATAATGAGGAGGCGATTGTGTAGAGGGAATTTGGGCTATGCTAGGTGTCTGGGCGTCCCTATGCATCTGGGCGTCCCTATCTCCAGAAGGGGCATGCAAAGCTATGAGTGAGGAAGGATTCTTCCCGGAGTGTATGACAAAGTGTAGGGTGGCAGAGAGGGAATTGAGGGCTTCTTGTTCATCCTCTGACAAACTGGCCTGCCGTCTGCTCCAAAGGCAATACCGACTCTCTGTCTGCACTAAGAAGAGAGTCCACATTCAAACCTGTGTCACTGCGGCATCTAACAACTCGGCTGAACTCTTTAAAATCTGTAAGGAGCTGTCCAACCCTGCGGCAGTCTCCACCCCTCCTCTCGCCTCCCAGGCTATTTGCAATGCCTTTGCCTCTCACTTTATCTCTAAACCCAGGACATCCTGTCCAACCTCTCCTCTGTTCCCCTTCCTCCCCCATTCCTTCTCTACTTGCTGACCCTCCATCAGCTACACCCCACCCTCTTTCTACTCTTTTCCTCTTTTCTCCCCTGATGAGGTCGCTAGACAAGTCCGATCTATTAAAGCCTCATTAAAACAGGTCCATCCCTGTTCCTCTAAAACCTTTAAGGACCACATTGGTACCCTAGCTCCGGCTCTTGCCGATTTCTGCAACCTCTCCTTTGGCTCTGGATCTTTCCCCTCCCCTTTGAAGCACTCCCTTGTGCATCCTCTTCTCAAGAAACCCACAGCTGATCCTTCCTGTCGTCTAACTATCACCCAATTTTCATCACTCCCTTTTTGGGTAACTCCGGGAAAGCTGGCCATCTCCCAGCTTAACCTTCATTCTTGATTCTGTTGGCTCTCTCCATGACCACCAATCTGGCTTCAGACCTGCCAGAAGCCTGAAAACTGTTCTCATGAACATCTGGGAAGATCTGCTCTCCAACCTTGACTCTAATGTTCCCTCTGTCCTCATCCTACGCGGTCTCTTCTCTGCTTTCTACATGGTCAACCATACCACCCTGCTCAACTGTCTCCGTGACAACCTGGTTATCACTGATCAGGCTTTGGCCTGGCTGACCTCTTTTCTCTCTGATCGACCCTCCCAGGTACAACTGGGGTCCTTCCTATCAACTATATCCCTCTCTATCTGTGGTGTTCCCCAGGGGTTTAACCTCTCCGCCTGGCTATTCAACCAATACCTCGGAACTCTCGCCTATTGCATTTCCATTTCCTGCTCAAATTTCCAGTGCTATGCTAATGATACTCAACTAATTTTCAGGTTTCCCTTGGCCAACTCCTCTCCTTCCCTCATCTCAGATTGCCTAATCGCCCTTCAAAACTGGTGTGCCACCAACGATCTTTGTCTAAATGCCAACAAGACTGAGATCCTCCTCATCGGCACACCCTCACCATCCCTTCCCCTCACTCTCTGGCCGGCCTCCCTTGGCCCTCCTCCTACCCCCGATTGCGAAGCCAAGAACCTTGGGGTCATCTTTGACTCGTCACTCTCCTTCCCTGCACACATCTCTGACATCTCTAAAAAGTAAACTTCTTACTGCACCTCCTCAGTGGTACTCTGCCTTTTCTCTCCTTCCCTCAGAAGCTCACTGTCTCCCAAGCCCTGGTTATTTCTAGGTTGGACTACTGTAACAGCCTCTTTCTAAATCTACCTGCCTCTACTCTCCGCCCTTTACAACTCATCCAGAACAGGACTGCAAGACTTGTTCTTGGCCTCAAGCCCGGGGAACGTATCTCTCTAGCTCTGAAATCCCTTCATTGGCTCCCAGTTAAAGCAATAATTACATTTAAAACCCTCTGCATTGTCCACAAGGCTTCCTGGGGCCTGGGTCCAAAATACCTTCAACTATCCCTCTGTAAATACCTCCCGTCTCGATTCCTTCAATCCTCTACCTCATACTCCATCAGGATCAGTCATTTCTCAAAGAAACGAACTGGAGGCAGATCTCTGCCTTCGGTTAAGGCCTCCCTATGGAACAGCCTCCCTGCCACTTTGAAACTTGAGGAGAAACATCTCTGGTTCCGGAAGCACCTCAAGACCTTCCTCTTAGTTTCTGCCTTTGCCCATCTTCTCAACAGCTGATCAGTTCTTCTCTTCTCAGGCACCGTGCACCTGGCCACCCTCTGTCCTTCGGGCCCAGGTACCTGATTACTTTGCCACCCTTTTTCAATGGGGTCTGTTTCTGTACCCATACAGTCCCCCCACCCACTTTTCTTCTGCACTTATCAAAATTACTGCATCCACTTAACCTAGCACTTGCCATTTGCTGGCTGCATTACCACTGTTTATCGCCTTTATTTATTCATTTATTTCACTTGTTATTTATTCTGTTGCCTCTCTGCTCCTCACTTTACACTTCTCCCTCCTTCCATGCACTTTTCCCTTTTCTCTTTCCCATGCACTTGCGCAATCTTAATATCACTGGGCCTAGCAAGATCGTTGTTTTGTTCTCCCCTGTTCAGCTCCCTTTGCCTAGTCACACTCTGAAACACTTGTGTATGAGTGCAATATAAAGAAAATATTTCATTTTCCCGAACATCAATTACTCATTACTGCTTACTCTCATGTATGGGACCTGCTACGGGAATGCACCGATTACTGCTCCTCCTGTTTCTGGTTGAGATACCTGTTCCCACAATAAATACAAATCCAAGAAAACAAAAGATGAATCTCCATCTGCTCTTCCATGCACCACCTACAATGAAGAACATCACTGCAGCAACACCCCGTGAAGAGGCCAAAGAAACCAAAGCTGTGACCGGATGAGAAAAGTCAGTGGTCTGACTGGGGCGAAACAAAGGACTACCCTGAGAAGTGGCCAATGAATCCAAAGCTGCGACAGGATGAAATGAGTCAGGGGTACGAGAGGGGCGAAACAAAGCCATACCCTGAAAAGGGGCCAACAAAACTGAAGCTGCGACTGGGCTTGGGAAGTCCATGGCCCATAAGGGGAAAACAGGAATCGACAGGGCTTGAAAAGTCTATAGTCCAGGTGGGTCTACTCTATGGCCTAACCTACCAAGAGGTGAACAGACCAGAGAAACAAACCAAGGGAAATATGCCCATAGTCTCCCCTTCCCGGGGCAGGAAGGGAAATCGGCCTGCGATGCCGAAGAAGCCCATCACCTATCCACGTTTCAGCTACAAGAGAGTCAAGGAGTGCTCTGGAACAAGTACAAGTGGACTCAGGAGCTCCCAACACCACAGGTTTGTCTCTAGAGGTGGGATAATCCCCGGAAACCTGATCAACAGGCTGTTTCACTGAACGTTTGTAGAGATACTTTACTTCAGGAGAAAACTGTTTTCCTTTAAGAGACAGGTTCTTTTTTTGTTTAAGCACCCATCCTTCTTGGAGCTCCCATAGACGTTAAGCATCATTGGGAGAAGTTCCGTAGATGAAGCAACCCTACACTAAGCACTAACTTATACTTCCTTTCTATCTTCTTTCTTTCCAATAGAATAAGGTTGGTGGTGGCTCAGTGCAGGATTTGGACCAATGACTGTATTCGTTTGTGAGACATCATGATGAAGACTGTGTTGTTATTTTGTAGTCTAGGGACCCCATCTTTGAGATTTGGCTTAGAGGAGGTTTTCTTTCAAAATAAAAGTCTGTTCCACCCTGCCTTTGGGTCCGCCTCCTATTTCGGACGTTCAAACGCTCCCTCCTTAGGATCCTGGTTCTACAGACCCGAGCACCATCTCATTCTCGTCTTTTATGCCTTGTTCCAAAGGGAACTTTCCCTGACATTTGTTTGTCTCTTTCACTTTAAACTAGATACTAATACCCCTCTAGGCTTTGGAAGGAGATCGGTCAACCTCGCACCTCACAAGCTTACGGCACAAATTTCCCTCCATTTACTTATCGCTTGATCTTTCTCAGACCTCCCATCTCCAGGTCCCCATCTCCAGGTCCCAATTTGAACAAATCTTTTGCTCACTCGCTCCACTTTAGCCCCTTTTATCACCACCTCCTCCTCACATGACATTATCACCACCTCCTATGTTGCGCTTATTACTGCCCCCTCCTCTTCACAGATTACCACCTCCTTTTCTTTATCCCACCTCCTGTTATTACTGCCTCTCCCTCATCATGATAGATTACCACCTCCTTTTCTGTATCCCACCTCCTGTTATTACTACCTCTCCCTCCATCTTCATCTCTTTCCCGCACCCTCGCCTGAAATTATCACCACCGCCTATGTTGCGCCTATTACTACCTCCCCTTCCTCTCGATACATCACCACCTCCTTTTCCAACACAACGCATCACCTCACCCACACACAATAAGCCAAGGCTTTGCTTCCACCCCTACCTGTTTTTTCACAGTTTCACTGTTTTTGCACTGGCTCAGGCAGCGCCTGACATAAAATATGATAAAATAATGCTATGTTTTTATCCCATGGTTCCCTCATCTCAAGACTCCAAAGTTCTTCAATCTCCCATTTACCGGCCAAAACATATAAACAGGATATCATCCAAGCAAAGAGTCTCACCTACAATGAACGTATAGCAAAAGCTGAAACAAGATCAAAATAACTTTTTCCCATTGTGCGTGAACTGGAATCCCCAGTGCCCCCCCAATAAAATTGCCATAAAGACCCCCTCTGTTGTACAAATATCCAGAAAGCACTAACGATCAAAACAAACTTCCTGCAAAGTAAAATTACTGATAAGCAAACCAAATTATTGTTACAAACCACTCCATCCTATACCCAACCCCTGCCCACTCAATGGCCTCAAACCATCAAGATGCCAAGGAGACATCTGCCCTGCCCCGCAGAACTAGCACCCTTTATCACAGCTCTCATCAACAAATCGTTTGCACAAAGGACTGTCCCAAACAGCTTTAAAGATCCATGGGTTCTCCCCTCCTAAAAAAAACCTCACTAGTCCCAACATCCCCACCAACTACCGCCCCATCACCACTGTCCCCTTCCTCCTCAAAATCCTTGACAGAGTGGCCTACCTAAAAAAACAGGAACACCTGGAATCTAATAATATCCTCGGACTACACCAATCGGGCTTCCGCCCAGGGGAGGCCAGCGAGACAGCACTTCTCGATCTCAAAATCCAAATGGATGAAATCATAGACAAGGAGACCCCCGGCTCCGCCCCACTTCCCCCTCTTTAACCTATTCCCTTATCCCACACTCACATATATATTTAATTTAATTTGACCAAAATTCCCCCCAAAAAACGATCAAATAAATGTGGTCAAATTGCAAAGGTCAATTTGGCCTGCGATCAAGTATGCGAGTACTGTACAAATCACTCTTTTTAACTCTTCAAATCCGTCTGTCATTTCATTTGTCAATATAATCTCACCTTTACTTGTCTGTGCTTCTTTGAGTCCTTTTAAAAGTGTTCTAACATATGTACTGTAATCAAAAATCCAGGTCCTAAACTAATTGAATAGACCTAATAATTGCTGCATTTCCCTCACCAGCTCAGGTCTTAGAATCTTCATAATTGCTTCTGGTTTCTCAGGTGTCCTTTTTCTCTCTTCTTGAGAGATTAACTGCCCTGTATACAGGACCTCTTCCTGGCAATACCATAGTTTCTCGTTATCCACTTTGAATCCCTTTTCTACTAACACTGTCAATAACTGGACTGAATCCTCTCTGCAGTTTTCTTCTGTCTCACTGCAAACGAATATGTCATCTAGATAATGAATTATTGTGCTCACAAGTTGTATATCACCTAAATCCATATAACAGACCCTATTAAAGATTGAAGGGGACTAACAGTACCCCTGTCATAATCTTGTATGTTTCCACAACTGGCTTCCATACAAAAGTGAGGTCAAATCTTGTCCTCATGTGGGGGAAATGAAAAGAAGGCATTCTTTAAATCTACTACTGTAAAATATCTGTCTGTAACTTGGATATTATATAAGATTGTAGCTGAGTTTGAAACATTCTCTGGACATCGGTTCTGTTTTGCTTGGGGTAAAATTACTCCTGCTTAAGCTTTTTTAAACTTTTCTGGCTCTACTCAATAGACCCACGTCATATGTATTGTTGGTCCATAAAATACTTGCCACAATTTCTAGATCTTTTTTGAAAAAATTATAGTTTCTTTCTCACCAGTTCCATTCTCTGTGGTATTTCCCTATTCTCAACCTTCATCCAATCAGTGAGACTCAAGAAAAATACTAGTTCATCATCTGAATTCCTACCTGTGAACAACTCGTCTGTCAAATCTGTTAGTCTATACCCTTCGTCAAGAGCTATTACTGTTCTCCATGCTCTTCCTTTGTCATCTGTTACATGAATATTCACCCTTTCCACTCTCACTATCACTTCCTCGAATTCTATGGGAATAACCTGTCCTTCCTCAAAATCCATAGGTACTTCTGGCCTAAACAAATATTTGTCAGGTATCCTCAGTAATTTACTTATCAATCTAGGAAGATAGGTAAACAAAATATTTACTCCATACAAAAATATTTCTGGATCTAAAGGGACAACTTGTAATGTCTTCTGGCCTGTACACGCTAATACATTGCAGTAATGTGTCCCTTGAGTGGACCATATTATCCTTTTGTTAGTAAAAGATATCGTCATATTAAGTTTTGTCATCAAGTCACATCCTAATATGTTAACTGGTGTCTGTCGAGAATACATTAATGGCATAGACACGTCATTTTCTCCTATTGAAATTGGTAATTCAAAAGTATACAGTATCACATTCATAGCCCCAGAGAATCCCAGCGCATTCATGGCAATACCAGACATTGGATACTTTACCTCACGAGCACAAGAACAAGTTGCTCTTGTGTCCACAAGAAACAAAAATGTCTTGCCTCCTATCGATACCCTGACCCTTGGTTCCTCTTGGGGGTCTGGTGTCACAGATAGTACTGAACACATCAGGACACTGTGTGGGATTTCCTATTGTGGATATGAATTCATCACTTTACCCATAAAAGGATTCCCTCCCACTACTGTCACACTTCCTATCCTAGGCGGAGGGGTTTGTTGGGATCGTATATTTGCCTTCCATTATGGCGTCATTGCCTGTTGCATCGGATTGTGCTGTTGTGTCTGTACTTTTGTTTGCATAGACGCTTGCTGTCGTTGCCCTTGTGGCGACTGTGATTGCAGAAGAATCTGCCGCATTTGCTGTATTTGCAGCGCTTTTGTCTGATACTTAGTGTGATCTTGTCCACAATATTCCGGTGATTCTGTATTATACTGTGGGAAATAGCCTGTCCTTCCTCTTGGAACTTGCCAGTTCTGCTGCATGCTCAATCTACTTCTACATGGTAGGGCACTATGTACTGTGCTCCCACAATTCCAGCACTGTTGCTGTCATCCTCCATTAAATCTCCTTCTTGATGGTATTGAAAAACTGCCTCCTTGTCCTTTAGGTCCATTCCCTCTACAGCGTGGCCAAAAATTGTACCCGCCCTGATCTACAGTGTACCATACATTGATTGGCACTGTAGGCAGCAATTCTGTCTAACCACTCCTTCGACACTCGTCAGTACGGCTCCTTCTATGGCAAATTCTGGCAACTTTTTCTCTACTAACTTTGCTTCTTTAAGCTTCATAATCTCATATTTTTTCTTATTCTTCTCTTGTAACAATCGACAATGATGTACGATAGTCAACTGTATTTCTTGGCAATGCTTTGCTTCCATCCCTACCTGTTTTGTCACTGTTTCACTGTTTTTGCACTGGCTCAGGCAGTCCCTGACATAAAATATGATAAAATAACGCTATGTTTTTATCCCACGTTCCCTCATCTCAAGACTCCAAAGTTCTTCAATCTCCCATTTTTCGAGTTATGATCGCGTCCATGTCTGACGTATCAGGATACTGTTCTCTAACTGCCTTCCATACATCTGCTCTGCAATTATTAAATGCCACTCCATCATGTGTTGTGTTTTGTGCTGTTCCACTCGCATATCCCGCTCGTCTTCAATGCCATCAGCTCTCTCCCCTAGAATAGCTGCTAGTAGGCCTTTTACATCACCCAATGTTAAAGTCATTGTTTCTAACTCATAAATCCATTTACCCACTGTGGTTAACTTATTATGAAACTGTCCTTGTGGTTGTTCAGGATATGATATAGATTCTGGGGTTATCCCTTCCTGTTCTTCTAAAACTGACCACTTTTACCCTCTTTCCATGTTTGGGTCGGTTGAAGAGCCACATGCGCCATCTCCTCACGCTCTCTCATTTTCTTTGCTCTCTTCATCTGGCATCATTATACCCAAACTGGAATGGGTGTTGAAAATGAGCAGTCCCCCAAAATACAATGCAAACTCCCAACGAGAGTCAATAACGGACACACCCCAGTAGGGAATGAGACCAAGACCAAGTGTGAGTGAAGTTTAAGAGATAAAGTTTATCTAGATAAGATAGGGCATGCAGAGGGCTCTGCTTACTCGAGAGCGCTTCGCCCAACAATACACTGTCATTACATTTTAGTACATTTTAAAGGGTTACAGCGTCATTGATGACGAAATACACACAGTGAAAAAGTTACATTTTGATTGGTGTGGCAGTAGGCCCAGTATAGATGTTTATGCGCCAGCTCCATGTGATTGGATGGTGGCTTGGCGGGACGTCAGACATCACGTGCATCAGCTGGGCTGGTCGGTGCGAGGTGAAGGCCCTTCTTCTGTGTCGTTAGCCAGTTGGATCAGCTGCCAGCGAGTGATCTGGAGCCATTTCGCATTGGCCCGTGCCTGGATGCTGGGGACAAGGGATGCGAAGAACGTCTCAGCGGATGTGAACAGCCTAAATCGATCAGGGATCTATGCCAAAAGTTCAGAGCATGCCTCAGAGATATAATTTGATGATCTCCTTTTTCACGAGATTGTGCTCTGCTGTTGTTCATCAGAGAGGTTCTGTCGCCGTTGGTAGGGGCTCAGGCTACTTGGTTGTGGACAGCCCCCTTGAATGTGGCTTTCGGGTATCACCATTAGAACAAATGCAATGTTGCCAAGGCACACGTGCCCCTCCGAGACTGGAGAAGGTGCAAGTACACCTGTTTGCTGCAAACCCAATAAGTGTCCATTAATGCAGCTGTGCCTTTTTTCATGTCTGGGATGATGAGAGTTTTACTACAGTTCTTGTTTGTGCCCAGATGTGTTCTTCCTTCTCCATAGAAGCACAACTCATACGGAATTTGTCTCTGTAGCGTGAATGTTTTTTTAAGGGCTGTGACCCCCGTGAGTTTCGTGATACATTGTGTCCATATCGGGGCGCATGTTCTCTGAATCCACTGCAATTTTTCATCTGACAGTCCTCGCAGTGCTTTCGCTTTGCATGTTATTTGCTCTTCTTGCCACTTGTTGTCCGAAACTAATGTTCCTTTGATTATGAGGAAAGGCTCTTTCTGGCAGATCACCCCTTGTGGTTTGTGGTAGCACATCTTCTCATTAAAAGTGTTTTTTATTCTGCACAATGCAAGATGAAGGAGACACTGGGCCTCTGCAATAGGCGACTCCAGTGGCAGAAGCACTTTAGGAGTACCTGAAGCATGGGATATTAATGAGCACACATAACAGCTCTCATTTGTGGTCTGCTATGATGTTGTGCTCATGTCTGCATACCATTTGTTAGACTGGTGTGGATGATGTGGATCCTCTATTGGATCCAACCCTAGACCATGGTATTCATCGTATTTTATCTGTCCGCCCCCTTTTCCTTCTTCTATTCCCCCCTAGGCTGTCTGGTGTTTTTCTTTTTTCCCCATATGTAATTGGGACTATTTCAACCCATCCCCTCTTTTTCCACTCGTTGTACATTACAACATATTTTTTGAGAGTTCCATCATTTGCATCCTTGATGCTTTTGGTGACAGATGTAGGTTGTGTGGTTGTATAGAGTTCATCATTCCATCATGGAAACTCAGAGGGGTCTGGGCCGTTCATCTAACAGATGTTAAACTCAGAATCATTGTACAAGGCCATGGGGTCATCTAATACAGGGGCAGCTGATTGTGTAATTTTCAAATTGCATGTCATTTTTATGGGCCCCGTGAGCCAAAATCAATTTAAATCCATCCCATATGAGGTGTGTCCCTTGTTTTATGAATTTCACCCCTCCTCCCCCTCCTTTATATCAATAGATATAAATGATATTGCCCAATACAATACAAGGCCAAACGTCATGGAGAAGAAAATGATTGCACAGAAAAACAGTCCACATTCATAAGAATAAGCTCTTAAGCTATTTATTCTACTCCTATCTCTATCTATGCTAGTGGTGTTGACATTGGTGGCCCCTGTCGTTGCCATTGATGATCCTACAGAGTGAGATATAAAAGGGGGTTAAGTACGGATTCATATAAATATTATTTCGACATTCTACCTTTATTATACCATTTTTATTTTTTTTATTTTCCACTACACTTTTTTACACATCTTACTTCTGTTACAGCTCTTCAATAGACATAAAAACAATTTGTTGGCATAGAGCGAGAAAGACAGAGAGAGGGAGAGACAAAAAATAAAATCATTCTCAAAACAGGCCCGGTAGTATACTTTATGTTCATTTTATTCTTTGCAAGTCGTTTTTTCCATTACTTTTCTCACATTTCCTTTCTTTCCTTGCACATTGTATTTCTTTCTATTCTTAGCAGTTACTTTTATCTGTACTCTTCTTGTCCAGTATTGCTATGTCTGTGTTGCTCCTTCTAACCTGTCTTTCTCTTCATTTGTTCTCACGCTATTGTATGCCTTACGCACGTCAGTTAAATGTATCCAGTATTTAAGGCCCTTCACTTTCGCTGCAGTGGGTGTGCAATATATCACTTCATACGGGCCATGAAACCTGGGGGCATTCCACTGACGTACGAAGCTTCGCACATATACCATCTCCCCTGGCATCAATTGGCAGCTATGGCTATCTGTGGCTGGGTCATTGTCTCACTCACATTTTCTTGTGTGAAGGGGAGAGCTAGTTGTTTTGCAATCATGCGTGTCGCTCTCGTCAGTTTTTTCAGGTAGTCTTGAAATTCTTCTCCCAATACTGTTGCACTTCTGTGTGCATCTGACTGTCTTCGCTAAGGGGAGAGTGCAAATGGTGGTCTTTTCTAGGCTGGTTTCTCAATTTCAAACAGCGCCAATGGCAAACAATACACACATTTTTCTTCAGTGTATGGCACAATTTGAACAGTCTGCTTTTCAGAAGGCTGTTTATTTTTTCCAACACGCCGTTTGATTGTGGGTGGTAAATCGTGCTTAACTTGTGGGTGATACCCAACATTGTTATGCTTTGAATAGGTGATTGACAAAGTGAGTTCCATTGTCGGAGCGTATCACATCGCATATCCCCCAGTCAGGAAAGACCTCTCTCACTAAAAATGTTGCAGCGCATTTTGCGTTTGGGTGTGCGCAGGGACCTGCTTCCACCCAGCTCGAAAAGGGGCAGACCACCACTATCAAGTATTGTGATCCATTGCACCTCTCCCCCTCGTCTGCATAATCGATATGCAGTTCACAAAATGGTCCAATGGGCCAGAGTAGCGTTCCTTTTAGTGTTCTTAATGTCATTTCTGAATTATATGTTTGGAAGGTTGTGCATTCTATTAATCTGATGATGTAATTCTTATTTGTGTGGGCCTGGCATTTTACCAGCGCTACAACTGTAGGTTCTTTTAAAGCTTTAATCAATTCTGTAAGTAATTCAGCGTGTTACACCAGGGACCCATTTGCTCTCCTGAATCCTCTCCTTCCCCATCGTGCTAGTCCCCCATGCACTGTGGTTGTCATATACGCTGAGTCAGTGTATTTCATTACTGTGCTTCCCCTGGCTGTGAGTAGTGCTTCAATTAATGCCACTAATTCAGCTGCTTGTGCTGAAAAGTTGGCAGGCAATCTCTTTTGTACAATCACTTCATACTCCCCCTCTTCCAGTCGTACTACTGCTGCCCATACATGTTTCTCTCCTGTTTCACAATTGATAGATGCTGACCCATCTATAAAGTATATCTCTCCTACTGTTAGCGCATCTTCTCTTGCTGCGGGTGTAACATCATCTTCCCCCCTGTATGTGGCACAATCGTGATTTTGCATATCTTCCAATGTGCCAGCTTCTTCGAGGAACATGGCTGGGTTGACTGTTTTGCATCGTACTATGTGTATGTTGCCACTTGATAAGTGTGCTTTTTGATCTTTCAAATATGGCGAACAATGAGTGCTCCACAAACAAAGCCACAGAGCATCCCATCACAATTGTTGCACTTTTTTCAATGGTGAATGCTGCGGCTGCAAGAGCTTGTTCACAAGCAAAGTGTTCCTGCATTACTGCGTCTAGTGTACCACTATAATATGCTAGAGGCTTGTGGCCCAATGATGCCTTATGTGTTAGTACTGCTGTCATGAGTGTTCCATCGCATTGTGAAAATAAATAAAATGTGCGTTCATAGTCTGGTGTCGCTAGAACGGGTGCTGTGGAGATCAGTTCTTTCAGTGTGTTGAATGCTATATGCATTTCCTGTGTCCATTGTAAGGCTGCATTCTCCCTTTGTGCTTCCTTCAGTGCATGCAGTAGAGGTTTAGTGTAGGCTGCATAATCTAATATCCATGCATGGCAGTAATTGCACATGCCAAGAAAGTTCTGCATCTCTTTTACTGTTCTAGGTCACTTACTGCTCGTAAAGCGGCTGCTCTGTCTGGGAGTATTCATTTGCCATCTTTCAATATCAGTTGGCCCAAATATAATACTGCCATTTTTGTTTATCGACTTTATAGCCCTTGTGTGCTAGTAATGTCAGTAGAGCTACTGAATCTTTTCTGCATTCTTCCTCAGTCTCTCCACAGATCAACAAGTCGTCCATGTACTGAATGATTTTGCTCTTAGTGTCAATATTCCCAAGTAATACCTTGTCAAAGATACTTGGACTTTCGCAATATCCCTGTGGCAGTCTGTAGTGCTCATACCTTCTCCCACCCAGGTTAAATGCTGTCAAATATTGTGATTCGGGGTCCAGTGGTACTGAGAAGAATGCATTTTTCAAAACTACCACTGTAAAACAGGATGCTCTTTTTAAGATGCTGCGTAATATTGACGTAGAGTTTGGGACAAGAGGGAATTCTTTTTGTATGACGTCATTGAGGGGGTGTAGATCCTGTATCATCCTCCATGCCCCTGCCTTTGCCTTTTTTCTTTTTATTGGATTGGCTGAAAAAATTCAACCTTTCAATATAAAACATATTAGTTCTTTTTTACAACCATACATTAAAACTTAAAATTACAATTAAAAAATATCAAAGAAATATTTATCTTTCGGATGTATCATTTACATTGTTCATAAATTTCCTTTTGGTCACATAGGGAGACAACCAAATGAGCAACCAAAAGAAAAAAAAACCAAGGTCATGAATTGTAATAAGATGGTGTCTGATAAGAAAAGAAATTACAACATGATCCAGACGACAATTACGAATATGTGCCATGTTCATTTCCTGTAGTTCAATTTCCTAGATCACTGTGCGGATCATTTTCCAGATTCAATTCATTTAAGAAATTCATTATTGCATAACCTAATGATTTGGTATGTATATCAAACACATATTTCCATAGATCTTTAGCAACCATGTGGTCCACATATTCAAACAGTTTCTTACAACATTTTTCAGCTCTGGGCACTCAGTGATCATATGCTCAAGGGATTCAACTTGTATATTACAATATCAACAGATGTTGGTTTTTTGGCCATCATTGGACCACCTAGCTGTGATCTCTCTAGTTTTCTCCAGGTTCAATCTCAAACGCAGGAGTACTGCACGATGCATGATGTTAGGGGATTTCAGGAGGTATGATTAAGGGTTCCAAGTGATTTTAGGACGAAGGGGTTCTCTTTGAAGCTTTTATAAGCATTACATAGTTCTTGAGTTCTAATCCAATCCCTTTTCCACATTTTATCTTTAGCTTTATCAGGATTTTGTAATATTAATGCTTCCAATATGTCTGCTTCTTGCATAAACTCCTGTGCCTTCAATCTCCAGCATTTGATGAATGTATCATCCGAATCTCTTACATATTTGGACAGTTGTATGAACAGGCCATACTGGTGGTTATCTAAGGCACATTTCCTATATAACATGCACACCTTCCGTGTGTAAGTAGCATAGATTGAAGTTAGTCCTAGCTCATGCCTTATGAGGGCTAATGGTGTCGAGGTTGGAAGCTTTAACAGGCTTCTCCAATATGCTCCTTCTATCTTATTCCAATAATTATATGGTTTACATGCCTTAGTTTCTGCCCCATATAACAATATAAGCAGGGCCTTATGCTTAAAATATGTTATCAACGGAGCGATTGTAAATTTGCAATATTTTCCATTGATAATGCGGGCCTGTGATATTAGGCTATTCCATTTTAGCTTAAGGTCATATTCGTATGGCAGATCTCTGGGGTGATTGTTAATATTTGCACCCAAATACGTATAAGTAGGCACCGTTTCGATCTCCTGAATATTTAGAGTCCATCCATGGTTCTTACTAGATTGTTTAGAATTGCCAAATTGTATTACTTGTGTTTTTTTGATGTTTATAGTCATTTTATTAGATGTGGCATATTTCTCCAATGCTTTTAGCATATTATGCAATCCAAATGGTGTCTTTGATATTAGTAGGAGATCGTCTGCATACAATAACCATTTAACAACTTGGCATCAATTTCTGGTGAGTCAGTTACTGTATTTATAAACTCCCTACCAAGATCTAATATGAAGAAGTTAAAGATTGCTGAGGCAAGGATGCATCCTTGCTTCAGTCCCCTCGACGTCGGAATAGGATAAGGAACTGTACCATTGCCATCCAATCTTACTTGCAATGTTGTCTGGACATGGAATGCAATGAGCCATTTAAGGACATGCCAAGGACAGTTATTCCTCATTAATTTGATAAACAAGAGTTCTCTTACCACGAGTTGAAGGCTGTATTAAAGTCGACAACGGCGACATATAACGGTTGCTTTGTACTAGAATGGTTGGCAATGATGGTATTTAAAGTCAGTAAATTGATGCCTGTTCCCAAACCTTTCAAAAAGCCTGTTTGCCATGGATCTTGTAAGTTCTCCTTCGTTAGCCAACTATTGAACTCTCTGAGAATTATACGAGTGAATATCTTGCCCGGACCGTCCAAAAGGGCTATGGGTCTATATTAAGCCGGATCAAGTCTATTCTCCTTTTCAAAAATAGAAATGAGTACAGATTTTCTCCATGACTCTGGTAATTTGCTTGTGTGCATTACATCCTTGAATATCTTGGTTAGTATGGTGGCCCAGACCGCTGGATTTTCCTTCAACATTCTATTATCCAGCCTGTCTGGTCCCGAAGCACGAGAAGTTTAGAGATGTAAAACTGCACATCCTCATAGTCAAGTTCAATTGAGTGATTCCAGGATCTACTCTCAATATTTAGATGGAAGCCTACTACAGGAGTCTGATATATTTTTAGGAAGTAGTCGCACCGAGTTTTTCTGCAACAGAATTTATCTGAATAGAGTCCTGATCTTTGTACGTTGCTTTGTTTAATAAACCCCATATCTCAGCTAAAGTTTTCGATACAATTGTCTTTAACATTTGCTCACTGTCCCTTTGGTAACATATCCCCTTTCTTCCTTTTTGCCAGTTTTTATATACCGATCGTAGATGTTTCGTTTGGGACATCTTCTCTTCTAGACGTAAGTGACTTAGCAACCGTATTTGTTTTCTCAGATCAGCCTTTTTGTTCTTAATATCGGCATCAAAGACATGTGAATGTCCATAGTTATTACCTTGCACGGCGGCAAGAACCGACACATATTTTTGCATCGAGTACACATAGTCCAACCCCTGATGATTTAAGAGAGACCTGTCAAATGCTACCAGTGACGGTTCCGACCATCTTATCCGATTTCTAACATTATTTACTTTTAATTTGCTTCCATACTTCCCAGTTTGTTTCAAATGTTGTTTTATTTAGAACTCCCATGATAAACATAGCTGGCTGTGATCACTCCTTGAATTTGATTTGACTTCTAGGGTTTGGATCATGTTCATCAATGTGCCACTTAAAAATATGCAATCAATGGTTGCTTCCAGAGGGCCATTATGCCATGTGCTGGCTGCTGGTAACTGCATATGATTCATAATATTACACCACCTTTGTTCTTCCAGGGTCTGCTTCCTTCCCTTTTGTTTCCATTAGATGGAGATTCAAATCACCCAAGACCAATATGAAAACAACGTGCTTTCCCACAGATATTTTAGAGAAAACATTTTCTAAATGGGCAAAGAAGGAACCGGTGTCAAGTGAGCCCTACCCCACTATATATTGCCAAGTATGATAATATATGAACCTTTAGACAATTCAACAACTTGAATAAAGTCATATGTTACTTTAAAGCCTCTTGTTTTTTTTTTTATCGCTAACATAAGGCCGGCCATCGGGCGGCCCCTAGGTAGTCGGAATGCTGGTGCTATTACTATTTCATACTCATCTGTCACGATCCCTCATCATGTGGTCCCCAAGGCACTCCCCCATCCCCCGTCTCGCCCTTCCCTCTCTTCCCCCCTTCCCCGGGACTCACGTGGACTCTCACACCTCTTGCGAGCGCACCCGCGCCTGGTCCGTAACAGGACGGCTGTCAGGTTACAGCCGTTCCTACATTGGCAATTGCCTTGGAGCCTAGGATCGCGAAGGGCTAGCCCTGAGCCTCCGCGTCGCGGGACTGTAAGGTCACATGATGCTCTTGCCCGATCACGTGACCCAGCCTTGCATCACGTGACCAGAAGCGCGAGTACTTAAACTCGGAAACCCGGGTACTCGTTGCTTCACAGCTGTGCTCTGCATTCTGTTTGGCGTTACGAACCTTGAATCACCTTTGGATCACTCACGGAATCGACCTGGCTTGCTTTACTGGACCCTTCTTGGATTTGACCCTTTGGATTCGTTTGCACAGTGATACACGGCTCTCTACCACAGACTGTTATTGGACTGCCTCCTGGATCACCCTCTTGCACCTTGGTTCTTTGGACTTCTTGCCTCACAGCTCCACAGCTCCTGCTAACAGGCGAACAACCGAGGATTACTCCTCCACGTGGGTCCCGGACCTCTCCACTAGGTTCACTACCTCTTCCTTGACCCTGATTGGTAAGACCTTTCCGTTTTTCCTAAACACTGTGGTTACTGTTTCTTGCTTGGTACTTAATCCGCATTTTCTTGCAGCAGTGTGGGGTCCCAGAGGTTCGCGGTCCCGGACTTGAACATCTTCGCCTGTGGCCTCAACGGCTGCACAGAGAGTGGCTTTAAGTTCTCTCTGTGCGGCATTTGGGGATGGAGGCCTCTTCTGCCTACACGACACTCAAGTCTCAACATCATCCCATATTGGGGCCTCCATCAGCCACATTTCTTGGAACACCACTAGATCAAAACTGTTTAGCTCACTATTTCGAAAATTTGTAAAATGTGTGAACCCTCAGGTGTTCCAAGATATGAGGTGAATTTATTCTGTTATTGGGGATTGTTATGCTTGATGTTGCTGATGTTTCTCTGTTTGAAGTTGCTTGGTGTTATTAGCTCCATATATGCGGGGAATCCACTTCATGATGTCTGGCTTGTCTCCTCTTGTTGTATCCGTATCCTCTTTATATAGGTTAAAGCCCATTGAGAAAAATGTATCCCTTGCAAGCCAGAAAATGTCAGCCAACACAGCAGAGCGGACTGAGATTCGGGACTTGGATAGGTCTTGATCATCCAGGAACTCGATTCTGTCAATGTCTGTTGTATTTATATTCCACAATTGTGGTGTTTCTTTGCATATATTTAATACACTCACTCGATTTAATTAAATTGCACAAAGGGGTGTTCTCTACATTCCAATATAAATGAATGATGATTGCTTCACACTCGATTATTATTTACAGGTGCTCCTGTTTGAATTATGGATTGGTTAGACATAGGTGTATTTTTCTTCCATTGCAATGATTGCCCCGAGTTTTCAACATCTGATCGAACTTCAATCGGCTTTTTTAGAGCAAGCTTAAGGCCATATAGGATAGGTCTGTGTCCCAACTCAGAGGGTCCTTCAGTACTGGCTCTCCATTGGGCATACTCATTCTGGTTGATAGCCATATAGTATTCCAAAGATTTATTTATTTCTTCTCTTATCTGTGACGCGGTTAACCCAGCAGATACAGGCTTTTGGTTTCTCGAAGAAGTTTCTATGGCAGGGGGCTGTTGCAATGAGACCTTTTCCTTCTCGTTCATCAGTACAGTCTCTGCTACTAGATCATCCAATGGTTTATCCACCAATTTAGGTATGACCTTTCTGTTAGCACTCTCAGGATGTTGTTTTAGAAGGCTAGTTAAATCACTTTCAATTTCTTCTTTAGTATCATTTTCTTTTGGGGCATTCAATATCTTCAAAAAGCATCTCGTTTTGGCATTTGATCTAACAATTGTTTGAGTGGTGGTAGACTTTTTGATGTTGTTTCTTGGTCTTCTCACTGGTTGATTTTTTTTTTATTTTCCTAGAGTCCACTACTTGTGTCAAATTGCTCACCTTTTGTTGAGCTTTCTCACTATCAACAATCTCTCCGGTCACCCCTTAATCCGTGTTATGTTTAACTTTGTCAAAGACATTATAACATGGTAGGCTTAACTGCCTGATCTCCACAACATAATCAGAGTCCTTTGTATGAGAGATCTTTCCAAATACAAATTGTTCCAAATGTGGTACAGCCCTTTGTTCAAGATTGTTTGTAGCCTCAGTTTGGCTCTCAGCATTAGTTTGCTTACAGTGCCTAAAGATCTCATACTGCGGAGCGCCCTGTCCTGTTTCCTTGCGTATATTATTGCCTCAATAAAATTGTTTGATAATCAAGCTTTTGGTCCATCGCCTCATACAACTTGGCAAGGGACAGTAAGGCTGTATTCATAGCCATTAAAGTTGAGTTCATAAGAGGCTGTGGTATTGTCTCCTCAGTGTATTTATCACCCGGACATAATGATTGTTGCTCATCCCAGATTGAATTTGGATGTCTAGGAGTTGGGGGGATGAAAGATAGTGAATGTATAGAGGCATCTCGGTCTGAAAATTTGGAAATTCCTGGGGAATATTTTGACTTTTGTTTTGTTGCATTATGTAACTCCTCTTCATATTCATTTCTTCTGAATGATGTGTTTTCAGTCTGATCTTGCCTTGCTATGGGGGAAGAGATTGTCGACCTGCATCACATGTTCATGTAGGATTGCAGAATGTAACAAGGCAGGGCGGTGGATAGACCACTGGACTCTTGGTATGTTTTAACAAACTTTATTTACTATATAAATCTTGGAAAACAAAGAAAAAATTATTGGAAAAAGGATACAGGTAGATCTGAAATTCTCCTTCCTCGTGCCCGTTTCCCCTGTTCACCGACGAGAAAACATGCAGGGTTTTTATAGAGTCCTATAGAGATGCGTGGTAGCAACTGGGCATATAAATAGTCCTCGAGGCGGAGTCAATTTTATGAGTTCACTCAACTATGTGGCACAACTTATAGTCTTAGTTCTTTCCCTTTAGCTCAGTTCTTTAAGTTAGGAGAATTTTAAGGAGTTGGCCGGCAAACTATCTTCCTGCTTTCTATTCTTATCTCCTTATATGGGAAAATGCCTTTGTAACCCCCTTTTACTCTCCATTTACAGTCTTGATAAACTTCTGAGCCCCTTCTGTGAGCTTGTGACACATTTCAGTCTTGTTTATTCATACCTTATTCGTGGCCTCAGTGTAGCCTCTTTCGGGGTTGTCTGAAACATTTTAAGCCACGGCTTGCAAGCTCTTTTATAAAGTCCCTCTTCCTCCGGCGCGTAACAGGCCAACAGCTGACAGCTGCTCTGAGCCGCGGTGAGCCTGGCTCCTCCTCCTTCATAGCATAGACGACGCTCAGTTGTTTATCCGTTTCATGCAGCGAACTCGGCCCCCATTGGTTGCACAAGCCCGGCCTCTCTTTCCTCTGTTACTTCGACTAGAGGAGATCGCTTCTCGCGGTTCCTCCTCCCGAAGGGTGGGGGCGAGGAGCAGCGCCGCAGGCAGGTTCGTAGTCCGACAGGGGCAGCAGTAGAGGACTCAAGTTCCGCGGTCCTCGACAAGTCTCTTATCCTAACAACTTCTTCCTTAATTAACGGAACTCACAAGACTTTACTTCGCACAATGGGGGCAACACCAATTCTTCCTCTCCCTCGGTCTGGTCACTTTTCTAGTAGGCCCATTCATAGACCGGTTCATCTTCAGGAACTGCCACCTCCTTCAACCATATTCAAAATTCAACACAACACAAAACAACAAGGAAAACATCACCAATATTAGAATAAAGTACCACTTGTCTCCACACTGGCTTCTGATTGGATCAAGAAGGTGATTGTTACCTAGCAGCATCCAGCCTTTCTTGACATCCTTTAGCTCTTGCACTTACATGCTGCTTATCAGAAATGTCATTAACTTGGCTCTGACTACCCGCCACTTCCTTTGCCTTATTACACAGAACAGCAAACAAAAATTAAAATTTGGTCAGACTGTGGTTAGAATAAGGTTAGAGTCATAGCTTCTATAGGAACTCTATGTCCATCAAAATGTAAATCCCTTAGATTTATGCTCTAATCAACCTGCCTGCTCTGTTGTGTAACAGAGGACAACGTTGCAAAAGGTCAACAGACTAAGAATTAACAGGATAACTAGGAGTGAGCAAGGTTAACATTTGGTGAATCAGTTGATCCACAAATGTCATGCAAACTTTATATCCATGTATATACTATATATTTTATAGTTTAATAATTAGGCTCTAAGAGACTTAGGAAAAGGGTACCATTTTAATATTAAGTTCTCATACTATTTAAACCTTTAAATATAATACATTTTATATATTTTGACTGCATTGGAGTTCTGTTGGGTCAGCCTTTCCAACTAGATGGCAGAGTGGGCAGTGCTGACGTGAGTAGATCTGAGTTAAGTTTGGTTTGGTATATACATAAGGAGCTTGCTGACCTCTGGCTGACAATCAGATTCAAGGGAACAATGTCTTAATTGCCAGTATTAGTCGCTGTTAACTGCTCTGGTGTGCTCCACCATGTATGTCATTTTCTCTCGCCACAGTCACTTCTCCCTCACCTATTACACTATCATTCCTACAAGGAGTGTTTTTTTTTACAGGTTTGCAAGCAGTGTGATGGCCTCTGGGTGTGGTCCAGCCTGAACCCTCTCAAAACATACTTCGACCATGTTTCAGCCTGCGACTACCTCCATAGACCTTGAGATTTCCATCCCCACACAAGCAACTTCTGACATCTAAAGGGTTGAGATAATGCTGGGTACCACATCCCGTACCTGCCATAGCGGCTCATGGTACCCAACATTTTCACATACATGTGAACCAAGTGGTTGTATGCAATATACATTGTTTGAATTCATTAAACAAAATAGGATCCTGTGCAGTTACAATTACTCCTGTTCTGATCAAAATTGTGTAATCAAGGCAAATTCAGAGAAATATAAACATGACACTAAGACCATTTAAAAAATTGACACTTTAATTCCAACATAAAACTGCAATCAAGAAGGTCAACCCACTTATTAAAACAAATGATGTACCTATTCTCAAAGAAGAAGATACACACAAATCGAAGCCAGAAGCAAGAAAAGGATTTAACAAATGGAGGTGCTACAAACAATGTATTTTTAATGAGAACACAGTAACATATTGGCCAGAGCTCAATATTCAATTTCAGCATTTTAGTCAGTTTATGAACTCAGGTGGGTATGGGATAAATTTGACATAGGAGCCTATCCAAGATCATTTTCATTTGTTAAACATGTTGTCCACTATTTCTTCTTGTTATTCAGAGAGAACAGATACATTTTATCCAGAAAGGCAACAGCAAAGTGAGAATTTCTATTCCATTTGCACTTCCTATTCCATTGACAAAATGCTAATCTTTAAAATACATTTCCATATCATTTAATGAAACACTTATGATATCTTCTCCATGCACTTCACACCAAACACATCTCTTATAATATAGTGCTTTAACACTTGAAATGCATCCCTGTGTAATTTCACCTCCACATGCTGATCCTAGGCTGGCAACTATATGCTAATCTTACATGCTCCAATAAAGACCGACAATAATGTTGGACGCTTTTGGGGATCCTGTGGAGACAAGACTAATGTTGTAGTATTTGCTGTAATAGGTGCAACGGTGCCGGGCTCAGCTGGAGGAGTGTTCCAGGTGAGGCACACTTTTCTTGGAGACTCCATAGTCCATGTTTTCTCCTTGATGAACATGGTCTTTTCACATGTTTTGAACCAAGCTTAATCTAATTAGCCATGGGAGAATACTACTTTCTCCAATTGATTAAGGATGCCTGCACATCATTTCGATTTTGAAATATTTTACTCCCTGTCTTTTGAATTTGAAAGTACAATTATTTTTGGGGAGTGTATCAAATGAATCCACATTCCCAACAGAGAATTTTTTACCTTAAGGTAGAAAAATACTGTAACAGTTCTATTCGTAATTCATACTTCTTTGCACCTAGCAATTAATTTAAAGTAATATATACATTTTTACTTTACATTTTCTGTACAGATAAATGTAGTGGAACTTCACAGCTTGTACCACAGAGCTGAACATATGCATGGAGCAGAGGGGTTCGAAGCATGTAGGCTGGTACCCATGTGTCCATTGTTTTCAATTTTATAGTTGGGTGTATTGCTACTTTTTTGCTGGGAGTATTTGTCAATTCTTGGGGAGTAAATGTGCCCAGAACAGCGCTTACCTGCAAGGCTAATATGAAGCGATGCCCGCTTTTTTGCATTCATTTTCTATGGCACTTTTTCACCCAACTGTTTATTGGTTCTAACAGCAAGTGGCCACTAACACATAAGAAAATCCAGCAAAATTAAGGAAAGGCAAAGGAGAATAAATAGGTCGTCAGCAAGCACTTGAAGGCCACATGGCCTGTGGTGGCACGAAATTTCAGACAGAGGGATAAAACCAAAAAGGCTACCTATCCTGGCTACCTTCCGAAATAGGCTATCTTCATCTGGGGTGTAGATCCAAAGGTGTAGATAGGAGAATAAGGGTGGCAAGATAAATTGCAGGAAAGGAGACCTGTGCCATACAATGCACAATGAGCTAGACAAAGCACCTTACACCCAATCTGAGAGATCAGTGGCGCCAGTGAAGATAGTAACGAACCATAGTAATATGATCTATTTTTAGAAAGCCTGGAAGACGGCCAGACAGCCAAGAAAAAAAAGTAATTGCTGTAGTCAATTCTGGAACAAATCAGGGTTATAGCAACTGGCAGAGTATGGAGCATAATAAAAGAGGGGTTATTCTGCAACAACTTTGGGTGTAAATAACCTGCTATCAATAATGGCATTTGAAAGACAAGTGAGAGATTGGAGTGAGATTTGACTCCCACGTAGATGACATTAGCACAAGCTCAGAGGGATGCCAGGGAAGCATGCCAAGTGCACGTGCAATCCCAGAAATCAATATACAGTTTAGTCAGAATTCAGCTTTAGCCAGTGAGAACCCAATCACTCGTTCAAGGATAGCAGCAAACAGCTGAGAAAATTCAGTGAAGCATTTGCTGTACTGCCAATGAGGCATAAGAGGTCTTAGTGCTGTGGGACTAGAATCTGACCACAGGCAAAGCAGGATATATTGAAAGGAGGGGATACGTCGGAAACCCTGGGGCATGCCACATCCTGTAAGTAGGGACTTTGACCTCAAACGTGGCATATTAGCTGCATATGTTCTAATAGCTTGGAAGGAATGTTATACAAAAATTGAATCTTTTGCATCGCCGATTCTGGGATCCCTTAGACTAAGTAGGATCTAATGATCAATGGTGTCAAAGGTAACCGTGAGGTCCGAAAGGATATTAAAGGTTTCCCACACTCACTGTACTGTTGCATTTTCTCGCCTCTATGTCCTCTATGACTAATTTAGTGCTAGGCAGCCTCGTGGTACCGACTGATTAGGAGGGTTCCCCATAATATCCAATGAGGGTTTACAGTTATTGATTCTACCACTGTCTTTTTAAGCTTTTTCAAAAATACTGGTCTCCATAAATTTGCATAAGTTTCTTAAGCAAAATGTTCCAGAGGATGGATATTGATATTTTATTTCTATCGCGCTCGTACACAAGTGTTTCAGAGCGCGACAAGGCAAGGGAGGGGGGGAGAACAAAACAGTGATCTTACTAGGCACAGTGATATTGAGAACATGCAAGTGCATGGGAGAGGGAGAGGGGAAAAGTGCATGGAAGGGGGGAGAAGTGGACAGTGCGAATCAGAGGAGAAACAGATAAATAATAAAGTCAACAAACAGTGGTAGTGCAGCCAGCAATTTGCAAGTGCTAGGTTTAACGCAGCAGACAGGGTAGGTCTGATAAGTGCAGGAAGAAAAAGGGGGGGCTGTATGGGTACAGATACAGACCCCAGTGCAAGGGGTGGCCCGGAGGCAGTGCAGGAGGGTGGCGGGGTGAGCAGGTACCTGGGCCCGGAGGACAGAGCATGGCCAGGTGCACAGTGCCAAGAGAGAACAGATCAGCATGGGAGAGGGGGAGCGAAGGCAGAAGAGAAGATGAAGATCTTGAGGTGCTTCTGGAACCGGAGATGGTTCTCCTCAAATTTTAGAGTGGCAGGGAGGCTGTTCCAGAGGGAAGCCCAAAGCCGAAGACAATGCAGAGGGTTTTGAATTTAATTGTTGCATCTATTGGGAGCCGATGGAGAGATTTCAGAGCTGGAGAGATACGATCCCAGGGCTTGAGGCCAAGGACTGCAAGTCTTGCAGTCCTGTTCTGGATTAGTTGCAGAGGGCGGAGAGTAGAGGCAGGTAGATTTAGAAAGAGGCTGTTACAATAGTCCAACAAAGAAAGAGCCAGAGCTTGGGATACCATGAGCTTCTGTGGGAAGGTGAGGAAAGGCAGAGTACCTCTGAGGAGGTGCAGTAGGAAATTTGACTTTTTAAAGACCTCAGAGATGTGGGCGGAGAAGGAAAGGGCGGAGTCAAAGATGACCCTGAGGTTCTTAGCCTCGCAGGTGGGAGTAGGAGGAGGGCCAAGGTAGGCCAGCCAGAGAGTGAGAGGAAAGGATGTTAAAGGTGTGCCGATGAGGAGGATCATCGTCTTGCTGGCATTCAGACAACGATCATTGGCGGCACACCAATCTTGAATGGCAGTTAGGCAATCAGAGATGAGAGAGTGAGAGGAGGTGGCAGAGGGAAGCCTGAAAATGAGTTGAATGTTGTCAGTGTAGCGCTGGAAATTCGAGCAGAAAGTGGCAATGCAGTGGGCGATAGTTGCCAGGTATTGGTTGAAAAGCCAGGGCGAGAGGTTAGACCCCTGAGGAACATCACGGGTAGAGAGGAAGATAGATGAAAGGAAGGACCCAAGTTGGACCTGGGAGGGTCAATCTGAGAGGAAAGAGGTCAGCCAGCCCAGAGCCTGATCAGTGATACCCAGGTTTTCCCAGAGACAGTTGAGCAGGATGGTATGGTTGACCGTGTCGAAGGCAGAAGAGAGATCGAGGAGGATGAGGACATAGGGAATGTTAGAGTCAAGGTTGGAGAGCAGATCTTCACGGATGCCTCATCACAGAAGGTACAATATATTCCAAACAGCAGTGATTCAACTAATGTAAATAGGCCACTATATGTATGTCAAAGGAAACTGGGAACAGCTGTGGCGACCTTGACTTCAGGGTCTTGGTCAATTTCTTGTGCCAAACAGTCTTATTGAAGTAGCCGTCCATCCGGTCTGATGCTTCCTCGATTGCAGAGATTTCCACATCTGCGTGTCCTCTCTCATGACAGACAAGTATATCCTGTGAACTGAAGTATTTTACACATCCACTACACTAAATGGCTCCTCACTTGTATGTTTTGTCTGGTGCCTAATAAGGTACGTGTTCTGACTGAAGCTTTTACCACATTTGGTGCACAAATAAGGTTTCTCACCTGTATGTGTTCTCTGGTGGCGCATAAGATCTCCCTTCAGAATGAACCGTTTTCCACATTCCGTGCACTCATGAGGTTTCTCACCTGTATGTGTCTTCTGGTGCAAAGTAAGATGCCCCTTAGAAATGAACCTTTTCCCACACTCAGTGCACTCATGAGGTTTCTCGCCTGTATGTGTTCTCTGGTGGCGAATAAGAGGACTCTTCGAAATGAACCTTTGCCCACATTCAGTGCACTCATGGGGTTTCTCACCTGTATGTGTTAACTGGTGGTAAATAAGACTGTCCTTCTGACTGAATCTTTTCTCACATTCACTGCACTGATACGGTTTCTCATCTGTATGTGTTCGCTGGTGGCGAGTAAGATTTACTTTCAAAATGAAGCATTTCCCGCATTCAGTGCACTGGTGAGGTTTCTCGCCTGTATGTGTTAACTGGTGGTAAATAAGACTGCCCTTCTGATGGAACGTTTTCCCACATTCACTGCACCAGTACGGTTTCTCATCTGTATGTGTTCTGTGGTGAATAATAAGATGCTGTTTCGAAATGAAACTTCTCCCACATTCAGTGCACTCATGAGATTTCTCACCTGTGTGTGTTCTTAGGTGACTAATAAGATTTCCCTTCCGACTGAACCTTTTCCCACATTCACTGCATGAATGAGGTTTCTCACTTGTATGCGTTCTCTGGCGGCAGGTATTTGTATCATGCAAATGGAAGCTATTCCCACATTCAGTGCAATTATAAGGTGTTTTACACATATTTTCCTGTGGCCGATATGTACATTTTTGAATAAACATTTCACACATTCTGTGTACGTGTAAGGTTTCTCACCAGTATATCTTGTCAAGTGCTTAAGGCGAGAGGCCAGTATATGTTGTCACGTGCTTAAGAAGAGCGGTCGCTTTTCCCAAATTCAAAGTGCAGATGACCTCTCATATGTAGGTCATTTGTGGTTTCAAACGAGACATTTCTTCTTACTGAAGCCTTTAAAATATTCAATGCATGGGTTATCCATTGGGTTTCACAAACACCTTCAAACAAACTTCCTTGCATTCAGAATATCTATAAAACGGCATTCACATGTGCTCTATCAGGAATAATAGGCACATCTAAAAGAATAGTCCTACTTTACATCAAACACTTTTGCTTTCATTAGTCAATACTCCTAGATTTTATTTTGGCTCTGTGTTCCTGGTTGTTAATACAAAAACCATCATGTATTCAATACGCTGCTCAATCCCAGTTCCTGAATACTCTGAAAAGATAAGTGGACCCCACACGTGTCTCCTTCTAAGACGTTGGGAAATTGCATGTTCTATTAATGAAGCTTTCAATGTCCAGGGACTTTAACAATCACTCTTGTTGCATTTTTGGGGAATCAATCACCTATGGAAATGAAAGGAGATGCACATTATTAGTTTCAACATGTTCACAATCGCAGGCATCACATGCATTAGGCAGACTGATTCTTGGGTGTAGTGATGTGCATTAGTTAATTTCTAATGTACAAATGAACAGCTTAATTGCTAAGGAAGCGTATATATATATATTTCCTTTTAAATGTTATTGGCTTATACAAACCTTTGAAAAAGAGACAAGGAAAATAAGAAAAAAAGAGGTACAAACTTCACATCTTTCCACAAATGTCAGAATCAGTGTGTATTATCACTGCACTTTATCTCTTAAACATGTCAAGCCTTAGTTTTGTTGTTGGCTTATGTTATTCCTGTAAGTGCTGTACTAACTAGAGACACACTGAGTTCATCTCTTGGCTCTTTACAGTCTATATTTTCCAGACATCTCTCTCTGTCGCCCAAGAGATATCTCAGTGCAAAAATCTGTTTTTTGTTCACCCCGGCGAACAACTGTTGCCACTACTCTTCATCGTCCATTGTGTAGTGTCCTGCCAGCAAAGGACCTAAGTGTCTCGTTCTCTGCACTCGTAGGGCAGGGCAAAATAGTGTGAGATGTTTTATTGTTTCGTTGTTGATGTGACAAAGATGACACTTTGTGTTTATTTCGCCCATACCGGCCCAATGGCTGATTCTGTCTTTGGTCTTGAACAGGTTTAGGCAAAAGCGCAAGTAGATCATTCTCCTTTTATTGTCCGGAAATAAAGCCACATAGTTTTACAAACTATTGTGGGCTCTGGCTTCGCTGGGCACGTCTTTCATAATTTTCAGACCCCTTCTTTTTTCTCCAGTTAGAATCCAGTCCTGGTTCCATATTGTTTTCCTTACCAGGTCTGGATTCTTTTGCAGCGTTTTCACATCTGTATTGTATGTTTCCAGTATTTTTTCAAATCTTTTGTTCTATAATGATAAAAAACATTCAGGATTTCCGCTACCAGGATTGTATCATTCTAAACTGCGGAGTTACATCTTTCATAATGGTCTCTCTAAACAGAGCTAGGGTGTTCCAGCTGATTCGGGCATGGATGGAAATCAAGCTGAACTCATAACAAATACAGGCTGATGAAGTGCCATTGGGTAAATGGAGAACTTTTACCCAGAAGATATTTTCCAAAGTTGACCATAGATCATTGGAGCAGTCAAAGGCATTTTCTGCCCCGAATATTAAAGCTGGAACCACTTTGATATGATATGATATGATATGGTATTTGTAACGCGCCTATACACAAGTGTTTCAAGGCGCAACGAGGCAGGGAGGGAAGAAAAAAAAAAAGGGAAGACAGACAACGATCCTACTAGGCCTGGTGTCATTCAGATCGCGCAAGTGCATGGGTGGAGGGGAAGGGAAAAGTGCAAGGGGAAAGGGAAGATGGAAAAGTGCTGTACAGGGGTAGTGAATAACAAGATAAATAAGGGCCAGCTGGTGGTAAGTGCAAGGTAAGTGCAGAATAAGTGCTGGGAAGGGGGGCTGTAGGGATACAGAGACAGTCCCGCAGTGCAGGGGGAGAGTGGCAGGGCCAGGGACCGAGATCGGTGAGAGTGGCCCAGTTGCAGATTCAGTGCAATTTCAGTCAGGAATTTAGCTGGGGAGAGGGGGAGAGAAAGCAGAAGCAAAGGGGAAGGTTTTGAGGTGCTTCCGGAACCGGAGATGGTTCCCCTCAAGGTTCAGGGAGGCAGGAAGGCTGTTCCAGAGGGAGGCCCCTGCCGCGGAGAGAGATCTACCCCCAAATCATTGCTTGGAGAAGCGGCTGACCCTGAGGGAGTTGGAGGCGGATGAGCAAAGAGCTCGAGAAGGAAGATATCTAGGAAGAGAGAGAGTTGAAGGTATTTTGGCCCCAGGCCCCAGAAGGCCTTGTGTACAATGCAGAGGGTTTTGAACTTGATCCTCGCAGCCACTGGGAGCCAGTGTAGAGATTTCAGTCCTGGAGAGATACGGTCCCTGGGCTTGAAGCCAAGGACAAGTCTCGCAGTCCTGTTCTGGATGAATTGCAGAGGGCAGAGAGTAGAGGCAGGAAGATTTAGATAGAGGCTGTTACAGTAGTCCAGCTTAGAGAGAACCAGGGCTCTGGAGACAGTGAGCTTCTGGGGGAAGGAGAGGAAAGGAAGAATACCTCTGAGGAGGTGCAGCTGGTAGTGTGACTTCTTAGAGACATCAGAAATGTGGGGAGAGAAGGAGAGTGTGGAGTCGAAGATGACCCCGAGGATTTTTGCCTTGCAGGTAGGAGCAGGAAGAGGGCCAAGAGAGGCCGGCCAGAGAGCTGCAGGGAAGGAGGGAGTGGGTGTGCCGATGAGTAGAATTTCAGTCTTGCTGGCATTAAGGCAGAGGTCATTGGCGGCACACCATTCCTGGACAGCAGACAGACAGTCAGAGATGAGGGAAGGAGAGGAGGAGGCTGAGGGTAGCCTGAAAATGAGCTGGGTATCATCCGCATAGCACTGAAAGTTGGGGCAGAGAGCGGCGATGCGGTGGGCAAGGAGTGCCAGATACTGGTTGAACAACCAGGGAGAGAGGTTAGATCCCTGGGGGACACCACAGGTAGAGAAAAAGATGTCAGAGAGGAAGGACCCCAGTTGGACATGGGAGGGTCGATTGGAGAGGAAAGAGGTCAGCCACGCCAGTGCCTGACCAGTGATACCCAGGTTATCACGGAGACGGTTGAGCAGGATGGCATGGTTGACAGTATCAAAGGCAGAAGAGAGATTGAGCAAAATGAGAACACACGGAGTGTTGGAGTCAAGGTTGGAGAGCAAGTCTTCACAGATGTTCAGGAGAGCAGTTTCCGTGCTTCTGGCAGCTCTGAAGCCAGACTGATGGTCATGAAGACTACCAACAGATTCAGCATGGAGATTAAGATTTCTGCTGATAAAACATTATCACCGGCTTCAATGAAAACTTTCCATATTTTGTGTTCAGTATCAGGGCCTGACAGGCAAATTGCTGACACCTTGCTTTAGCAATCTCCTCCCAAGGGCCGTCATTTATGTTTGCACTGATCTGCATCCCAAGGTATCTAGTGTTTTTGACAGTACTTAGAGTTTCTCTGCCTAGCTGCCATTTGAATTTTTTGTTGGACCCTATTTGCAGGTTTTGCAGCGTTAGTATTTCGCTTTTGGCATTATTTTTTTGCAGGCCGTTGTTATTCACATAGCATTTCAGTGCATCCATTTTGCGCTGTAGTCCGATTGGAGTAGTGTCTCATAGAATCAAATCATCGGCATACAGCATCCAACGTAACACTGACCCATGAATTGTAGGGGAGAAGGATCGCAGACCTTCAACTGCGATGCCAATGTCTGACAAGAACAAATTAAAGATTATGACGGCTAAGGGGCAGCCTTGCTTCACGCCTCAGTAGGTGTTAATGTCGCCCGTTAGGGAGCCACTTTGGTCTAACCGGACCTTGTTTGTTTGTTTGTTTGTTTATTTTATTTATATAGCGCTCCGGACCCGGGAGTAAAAGCGCGCTTAGGACAGGTTACAAGGCACAGTACATGGTAATTAGCAGAGGTACATTAGCAAAGGTTATATACAGTATATACAGACAATGGTAGTAAATGCATACAATAAAGACATAGGTAAGGCATGTACAATATATACAGATTATAGCTGGGTCTAGCTTAAGGTTGACTTTTTGTCAGTAGCCACCCACTGGCAAGTTTCCTGAAAGACTGGAAGGCATTGGACGATTTGATGTTCAGGGGCAGGATGTTCCAGAGTTGGGAGGCAAGGACTGTAAAGCTCGAGCCTCCGGCTCTTTTAGAGATAAATCTAGGCACTGTGAGGCATAAAGTGTTGGAGGACGTCGTGGTTCTGATGGACAGTTTCATGGTGAATTTGTTAGTAAGGTAGGGAGGGGCTAGGTGGTTGAGGGCTTTGTAAGTGAGGCAGAGAGTCTTTAAATCAATTATTTGTTGAATGGAGAGCCATTTGCATGTGATTCTGGTGGCGGAGATATGCTCCCGCCTAGGAATGTTTAATGCTGCTCGTAGCGCATTGTTTTGAAGAACCTGGAGTTTATTGATTATAGATTGGTTGGCACCTAGGTAGAGGTTGTTACAATAGTCTAGCTTAGATTGTATGAGAGCTCTAGCTAGCGTGAGGCAGCTATTAGTGGAAAGAAAGGGTCTGCAGGCTTTAATTAGTTTCCCTGTATAGGCGGTGGCTGAGGTGGTCGAGTTGACTTGTTTAGTGATGTTGATATTTGCATCAAGATAAAAGCTGAGTGTTTTCACATTTTTGGTGACAGGGATGGTGTTGCCATCGATGGTGATATTGGAGTAGTCGGGGCTCAGTTTTTGTAAGTTGTTGGGTGAACCGACAAGGAGCAGTTCAGTCTTCTCGTCGTTCAGGCAGAGGCCATGTGTGGCCATCCAGGCCTGAATGACGGAGATTTCATTGATCCTAGTGACATCATCATTGTAATTGCCAGAGATGGTGAGGAGTATCTGGGTGTCATCCGCGTAGTTTGTGTAGGTGACACCCAGACAATCCAGTTTATCAAAGAGAGGCTTTGCAAAGATATTGTATAGGGTGGGGGAAACACAAGAGCCTTGTGGGACACCACAGGTGATGGGGATGGGGTCTGCTGCTGCCACAGAGGAAAAGACCCTCATGGTTCTGTTGGCCAAGAAGGATTGTATCCATGTGACAGAAGAGGAGGAGAAATGGGCAGCAGAGGAGAGGTGGTTACAGAGTATTTTATGGTCGACCAGGTCGAAGGCTGCTGAGAGATCTAGGAGAAGTAGGATGCCGCCTTACCCTTATCTTTAATGTCATCAATCTGACTTTTGAGATCAACAAGGGCAGTTGATGGTAGTAGCAGTGTGCAGTTCTTTAATTGCTGCTAATAGGCTCTCAGGATAGCCCCATTTCTCCAGGGGCCCTCGAGGCACTTGCTTGTCTAATTATCTGCAGAATGTCTTCCTTGTCAAACTCTAGGTTGCATCTTTCAAGAGCCAGCAATTTCGGATCAGGCCCCTGCCCTTTTTTACTGAAAAGTTCAGTGAAGTGAGTGGACCATACTACTTCAGTTACCATGTTGGTCATCAGGGCCACTCGGGGGGGGGGGCCCATTCGTTGTTCAAAATCTTCCAGAATGAGGGGACCACCAGGGGGCGCAGACGATATGGCAGCCTAAGCCGTTGTTTCCCTCTCCAGGTGAGAAACAGGCCCGAATTATGCAGACAAAAACGCTCCTTTTGCAAGATTGAACTACCACAATGCAGTGGAAACCTATGCAGCTCCTGTGGATGAAGCTCATCGCGGAGCCCGGTGGAGAGCGCCACAAGCCCAGCCCCAAGCACGGAAAGGCCCAGGAGGAGGTGGCGTCTCACCCGGCCCGGAGACTTCATCCGCGGAGGTCCCGCTCTCCAGCCAGGACATGGCCGCATTGCTGCAGTCGCAGCTCGGCTGCATTGGCCCTCCCCACCAGTCTTCCCACCAAAGCGATCTGGAGCGTATGAGGGGAGGAGCAGGCGGGGGCCGCACAGTCTAGCCCACATGTCTGCCACAAAGTTGGGTGCGCAATAATGGAGTGAACACCCCTAAACGCACAGCCCAACCTGCGTCAGTCATACCAGCCATGGGAGTAATAGCCTAAAGACAAGGGAAATATACGGACAGACTCAGATTGCTCCTTCACCCTTTTACCGACTGAAGCAGTCACAAGGCACCCCAAGGAATTAATATGCCCTGAAGAGAGCCCTGTAACACGCCACGTCCTCAGCACCTGTCTCGGAGCCCCTACGAGCCTCTGCGCGCAGGCAGGGTGACCTTGCACGAGCCTAACCCTTTTGGCACTCGGAGTGCCCTCTCCAGTGACATAACATACTCTGCAGATACCTACTGGGGTCTTCCCCCGAGCCCGCGACATAAAAAGGGGGTGAAGGCAACAAGTATCATCCTTGCATCAAAAGGGATCAAGTGGCAAGCTGCATCAGGGAACGAGAAGAGGCCTGGCCCAAACAGAAAAACATCTAGTGAAGGCAGACGTGTCCTCATTATTCTTCTTGTAGGTCAGATCCGTTGGCCACACACTTGGAGAGCCCTCCGACTCAGGCTCCCGCGACTCTCGCAGCATTAACAGTGCACACTCAGTCCTCCAGGAGAGGAAGCCTGGATCCACGCACGCTTGCAGCACTGCGCAAGTTTTCACAGACAAGGGTCGACATGGATCCAGATGAAGTCCAGAGTTCTTCCGACATACCAGGAAATTACCTTGACAGTGCCACGAAATCAGATATTAGGCTTTTACTAGGGGAAATCCGATCAATCACATCCAGTCTCACAGAAACGGTCTCTAACCTGCAAACAAAGATGGCCAAAGTCGAGGAGCGCCTAGAAGCGGTTGAAAGCAATCAGCAGTCAATCGATTTCACAACGATGCAATATGAGGCCCGGCTCACGGACTTGGAACAAAAAGAACGAGATATTGAGGCAAAGCTTGACAACTTAGAAAACCATGAGCAGCGATCCAATATACGTATCAGCGGCTTGGAAGAAGAACAGAGGGAAACCACGACGGTTCTAGAAAGTAAGGTCAAAGACCTGATCCTATCCCTCTACGACCAATCCGACCTCCCCAAGCTGGAATTCGACAGGGAGCATAGAGCGGGCTGACCACCAAAAGGGCCCCGGTCGGTTCTCATAAAGTGCCGCTACTACGTCTAGAGGCAAGACATACTGCAAAAGGCCAGAGAAAAAGATAATATAGAATTTAGGGGCTCAAGAGTGAAACTTTATCAGGGCATGTCTATGTTGACCCTTGCTAAAAGGAGGAGATGTCGTCCTCTAACAACCTGGCTGCAGAACAAGGGCATCCGATACCTTTGGGGTCATCCCTTTTCACTGTCATTCGAACACAGTGGCGACGAGTTCAGAATCACCTCGGTGGAAGAAGCAGAGCGAGCCCTCCGACACCTCCAAGGCCCCACTGCGGGCTCAGACTCAGACGCATGCAGGGAACCTTCAGGGCCAAATCGCTACCAGGACCCAAAGCCTCCAAGACGAGGAAAATAGCAGTCGAAATGGAAGTATAAGCGCCTGAACAATGAGCTTTAAAAGCTCTCTCCCTAAAACGACCTAGCAGAGTACTCTCAAGCTTCCAATTTTTCTGTTCAAGAGGGGCACACAGCAATGGGGGCGAGTTAAAATAGGTTTGACACCACACCGAGTCACAAGCAGTAACCAATCACTGCACCCAACGCAGTTGATTGATTCGTCGCATGAGTATAACATATTTCACCGACGCCTGGAGAGGAGTTCCTCTTGTGTGGCCCTTCTATGTTCAGGGCGTCTCATCTCACCCGAAGGCATCTCGTGAGAAGGGGAGGGGGGGGACAGGGAGAGGGAAGGGACACTCAACCTTACGATACGACGGAGCCTACACACTGCTCTGGGTTACATGCATGCACAGCACTTATCCGACACATTAAAAGGAGACTAGACATGGAGAGAAATAACCCTTGGTGGGCCCTAAAGGGTGGAGAAGACTCATCAGTGAAGCGATTACTGCAGGTATAGCCAGGTCCGATAGTATAGTCTTCGGGTCCCTAAACGTAAAAGGCCTCAACTCTCCACAAAAGAGATCCATGTTGGCACGACAATTTGTGCAATCCAAGTTAGACGTGGTGTTTGTACAAGAAACAAAATACACCCGGGGGGTGGGACGCAACATTATTGAGAAAGGGACTGGTGACACGGTGTGGGCCTCCCGCTCCAGAAGAGGGGGGGGTTGGAATACTGCTCAGAAATCCCTAAGGATCAAGATTGCACAAATACACAGAGATGTCCAAGGCAGATATGTAATGCTTAAAGGGCGGTTAAGGACACGTACCATCACGCTATGCTCCGCGTATGCACCCAACCAGGGCCAGTCTGCCTTTTTTGAGCCATTGTTCGACCTCTTGGAGGGCTGGAGGGAGGGCACGCTAATCTGTGGGGGAGATTTTAATGTAGTGACTGATCAGGACTTAGACTGGCACCTGGTAAGGCGGGACGCCCATCCACCATACCCTTTACAGAGGAACAGATTCCTAAAACAGTTGAGGGAGCATCACTTAATAGATATATGGCGCACAGGGTGTCCAGACATTTGGTCGACTGAAAACTGGTCGAAAGACATTTGGTCGACGCAATTTGGTCAAAAACCAAATGGTCGAATTTTTTTATTTATTTATATATATATTTTTCGGGTTTTCGTTTTTTTAAAAAAAGGGGGTTGGGGGGGGGGCCCCCAAAAAAAACAAAAAAGGGTGAAAATAAAAATTAAAAAAAAATTCGACCATTTGGTTTTCGACCAAATTGGTTCGACCATTTGTCCAGTCGACCAATTTTTTTCGACCAAATGTCTGGCAACCGGTGCACAGCACATCCGAAGGGGAAAGTCTATACCTCATTCCCCCCTCCCACTAAACCTTCTCAAGGATAGACTACCTCCTACTGGGTGCTGAAAGTGAATGCGAGGTGTGCAGCTCTGGGGTAGAAGTATAGAAGTAGTGGCCTGGACAGATCACAACCTTTGTACATTGGAACTGGACTTGGGACTGTTACTTCAACCAGATCGAAGATGGATTTGCAATGACTTATTGTGCCGGGACCCAGTACTCAGGGAGACACTCTCCGAGGCCATTGCAAACTACTTTGAAACAAACGACGTGGGAGGGATGCCCTTGAATACGGTGTGGGAAGCTGGAAAGGCCACCATAAGAGGTATCTCGATAGCTGAGGGAGCTGCCAAGAAAAGACAGACAACTTTGGAAAAGGGAACTAAGAGAAGACATCTCCCACCTTGAGCGCAACCTTAGGAGCAGCCCCAACCACGAGGCAGACAAGATGAGTCAAATTAAGGGTCTAAGGGCGGAGTTAAAAGATATTTGGAATAGTAAAGCCTTAATGCAACTAAAGTACCTTAAGCAAACATTTTTTGAGAAAGGGGACAAGGCACACACAATGTTGGCAAACCGACTGCAGTAGCAAAGAGCAGACAGAGCCGTATATAAAATTAATGATGAACATGACACCCCACCACCTCTCCACAAGACAACTGCTTTTCAAGATATTATTCAGAATTATACTCAGCGGAAGGCGAAATACCTAACTGCCCTCCCTCGGCCACCTATTAGCTTTGAACATCTCGATATGTTGAATGCCCCCATCACCACCCTAGAAGTAAAGAGTGCTATTTCCAACCTTAAGGTGGGCTCCGCACCAGGGGAGGATGGCTACACGCCAGCTTTTTACAAGTCAAACTGCGACTCTCTCTCCCACTTCCTAGCCAAACTCTTCAACTCTATTCTGGAATCAGGGCAGGCCCCTAGATAATTTACTGAATCCATAATCATTGTTATCCCGAAAGAAGTTAAGGACCCTCTGAAATGCGCATCATACTGCCCAATCTCCCTCATCAATGTGGATGCGAAGATTTTTTCCAGCATCCTGGCCGCCCGCCTATCAATAGTCCTCCCGCGACAGGTCCACACCGGTCAAGTGGGATATGTGAAAGGAAGGCAAGGGGCCGATAATATAAGGAAACCCCTAGATCTGATGGCTACTCTGTGAGAAGCCCCTCCCTCCTATCAATAGATGCCAAAATGGCGTTCGACCACGTGGAATGGCCTTTCCTACGAGCAGTATTGAAATGGGCAGGACTGGGAATGACATGGATACAGGGAGTGAAGGCACTGTACCACATGGCCCGGGCTAAACTTTCCATCAATGGCACCTCATCAGAACCCTTTTCCCTAACACGGGTTACGAGACAAGGATGCCCGCTTTCCCCCCTAATATACGCCCTAGTCATTGAACCCTTCGCACAAGCAATCCGGTCTAACCCCCTAATTCACAGCATCCCCAGAGCGGACAGGGAATACAAAGCCATGTTTGCAGATATTTTGCTCTACTTCACCCAACCACTAGAGTCCATCCCAGCCCTTTTCCAGGAAATGACCCGCTACGGTGCCCTCTCAGGCTTCCGGGGAATGTCCAAAAAACCATTGCAGTCCTGCTAAAACCGAACCTAAAACCATTATTACAGCTACAGGCAGACTGGGGCTTCCAGATACAACCCCGTTCGGTCAAATCCTTTGGGGTACACATCACAGTCACCCTTTCAGACCTCTTTGTAGCAAATTACACCCCCCTATGGGCTGCTATTCAAGAAGACGTTAATAGATGGTCCAAGCTACCCCTGTCTTGGGCGGCTCGCTTCACCTCTATAAAAATGAATATATTGCCCCATTTTTTGTTCCTGTTCCAATCTCTCCCAATCGCCCTTCCCAAGCAATTCCTGACAAAAGTAAAACACAACTTGTTAAGGGATTTTTGGGCCGGGAAGAAACAGAGAACACCATATTCTACTCTCATCCAGCCCAAAGATCAGGGAGGCATGGGGTACCCAGACTTGGAGGAATACTACAGGGCATCCCAGCTCCGAGTATTTCCAGACCACTTGTGGGAAAACCCCGAAAAGCAATGGGTGGCAATAGAGAATGAAATCTTCGCACCAGTTTCACTGGGGGAATGGTTGTGGGTCCTCTTATCTCTGATGACGAGGCGAATAAAGGAACACCGGGTCCTGAAGGTTCTATGGTCACTGTGGCATCCACCCCGAGCCATGTGGGGTGTCACAACATGACCCTCCCCCCTCAATTGCATCTGGTCCCCTCCCATCCAGGATCCTATACACAAGGTTCACACTTTCCAGTCCTGGTATGAAACGGGGCTTTTAAGAGCGGGGCAGATGTGGAGGAAAGGATCTTTCATATCCCTCGAGGACTTTAATAAGGCTTTGCAGGGTTCTGAAGCTTCCCCCTTGCAATTTCTTAGGCTGAGAAGCATCTTGAACGATGCCCATTGGGGCGATTTATTGAAGCGCCCTCTCACCCCATTTGAATACTTGGTGCTCCTCAGATAACGATAAGGTTCTTATTGCACGGATGTACAAATATTATTACGTTAAGTGAGGGAGGGGGGGAATGTAGGGAGTGGGGGTTTCAAGTAACAAGTTCAGCGTTATTTCTTGGTTGGCTTTCACACAGAAGCTGTAATCTCAACTGTTTTGCTGATCCATACTTTGAAATTAACATGTATGTCAACAAACTTGTTTATTAAATAAAAAACTCAATAAAAACTATTTAAAATAAAAATCTTCCAGAATTCAGAGGAGTTTTTATTTCCTATCTTTTGCATTATAGACTCTGCATATTTTTGGAACATAAGTGCTTTGTGCGCCCTCAGCCAGTTTTTGTATTTTTGTTTAGCTGCATGCTTTGCTGGTTTATAAAATCGCAGCCACCTTGGTTTTTATGTTTCTAATGGCAACGCGCAGTTCCCGCTTCTTTCTCAGGACCGCCACATCAAACTTATGTTTGTTTACATAACCTGGAATTCTCGGTCCATACTTTTTTCTACAAATTGATGTAGTAGGTGACTATATTCAATTCCGGGTTCCTTGTCGATGTACGCTTTAGTAATTTAAGTAACTTCCTCTGACTGGAGTTTTAGCCTTACTCGAGTGGATTCAACTAGGATCCGATGTTTCCAGGATTTGCTATCAGGCTGTCTTGTTCCTGACACAAGATTGCCATATCATGATCACTGTGAGGCATAGGGGTGACCTGTAGGGATTTAGTTGCCTGATGTATTTTGGTCAATACAAAAAAATAATCTAAGATTGAATTTTGAGCATTCCATGTTGTAATTCCCGGTATATCCTCTCTGGTGTTTCCATTTAGCATGACAAGATTTCTTAGGTCCATTTCCATGAGCCATTTCGCTGTGAGTGTATCGGATGTAAAGCAAGATTCAACATCCTTCAGTTTTGTAATGAGGCAATTGATGTTTAAGTCACCGCATACGATGATGTTTGCTTTCTCGTCCATCTCTAAGATCTCGTCCACCAATGTCGAGACTTGAACCATAAAGTACGTGGTGCCTGCTGCCGAGTGATTCCAGTATAAGTTGACTATGTGAAGGGGGCTCTCGTTGGTGTTTGAATTCTTTGTTGTAAATATGGTTGAAACTTGTATGAAAGCTGAGGGGTTCACTGATTTAATGATGCGACACCCAGAGCTCTTCTTTGCAAATGTTAGTAGGCCAGCCATAGGTCGTCCTTTAAGTTTTTTAAATGCTGGATTAATAGCCACTTCATAGTAGTCGATTTTCAGGCAGACGTGCAGCCAGGTTTCTTGAAGGCAAACCACGTCTAGGCCATCCAACCAATGTTCTTGGAATAGATGTGAAAACCCCCTAGTGTTCCAGGATCCAATATTGAGGAGAACAGGCTCCTCTTCTACATGGCATTAACGGTTCGCGGGTCTGTTTAGGGATTCAGACAGCCAGCTCCAATCATTTGTCCTTGCGTTTAATTCCTTGGGATATGTAGGATTCTTATTCTTGAGTTCAAGATCATTACTCACCTTTATTGTGATTTGTATGTTTTCATCTTCAGTCATCTTTTTCGCTGGGGCGGTTTCGGTGTGGTCTGACGTCAAGCCCTTCCCGTTATTCAAAGGGAGTGTACACTCAGTCATTCTTGAGCAGCCCACAATTGTCTTCGCATCATTAGTGATATTTCTCGTAATTAATGTGTCTTCACATCATACTTCTGGGCATTTTTCAGTAAGTTTTTTTTTCTTTTTCAGTAGGTTGGAAGTCCAAAACTTCAGATATATCAAAGCCCAGGGACATGAGTGCAGATGCAGCCTCTAGCACAATGTTCAGGACAATTTTGGAGCGATAGTGCAGTATGATTTTGTCCTTTTGGTCTTCTTCTATGAATTCCACTGTTTTGACGTCGTCAGATCGAATAGTCTTACGGCAAGGAACACAATGAAATAAGCGTAGAACGTTTGTGCAATTCAGTATTAGCTTATCGCAACTCTCCACGTTCCAGCCGTGCTCTGTGAGGAGTTTGGGCTTTTTCTCTGAGTCTTTTTTGTTTAGATTTTTGGCCCAAGATTCTTTCACGAAGGCACTTTTAACCACATCCGCGAATCGATTACCCTCTGTGTTGGGTCTGAGTTTACTCTCATGTTGATTTGCCGAGTTCGCAGACACGTTCTCATGTTGTTCTGAATTTAGTCTGGGCGGAGCCACCAATGTCTCTCCCCAGTATTTCTGAGGCCAAGAGGACCTCGTTACGCGGTTCAATTCCATGCACCTTTCCTCCATCGTTTTGAAAATAGGGCTTCGAGAAGCAGCGTGCAGGTCAATTTGCTTGTCAGTCTTTTGTTGTAGTGTGCAAATTCTATTGAGGCCTGCAGGTATTGATTTGGCCCCCAGAACGCTGTCTACATGTTCTGTAAGATTCATTATGGGATCCGATTGGGCACTTTCTTCGTCTTTCCCGGCCTCCATCCCTTCTGTTTCCTGCTCTTCTTGTGGAACTTTGTCCACATCCATCACTTCTGTCTCTGTTTCTTCTTGGTCATCTTCGTACACTGATAAGTCCATTAAATCAATTGCAACTTCCTTAGTGCCTTTTAGTGTTTGCGGCAACAGTTGGATGTTTTCATGCCGGGAGGAAACTATGGATTTCTTTTTGGCAAGGGGCACTCTCTCATCTCTATTATTGTTGTGTACAGTGACGTTTACTGTTTTAAGATTTCAAAGAAATGTTCTAGAATCCTTACATCTGTGCTGTTTTGTTGCTCGTTGACTTTTCTTTCTTTCTTTGGATTGAGTCAGTTTTTTAGTGCAATCATCAGCTTTCTGTTCAGAGGTATTATTTTCACTAGGTCGTGAGGCAGAAGCTTCTAGTACTTTATGGACAATTAATTGATCAGATACCAAAGAAGAAGTAGTTGGATTTTGGGGATCCATAGTAGTGGGATTGTCAACTCCTTTGCTAATTTCCAGGATGCTTGAAAGGGTCCCACTTTTTGGGAAGATTTCTTGAGCCTTTGCTGTTGTTGGCTCCATTTGACCATATGTAGAAGCAGCGCACACTGTGTGATGTGGAGACAATGTTTTGTTGGAATGTATAGCTTCGCAAGTGCTTATTTTGTCTCTTTCAGCTGAATCTTGTAAAGTGTTTGGGCCGCAGACCAGAGTCTTATCGCTTTGGCTGGGTCTCATTAGTGAAGATTGCAATGGTTCAATTCCCAAGTCATTAGATTTAGTTTTCTTCTGGCAGCCAGTTGTGTTGCAATTTCCACTAGTGTTTCCATCTGATGTATGTGCTAGATCTGGTGACAAATTGGGGATCCGTTGCTGAGCACATACGCCATTTATTTCTTGGACGCACTGCGATTTTTGTTGTAGCTGGTTCAGCGCTTCTCTTGCAATCTCAGCAAATAATCTTTTTGTCCAGTTTATTGTTTTCCTTTTGGACATTAAGTGTGGCAAGAGACACTTCGATTTTATTTTACAGAGTCTCCATGATCCTTCTTCGAAAATGTGGTGTCTCTCTCCAAGTTTACTAATTTTGAGTTCATTAGAGCCACCAATGTTGTTAAATCCTTAACATTATCATTAATTTGCTCATATAACTTTAGAAATGGTGCAATCGTGATGGCCATTGAGGACATAAACAGCGGTTGTAGCTCTTTTATCAGGCTCTCATTGGATTTTCGAACAGAGGAATATTGTTGTTTTTGTGGCACTTTAGAACATCTCACTTTTGGATAGTCCCGTTCTATAAATGAGGAGTCCGTTGTGTGAGACTCCAGAGAGGAAGAGCTCAGGTCATGACTTCCCTCCTTCTTTGTAGTTTGTAGCATTGATTTTGTTTTTACCAGTTTTTTTTATTGGGGTGCATGTGAGACAATGGCAGTTGGACGCCGAGCTTGAGAAAAAAGAGAGTGGTGGAGATGCGATCAAGTCCGCTCGTCTTTGAATACTTTGTCCGCAGTTCCAGGGGGACAGCGGAGCCGCATGCAGGGTTTTTTCAGTTAAGCCCATTGGCCCCGGAGTCTCTCTCATAGGAGTCATGTGACTTTTTACAAGTCCGTGGGCCCCATCTCCAGTTTTGCTAGCTTTATTACATCCCTTATTCATTTGAGCTATATCATGTGAGATCTTGTTAACAACTTCTAAGGAATGCCTTCTGTTGTTTGCAAAAGGCTTGCCTTTCCCCTTAAGCGAGTGCAGTTGCAAATTTGGGTGTCAGAATACCTCATCGTCCATGACAGAAAAGCTTTCAATGGTGGTGGGTATTGAGTCGATTTTCAAACCAAGACTAGGTGAAGGCATATTGCTGAGGACAGTTTCCAAGTCCTGGACTGCCGCTGCTCCTGCAGCATAATCTGAAAGAATAAAGGGCTTCAAATTCTCCATGCTGGTTTGTTTTGCTTTCAGCGAGTGCCATGCTAAAACTTTCAGGTGTGTTACAATAGGTGCAGAAGGCGCACTGAGCTCAGGGTCAGATTCAGCAGTGAATGCCTGCATGTCGTCTGCATCAATGCTGTTACTGGCAGAGAGGACTACAGCGCTCTCATGCAGGCTTGATGGGCTGCAGTGTATGAGAGGAACGTTCGCGTCAACGGATTCAGGAGAATCCACTCCGCGGCTTTCGCAACTCCCATCTGCCTTGCCGAACGTCGGCGCTCCACACGCTTCATGCTCCCCATGGAGATCAGGGGCAGGATCCTGACCGACACCAGGTAAGGAAGCCCAGAGCCCGCTGCCTTCCCCAGGCATGGCACCCTAATCCCGCCACCTCTCCGCTGAAGGGACCTCCAAGGGTGACAGCGGCCGACCTCCGCCACCTCGCTGCAGCCCAGGCACGGCCCCCCTCCCCCAAGTAGGGTCAGTGTGGAAAGCTGGGCAGGTGGGCTCAGAGTACTTATAGAGGACCGTAGAGGGGCTAAAGAGGTTGATGCTGCTGGAGGGACAGTGTCATTTAATGGCTCCTGAGTCAAGAGATTCGGGCCAAGAGTCAAGTAGCTTGCAGGGGTTGCGGGCTCAGTACACGTTTTTCATCTTTCGTGCAAGTAATGTCACACACAGTTCAAGGCATTGTTGTTATCATGGTTAAATGCGTAGTTGGTACTTACTCTAGTTGTCGTAGTCTGTTTCAAGGGCAGCTACTGCACTTGGATGCTTCACTGCTGCGGCAGAGATCCAACTTCGCAATTGTAGTCTAGTGGGTGGGTGGGGGGGGAGGCATCCGCTCACAGCGGGGACCAGATAAGAGCAAAGTCCTTACCGCGTCGGGTTACCTCGCACCCTAACACCAAAACACACTGCGCACACCACACACTCGGCGTGTGCTGGATGTTTTAAGCAGCATCCTCCAGGAAGCAGTGATGAAAGTGGTAGACAGACTCCAACAGAATCTTGTGGCAGAAGAAAGAGCCCAGGCAGTCTCAGGCTCACCAAAACACACTGCGCACATTCAACCTGCATTCCCATTAGGAATCATTGTATGCTGCGCCAACACCTGCACTGAAGTGCCATCTTTTAAGAACAGGCACTTAGTAGGTGTCAGAGTAGGAGTGCAACAATGATAGCGCAATGTGACACAGGTGATATGGAGCAGGACCAGTGTGGTTCATTGACATTTAGAACCTTTCAGTATCTAAGGGCATGAGTAAAATAAATCAAAAGGGCTGGATGAACAAAACAAATTTGAGTGGATATTGTAATCAAGACCATGCATATTTGTTCTACCATTTGTTCTCATTTCTACAGAAAGGACTAAACTAGTGCATGGAAGCTCCCCATTTCCAAAGACAAACAATAAAGGCAGATGTTGCACACCTGGTCAGCAGTTTTTCACCAGTAATATACATCACTGGACCAGTTTATTATTTCATTGGCGATTAATTCATAATCTCTCGTCAAATGTATATAGCACAACATAACAATATAACCAACAGCACTGTTGGAGAAGCAAGGGCAGAACTGAGAATAAAGGAAAAAGTACCAGTCTCTTCTCACAATGAGAATAGCAAAGGCTGTGCTGGCACTTCATTCAGACATCGACGTTAAACCCAGATACACTACAAACACATCCCTCTCCCACAGGATGGACAGAAAACCTGTGCCAAAGACCAATAGAATTACATCGTTTGCAAAGTGAACAGGAGACTCGCCGTCCTCCAACCCTGCCACTATCATTCCCATTTACCTTCCTAATTGTTTACACAATTACCTTATTGCCATGTACTCTAGTTGATTGGCCAATGGGGACCCACTTTTATTGTCCTGTTCAAAGTATCACTGGGTAGTTTTGAGAAGGGAGACAGTCTGTTGTATTGTTAAGGAATGGGTGTAAATTGTCCTATTACTTGCCAGTTTGCTATAACACGATCCTTTATTTTTGTGAAAAAATTATAATTCTGATAATTGGACCCCAAGTTCAACCTCAGCAATCCTCTGTGATACACAAAGAATGTACTGAATGTTACTCTGAGAGCTACGTTAATCAGCTCTCAAGTAATCAGTGGGGATGGAGGCCCATTATTGTTAATATCAAAGAATTCGCCGATAATGATCACCATTAACTGATAAGACGCATTATTCCTGCTGATATAGTATGGAGATTCCATGCCCCCTACTCTAGGGGAATCAGCTCGTTATCCCAATGATCCATGATCTGAAAGAGAGATAATGCCTGTCAACATCTGTTGCAAATTTAACAAAATTGGTTGTGACCCATATGGCATTGATCCTGGAGTAAGAATTGTTTACATGTAAAGAGTATGTAAAGTGATGGCTTCCCGTGATCCATGGGATGCGAAAACAGGGGCACACTTTTGTCCGATTTAATCAGAAACAATTTTAGAGTACAGTTAAAGCTTATTTTCTGTATAAATTCACAGAAAGAATTTTTTTTCACATTTATCAAAATTTAATTTAAGAACTATCTGTTCCCTTCAATCTTCAAACAAAATCAATAAAACATTGCCATTGTAATTCACTGTCATTACACTTTTTCAAACATAATATGTAGAGAAAAACTCCTTCAAAATATATAAGTATTTATGTCATATACAAAAACATACATTTTAGATAATTCCAAGTATTGTCTGATATCCTGATAGGATTTTGAGTTCAATGTCCTGTATTGTTGTTGGTTCTTCTTAACAAAGACAACTCCTATCTTTACATTACGCGTTTCGGGCTATCTTTTAACCCTTCTTCAGATGTGGATAACAGATCTATTCATTAATTCATCTAAAAGTAATAGAAAATATTTTCGTTACTTCTTGTGATTATTTACCAATTAGACATTTATCATTCTTCGAGTTCTGTCGGCACCCATTTTAAACCAACCTTTAAGATACGTGTCCGGCCAAATGACACAAGTTCTTGTGAGATCCAGTCTTGTGTGTTCAGTTAATTTGCTCTTTAGCTGCTGGTGTCCGGTCTATAAAATGAAGGACACCTGATTTTAGTGAGGAGGAGTCTATATTTACACTGCTTCCTGATACTATGTCTTGTCGTGACATATTGTGGGACCAGTCGCTAAATAAGCGCTGGGTCCCACTCTTATGTCACGGATCGTTTTGCGTTTAAAAGGTACTTTTAGCCCTATTCAGAGACAGGGGGGAAAAAGACTCACCACTTTGGTGTTTTTTTGTGTGAACTAGATGCGTCGTGAATTTGTGAGCCGCTAATCTGTTCAGAACACTTGGTTACAGTGGTCATCCGTATCTTTGTCAACACGCTCTGGTTCTGGATTTGTAACCTTCCTGCAAAAATATATGTAAGCTAGATTTTAGTCGGGCATCTAATAGGCTCCAACGTCTGGTTGTTGCTTGTTGTTCGCGCTCTTACCGGCGAGTCCTGCGACGTCCTCTGCTACTCGGTTCTGTCTTGCGTTTGCTTCCTCCTCACAGTGTTTGTATTACGGGTTGCTTCGCAATCGAATAACTAGTCCTTCTTCTCTTACTGTCCAATGGTTGTGATAGGTCCCAATGAGTTTTTCTCTACATATTATGTTTGAAAAAGTGTAATGACTGTGAATTACAATGGCAATGTTTTATTGATTTTGTTTGAAGATTGAAGGGAACAGATAGTTCTTAAATTAAATTTTAATAAATGTGAAAAAAAAATTCTGTGAATTTAAACAGAAAATAAGCTTTAACAGTACTCTAAAATTGTTTCCGAAAAGTGTGCCCCTGTTTTCGCTTCCTGTGGACCACGGGAAGCCATCACTTTACATTTTCAGTTCAGTCTGGTAGCACAGACTTTAACAAGGAGCATCTAAAACTCTGAACTATTTAAGTACTTGATTGAGGAGGAAATATTTAAACCAGTGAATTTGAATAAAAGTGAGTGCACCTTCACACTTTACCCTCTTACATGTAAAGAGTAGACATACTTCGCTCTAGGATGACCGACCGTCTGCCCGTCACTGTTGAATTTGAATGTGTGTCTCAGGGAGGCAGCCTTCACAACAGTATAAGCAAGAACCTTGGAGCATTCGAGTGTGGGGGTCAAACACCAGTTTGTGCCGATGCAGCCAATTCCCCTTCTTGCTTCCCTCTTGAAGCAACTTTAAAGAACATTTTAAAAACATGATCCATTCCTTGATTACGCGTGTGTGTTGCATCACACCCTCAATTTAGGACATACTGAAGAGAGTGGAAGGGGATTGCCAACCTTTGTAATACAGTGTTATGTATTCTAGTGTGATTATACCTGCATTTTGTTTCTCCATAGTCTGCCCCGGACCCTTCCCCCTCTCTTTCCCTCTTCACCCCGCCCTATATTTCTCTCTCTCTCTCTCTCTCGAGTACAAAGGAAGTTTCTGTATAGCAAGATGGCATAACCAGACATATGTTGTCCTTTTTCTATGAGTTGTAGCATGATCTGAGTAGATATTACCCTGAAAACATCCTTCCATGGTGTGTTCTCAGGCTGTGCAAGCCATATCACACTCCAGAAGCAATGCCTTTTTTTCAGGGTGTCTAGGCACGTATATAGGAACGTGAGCTTAAACATATTGAGTGGAGCATATCCATCTTGAGTCCCCTTTGAATTCCCATCTTCACACTACCACAATAAAGAACTATGTATCTGGGCAAAACCACCATAAAAGGAGAATTAAATAAAAAGAAGGAAGCCCTGCTAACTCAACACCCTCCTCATTCTCTCCCATGCTCGGTTCTGAAGTCGCAAGTTAAAAAAACATTCAAAACTCCCATCATTGTGGTTCTCCACTCAGAAACAGCAACACGACATCCCTTCCTTGACCCAATACCTCTTCCCAACATAGCTAAGTCAATTAGTTTATTCAGCTCAGTGTTTCTTCTACAATTAAAGAGAAAAAATACTGTAAAGCTACTCCCCTTCCTTTGTCAAATATTTTACTCTCCTCTTACCTATCTATCACTAACCCAATTCCCTCCTCTTCTGCATCCCCTAGGTTCTTTCAACACAGACTTTGATCTTTTGATTTCTCAGATTTTATCTCACCACTCTATTCAGTTTGCCTCCTCTTACTGAACGTTGGCTTTCAGTGGACAGCACAGCCACATATCTATCTTCTGGTCTCCTGACAGTCTTTTTCTCATTACAGATTTTTCACTCATCTTGGAAACAACCTCAACCATGGCTCACTCCTGCTCTTTGACCTTTTTGCGCCATACGCTCCGTCATATTGAACAGCAATGGTGGAAATATAAATCTCCTCTCGATCTAGCGTCATTATCTTATTTTCACACTATTTAGGATAGCTTGCTCAGTCTAGTTAAACAACAAAATTACTCTCACTTACCAAGCTTTCTTTTCATTGACACAGATTATTCTTCGTGCATTATCTTCTTCTAGCTCCTGGTCCATGTTGACTGTAATACTACTTCGCACTTGATCTCCTCCTTTTCTTTGGTTACGGGTATTGACACATTACCAGTGGCTACCCGAGCACATTCTATAATGGCCTCCTCGGATATTTTTCTTTATTGCACAAATCTTTCCTCTCTTCATGTCTTACTTAACTCTCCTTATTAATATCACTCTTATCTTCAGCAGTCTTTCATCTGTACTTTAAAAATGTGACTGTCATTCCTATTTTGAAAATACATTCACTTGCTCCTACAGTTCTTTTCGTTATATTTTAAGGTCCTTCAGAGAATGGTTGACACCCAGGTGCCCGCTTATTTGAATTTTCATTTATTGCTTCCCCTATACAATCTGCATTTCTTCCTTTTCAGTCCAATGAAACAGCTTTATTCTGTTAATTCTTTACGGTCTGCTCGCTAGAATAAACATTCCATGATCTATCGGCGGCTTTTGACGAGGTCGATCATGCTATTCTTGCTTCTATGCTTTCATCTTTCGGTATTTCTTGGAGGTCCATAATTGGTTTATTTCCTGTCTTTCTGATCGCACTTATTCTGTTTCTTGGACGTGTCACTCTTCTCACCCTCTACAGTTCAGAATTCCTCAGGGTTCAGAGTCCTTGATACTCTTATTTTTACGCTATTCCTCTTTTAGCTAGAATTTCCTCTTTTCACTTTTCTGATCATTTCCATGCAATGACTCCCACATTTCCTTTTTATTTTCATCTTTTTCACAGTCTCTGCCCTCTAACCTTTTGTCTTACCACTATTGAATCTTGGATGAGTTCTAACTTTCGCCATCAAAATTCTGCTAAAAGAGAAATCTCGTTCCTTCCCCTCAGATTCCCCCTTGTGCCCTTCCCCACCATCTTTTTTCTTCAATCCCATCTTCCTCTCCCCACCTTAGTTCACAACCTCAGCGTTCTATTTGAGCCTTCTCTCAAATCTCGCTGGTTGCACAATCATGTCAATTCCATCCATTTAACCTATGCAAGGCCCAGTCCTTACTTTTAGGTCTTAATGTTTGGTCTGCAGCTATATTTTCTCACATATTGAATATTACTCCTCTTTTTTCGTGGTTTGTCCACCTGTAAATTGCCCCTTTCCAATCAATTTTCTTCCATCTGTCTTGTATACCATCTTTCCTCTTGCGATTCTATATCCAGTGCTCTACAATGGTTGCCTTTTGATTCTCATCTTAAATTAGATTTTCTTTGTATTGTATTCAAATGTCTGTATGGGTTGGCTCCTCCATAGCTTTCTACCCTTATCTCTTGGTATCAGCCCCCTTGCTCTTTGTGTTCACAATAACAATCTGTCTACTGTCCTCCCAGTGTCCAAACACGTTTGTTCTTTTTACCCTTCTTGGACCTAAATTATGGAAGTCTCTTCCATTTTCTATCCTGTCACATACCTCTTTCTCTTCTATCCGCACTCACTTAAAAACATAGTTTCTTTCTTCTTCAGAATGGATATGATCTGTATTATTTCATTTTCAACTTCAATTACCGGCACAGGTTCAATTAACTTCCCCCATTGTTCATGAAAAAACCATTGGAAGGAGCAACCATGGCAGAGTAAAGATTAGGCTTGCAGTGCCGCAGTGAAATAAGGCACTCCCTGACCGATTTCTGAGATTGTGCTCATTCGTGGAGACCGAAGCAGAGTCTCGCTGGAAAGGACAGGCAAGAGGTACAGAGACTGTGCTTGGCGGCGGCAGCAGCACCACCAGCACCTAGTGGGGGGCTCTGAGGGCACTACACGCTGCAGAAAGGGGCTGCTGCTGATCAACAGGGAGAAGCTATTTGTTGGTGGGAAATAGTTTTGCTTTAGGGGACAGTGAAGTGGGTGGATCTATGACAGTGGCAAACCCACTGCTATGCTCTAAATAACTTGGCTTGGCAAACAGAGAAAAGTGATCAAGACAGTAAGTGGAGCGCATCTGAAACAGTGTTCGGGATCGGCCACTGGTTATGTGGAGACACAGCTTCACCTCACTGATGATCTCCAACAAGGCTGAAACACGTGTATGGGGTTGCTGTTGGTACTCTTGTTCAGAGGAGAATTGCCTAGCATTTCAATGCTGGACTGCCCCAGGGCAGGACAAAGACTGATATGTGGGGAAATGTCTTCTCTGTGAAAAGAACAGTGAGCTAAAGACTTGGTTGAGACTCTCCCAGGGGCCATCCACCCAAGAACAAGTCAATGGGCTGTGTTCGTGCTGGTAGAGTTTCCCAGACCCCTCCCCCCCTGTTTTGTAAGCCCATAAGAGAGCTGGAGCAGAACAGACACGGGGGGAAAAGGGTCTCGCAAAACAATGTGTGGTGAGACCTCGAGCTGTGTGGGGGGAGGGGACACATCACAGCTGGCACCTGACTCAGGGGTTGGTGTATTGAGATGGTCTCCTTTACCATCAAGTGGGTGAAACAGGGACTGGAGAACTTGATTTGTGAATCCAGGGGTTGCACCGCAGTCGCTATCAAGTAGAGGAGTACAGATCCCACAATTGCTTTTTCAATTTGTGAAACCGTCAGAGTCCCAGCTGCTGTTGGAAGGCACATTCGTGAACATCCTTGTCTGGAATACCTATGCAGGAGTCATTGCAGCAGGGGGGCAAATGTTGCATGGCTTTTCCATGTCCTAGGATACACGGCGGTGGGGAGGCCCAGCTCCTATAGTACTCTCCCGGCAGGACTTGCTCATTGCTGTTGCACCCTCCTACAAAGAAGTTCAGGTCACTGCCATTCTGTAGCTCAGCAGAGGATGTTTCAGCTGCCTGGTGTCGCCCACATTAAGCACTCCTTTAATTGACATAGCTCCTGATTCAGCCTGGGACAATTGATTGATGGTACCTCTGTGTTGTAGATCTCTGCGGGTCTCGTTGCGGCTGACCCACAGGCAGCAATTTCAGCCCCTCATCTAGTGGGGTAGATATGGTGCTGCGACACTTTCCCAACGTAAAGCATTCCCTGCTTGCTTAGTCCAGAATGATGTCATGAAGTTGGTAAGTGTATGGTGCGTCAGCTGACTGGTGAATTACATGTTGAGTGCCCCTTGCATTGTCCAAGGCAAAACAGCACGAGGCTACAGTTTGATGCCTTCTCAAAGAGTAAGAGCTTGCCTGCTGCCTTCTTCAGGACCCTCTTCACTAGTCTGGACTTCCTTTCTCGTGCACCTGATTTATCTGTGCCCGTCTTGCCGTTAGGCCGCCTGGTGAGTTTGTCATGCATTGTGCAGTCTCTCCGTTCCTCTTTCTCCCCCTCCATTGTGCTCTCCATCTCCCCCATTTACTCTAACTGCAACTCTCTCTCTCTTTCGAAGTCAGGAAGGAATACATTCAAGAAAGATCTCCTGGTCTCCAATCCAGGCGTGCCCATCGCCGAGACCTACGTCAAAGCATCTTCCAGGCGGACTGTCACTGACATCCATTTCGTCATTCCCTATCCGGACCTTTGGATTCCCCATATACTCTCAGTCCTCTCCCCTTTCTCTTCTTCGCCCATTACTGGTGGAACCCGATGGGAAGTTCTCTTGGCACACTACCCATCCTCTAGCAGCATCATTCATGACTACCAGATTGGCACTGTCATGGCCCAGGGCTCTCAGCCCAACCTCATCCTTCTTGATAGGCATCTTCCTTCTCTCATCATTTCCCCCCACCCCCTTCTCCTGCCACTCCTCCTTCTGCCACCCTTTGGGCCCCGTCACCACCACCGACGGGCGTACCCCATTCCTGTACCCCTCCTCAGAAGACCTTCGAAGGTGGCAACCAGCTCAATTTAGCTACCCTAAACTCTCATTATGCCGTTAAACACTCCTCTGACATCTGCCACCTCCTTGAAGATTTAGACCTTGAGGTCCTCACTCTCACCGAGACATTGTTCACTGCCAGCTCTGTCACAATTCTTGATCACTCCTCCCGGAAAGCTACAAGATCCTTTCTAAGCCCAGGCCTAACATGTTCGGGAGGCGGTTGGTCCCTGCTACTATCATACCCACACTCAGCCCTACTTTTCCTTCATGTGCCTCGTCTGCAGGCTTGGTGTCTCTCCAATCCTCTCGCTGACTCTTGCCCCCCATCTACAGGACCCTAGGTCCAGTCTCCCTCTTGTCTGACCTCAACTTCTTTCCTGGCCTCCACCTGCAAGCTTCTCTTCCGCAGAGACTTTAATATTCACCTTAACTCTCCTGATGCAGCCTCTGTGACTCTCGCTCCCTCACCATTCTTTCCACCGATTCGACGCACTAAGCCGGACACATCTTGGATGCTCTCATCTTAACAGACATCCCCATCTCCAACCCGCTCACTGCACCTCTCTCCTGGTCTGACCATGCCCTCCTGTCCCCTCACCTGGATCTCTTGGGTCCTCTGGCTAAGCCTCTGCACGCACAGCCAGTCTCCTTTGCCATCATTCGACCAATGAAGCAAGTGTCTGTTGCTGCTGACTTGCACACTGGCACAGCCCATGCTAACCTTCACCCCTCCATCTCTAACACTCTGGATATCATTGACCCCGTCATGAGGAACTGCATGAAGCCTGCCTCCAAACGCAACTCCTAGTATGATTCTAACCTACGCTCTTTGCAGCGCAAGTGCAGAGTTGCTGAGCGAAAGTGGAAGGCTTTGAGTACATCCTCTGACAGACTGTACTGTCGCCTGCTCCAAAGACAATACAGACTCTCCAACCGCTCGAAGAAGAAAGCCTATTTCCAAGCCTGCATCGCTGGGGCCACTAACAACACGGCTGAACTGTTCAAAATCTGCAAGGAACTCGCCAATCCTTCGGCAGTCTCCACCTCTCCTCTGCCAATCCAGACCCTCTGCACAGCACTTCATTACCAAAACTCAGGCCATCCTGTCCTCACTCTCCTCTTCAACCCCCCTGACCCCCTTCTCCCTCACCCGTTCTCAGGTCTCCCTTGGCCCCTCTCCCCCTTCCCTCCTACTCTCTTCTTTCTCACCCATACCATCGGATGAGATCTCTAGACAAGTCCTCTCTATGAAAGTTTCATCCAAACAGGTGCTCCCCTGCTCCTCCAGAACTATCAAGGGAAACACTGCATTCATTGCTCCAGCCTTGGCTGATTCTGCAATCACTGCTTTGCAACTGGTTCCTTCCTGCTACCCCTCAGGCACTTCGGTATACACCCTCTCCTCAAACAGCCTTCTGCTGACCCCCTCCTGCCCGGCTAACTACACCCTATCTCCATTACCCTCTTCTTGGGCAAACTCTTGGAGAAGCTGTTCATCTCCCAGCTGATCCACCACACTGAATCTGTTGGTTGACTCCACAACCACCAGTCTTGCTTCAGAGGAGCCAGAGGCATGGAAACTGCACTCCTGAACACCCATAAATACTTGCTCTCAAATCTTGATTCCAACTCTCCTTCCGTTCTCATGCTTCTTGACCGTTCCCCTGCCATTGATCCGGTCAATCATGCAACCCATATATATCGGCTCTGTGACAACCTTGGCATCACAGACCTGGCACTTGACTGGTTGACCCCGTTCTTCTCTGACTGACCTTCCAAGGTTCAACTGGGCCCGTTTCTCTCCCCCATCACATGCTCCACCTGCAGCATCCCTCAGGGCTCGATCCTCTCACTGTGTCTCTTCAACAGCTACATTGCGCCTCTAGTCCATTTGATCTCCGCCTTCTCTCCTCCCTTACAGTGTTATGCAGAGGAGACACAGCTCTCCTTCAAGCTTTCCCCTCTCATTCCAGACTGTCTGACTGCTATTCAGGCATGGTGTGCTGCTAATGATCTCAGCCTTAATGCCTATAATAATACCAAGATCCTTCTCATTGGGACCCCTGCTCCCTCCTAATCTCTGGCCGCCCTCCATGGGCCACCTCCCATAACCCTCTAGTGAGGCAAAAACCTTAGTGTCATCTTCGACTCCTCTCTCCTCACATCGCGGACCTTACCAAGAAGGCCCACTTTCAGCTGCACCTCCTCAGAGGCATTCTCCCTTAAATCACCAACCCCCAGAAACTCATTGGGCCTCATTACGAGTCCGGCAGTAGCTGTGCCGGAAATACCGGCAGGCTGCCGCCGGACCAGTAATACCATTCTGCCTCCGTGATTGCCGGAATCACTGGGGCATTACAACCCAGATGACACGGTAATTCTGGGGGCAGAATTCTGTAAATCCCACTTCCCATGGAGTCCTATAGGACTCCATGGGGATGGGGACCATGGAAACGCTAGTTCCGTCTATGACAGAGCTGGTGTTTCCATGTCCGCCTGCAGGCGGGTGGTGTTATTTCCGCCAGGTCAGACCTGGCGGGAGTGACACCTCCCGCCTGCAGGACTCGGAATCAGCCGGTGCAGAAACAACAGTGGTGGCGGATTAACCGCCACCGCTGTTTCCAGACCGACTAACTTGTAATGAGTCCCATTGTCTCCAGAGCTCTGGTCCTCTCTAGGTTGGACTACTGCAACAGCCTCTTCCTCAATCTGCCTAAATCCTCCCTTTGCCCCCTTCAACTAATCCAGGACAGGACTGCAAGACTAATCCTTGCCCTCCACAAGGTGTTATGGGCCTGGGACCCCGCTACCCCCAACTCCCTCTCCCTAAATACCTCTCTGCTAGAGCCCTTCGGTCTTCTAGCTCCAACTCTCGGCAGATCAGACACTTTTCCAAGCAGCGAGTGGAGGGGTAGATCTCTCTGGAATGGCATCCATGCCTCTCTCAGGCTTAGGTTCCAGACACTTCTCAAAGACCCTCCTTTTCTCTTCCGCCTTCCCTTTCCCCCTCCCCTGCTAATGTCACCCTCAGCTGCTTTTTGACTGGCAGCCTGATTCCTTCCGAGTCACACAGCGCACCAGGCCCTCCTCACCCAGTCTACTCCAGCACTTCGTTCTCCCCAGACCCCCTATACCTGCACTTGCCCTACCAGGCTCCCTTCCCTGTTCTAGCCTGGTGGGGCCTACACCCCCACTGAGCACGATCCAGCCCAGGCCTCGAACTTAGCATCTTGACCCTCATTCCCAGCACCCCCTGCTTTCCGTTGGCACTTGTCCACCCGACCTACCCGTAGCACTCACCTATCCCAGGGGCCCTCTTCGCCCCTCCCACCCCTCCCACCCCTCCTAGCACTTGCATGTTCCCCACTCTTCCCTCTCAACTTAGCATTAACGCTTTCCGCTCTGACCGACGCTCCCACCGCCCCACTCCCCTGCACGTATTATTGTACTTGCACGATCTGAATGACATAAGCCCTAGTAGGACTGTTATTTTTGTTATTCCTCAGCCCTGTTGCCCCCACCAACCCCTCCCTCACCCTCTTGTGGCACCTTGAAACACCATTTGTTGTATAGGCGCATTATAAACACCCAATAAATGTTTATATACTATCCCATGTTGTCCACCACTTTGGATAGAAGTGCTATATAAATACAAATTAAAACAAATGCAAATACTTCAAATTGTCATGCATATTCTTGCCATCATGACCATTGACTAAAAATGCAATATGCATGTTCTCCCTTCAGGGACGCTTCTCCAGATCCTTGCGGACTGCTTTCAGCAGGGTTCTCCAGAACCTACAGTTGAATGCTCTCCCACAAGTTGGCAAGGTCACTGTAGCAGTAGTAAATTGTGCACCCCCCACAAATGCTGAGATCTGATTGGTTGTCATTAATAGGCTTCATCAGTACTGCCAGTAGAGTCCCCATCTCGTCATGGGGACAGATTCAATATTGTCCGTGAACGCAGCAAGAAAGTGTTCAAATTGCTCCTTGCTAAGTGTGGCACTGCTGGTGACTGCAATCTCCTTATCCATGCTGGGGGTAGCAGGATCCTTCAGGTTAATTTGCAATGTAGAGTGTGAGCAATCCGCTCAGGTTTCCCACAGATCCATAGCTACACAGGTTGTGGTGCTCCATGGCGTTAATCCTCTGTATGTTTTCCCCCTAATGCCAAGCTGTCATCAAGATATAAAACTACAATTTATAAAACCATTGCATCTATTGAGCATAGGATTATTTGTTTTGGTTCTTCTCTCTGCACCGGACTACAGCAAAGAGTCTGTACCAAAGCGCTATGCCCATCTAATTACAAGGTTACTATGAGTCCAAAACAATTGGACTATCGCCCTACATTGGCTCTTTGTCGAGAAGAGAATTGTTTTCAGGGCCTTTACATCAAATTTAAAGAGATACATGGGCAAACAATCTTCCAGAAAACTAAAATTATGATTATGTAATCATATACAATAGATATTTTGGTTGTTGAAAAACGTGCAGTGTAATATTCGTATCACAACCCAAGATTCCTCCTTATATGTAATTCTATTGCCCATTATAAAATGGCTTGGACCTCATCATTTAACAAAGATCTCCTCAAAGAGACCTGTGAAGGTATCATTAACTATGACACAGACTACAGATTTCAAGTTCAAACAAAAGAATGTTTATTAACTTAAATGTCAGGATGGTTCAAGGCCTAACTTGTCCTATGCTAAAGGTGGGTTTTCCCTATCAGAATAAAACTAAGGACAGTCTGAGTCAAAGAGTTCAACTCAAAGGTCTGTGTGTCCAAAACCTATCCTTGCCCTCACACCTACAATGAACTAATGTGTAGGGATGTCAAAGTCAAAAGAAACAGTGTTTCAGTCAAAGTTCTGAGTTTCTTCTAGCTCACAGCTTCCATTCAGCTCCCCTTCCACAAGCATAAGAAAGTTCCATGAAAAAGGTTCAAAGTGTGTACCTTTCTCCAGTTCAAGGTGATATAGTTCAGCACCAATCCTTGGGGTTCCCTTCCGCAAATATCAAGTAGCAAAAACAAGAGGTGTCTGGAGACTCTGGTTCCAAAACAACAAGTAGTATTAAGTTCAGCATTCAATGTATGCCTATTCATTGTAATGTTAAATAGCGCTTTAATGCAATCTTCTAGGTGCACTGCTTTTATCTCAATGTAAAGTGCACACAGTTCAGTGTTTAATATGGAATGGCTTTTAACTTAACTTTCCAAAGCTGACTTTGCCTTTAGTCCGGTATTCAATATACACTTTTTCATTCATTCGTATGAACCAAAACTCACTTGTGGTCCTTTTGGAGCTCCCTGTTGCTGGCACGCCTCCGACACATGCCGTACTTTCCTACTTACACCCGGTGGTTACTGTGGCTTTCCTGCACTTCCCGAATTTGGGACCAGCCATGGTAGCAAGCTCTGCTCACTCGACTTGTGCTCCATGCATCATACCAGCACTTCTTTTTACTTTACTTTATAACATTCATAATGCGCAACCATAAACCCATGGGTGTGAGGGCGCGAACAAGAACATAAACAATTAAGGTCCCAAGAGGCAGGAGAGAGAGAAGAGCTTCATCTGAGAAAATGGTCAATAGGCAGCGATCATTAAACAGCAAGGTCTTGAGCTCTTTTTTAAAGGAGCTCAGTGATGAGGGATGTCTTAAGTAAGATGGCAGAGCATTCACTAGCATTGGTCCAACGCTTGAACTTTTAGTTTTGCATCTGGGCAAAAACAGAATATTTTGGTTGTTAGATCTTAAGTTTCTGTAACAGGGTTTTTACTAATATGCTTTTGTAGATAGGGCGGCATAATCCCCATGCGATCTATAGGAGATTCGAGCCTCTACAGGGAGCCAATGTAGTGCCCGGCATGCTTCCGTTATGTGGGAGCGAAAGGAGAGTCCTGTAACTACTCTCACTGCTCCATTTTGTACCACTTGAAGTCTGTTAATGGTTGCTTTACTGGCCCCCACCAGGAGGCTACAGCAGTAATCTATTTTAGAGCCTATTATTGCTTGTGCAATTGCCTCTGAATTCTGTTGGGAAATATAAGGTCTCAAATGAGCTAATAATTTGATGTAATATGACGCAGACGCAACAGTGCAGCCTACGTAGGCTTTCATGTTCAGTGACTGATCCAACACAGCTCCCAAGATTTTCACTTTTGGGAGTGTAGGGATTTCCACATCACCCAGCTGAAAATGCTTATATGCTGGGTTTAATTTGGCTAAAATGCCCTCCGAACCCACCACCATGAGTTCAGTTTTACCCCGATTGAGGTCCAGATTATTCTGTATCATCCAATACTTGATAATGGAGAATATTCTATTTAGTTCTATTTCATCCAAACCATGATGTCCTGTGAGCGGGATGACACATCGCGTGTCATCTGCATAATTGGAGAAAAGAACCCCTTCTTGAGCGAGATGTGCAAAAAAGTGGACCATGAAGATATTATAAATGCATGGTGATAAGCTGGACCCCTGCGGGATCTAAAAAGCACCGGTATAGCAGGTGCCATAGCCTCATCTGCGCAAACCCTACTAATTCTATTGGATAGAAACGATAACAACCATTTAATGGCAGCCGGGGAACAATTTGCCACAGACTTCAACCTTTCGGCCAGAAAGGTATGATCGACCAAGTCGAAGGCCGCGGATTGATCTAAGGAGATAAGTAAAGAGATCTGCTGATTATCCAGTCTCTTTAAAAGTTGCGACTTGAGACGCAATAAAGAGGTTTCTGTCCCAAAATTTTGTCTAAACCCTGATTGAAGAGAATTGAGAATGGGATAAAGATTTAAATGTTGGGCCATTTGAGAATATGCAACACAATCCAGTATTTTGAGCAAGAACAGAGTATTCGTTATTGGCCTGTAATTAGTTGGGACACTGATCCAGGCCGGGCTTTGTTAGCAGATGTGTAACCCAGGCTTGATTCAACTCATCTGGAATAGTGCCAGAGGCAAAGGATGAGTTAACAAATTTGCGAATATAATGCACTAGTGTGGGTGAGCAGGTTTGAATAATCGAGGAGCAAGGATCGCCTGTGCAATTAGTAGCCTTAAGTTTAGCAATAGTCAAGGATAAATCCTCCTCTGATATAGGGGTAAAATCAAAAATGGGTATATCCTTGTCTCTGGTGAAAGTTTTACCATCAATAAGGACCCCTATGGTGTCTATTGCAGCTTTTTTGATAGCAATACTTTCTCAGATCCCTTCCAGTTTTTTTGCCATGGCGTTCTGGATGTCAAGACACCATTTATCATCTTTGATGATTGTCGAAGCTTCAGGTTGGAGAAATGGCTCCTGCTCTTTAAGAATTTTGAACAATTCCCTTGAGTCAGATATAGCTTGAGAGATTCTGGAATTATGATGCAACTTCTTAGCCGCTATTGTGGCTATTTTGTATTTTTGGAGGTATTTTTATAGTTTTGTAGTGCTAAAGAGGTTTGATTCGCTTCCCAGATATAGAATAGTTTGAGCGAAGATGCTTTAAGTGTTTGAAGTTCATTAGAAAACTAGGAGTTAATTCTTTTATTCTCCACAGATTTCCTCTTCCTTTTAAGAGGAGCCAGTGTGTCAACTACCAAATCCAGTGTGGTCTTAGGTTTCTGGGCCATAGTGCATGTAGCAGCCATTTCCAGGATCAAAAGGAGCTTGTGGTAGCAATGCTTCAATTCTTTCCCGAGTCAAGTGTTTGACATTACGTTCTGGAACTGATTGAGTAATATTCAGTTTGATTTTAGTACAAAAAGGCACTGTGACACAGAAGTGCACAAAGGCATGATCTGATCAGGGACACAGACCCCCGCACATCGTGACAGGGCAGGTTGATGATTGATACCCAATCTAGGGTGTGACCTAAGACATGCGTCGGAACCTGAACCAGTTGACCAAAGCCTAAATCTGTAAAAGATTGTGAGAGTTCAGTGGCTACTGGGTCATCCGCATGTCCCAGCCAGTAATTTCAATCTCCCAGCACTATAAAGCATGCATCGGGCTTCAATAGTGGGAGAAGATAACGCTACAGTGAAGTTATCTGAGGAGGCGGGGGGGCAATAAATCAATATGAAGTTAAGCGTCGCTTTAGCATTCATATTGATTTTTATGTGCAGAAATTCGACTCCATTCATAAGATGGCCCTTTATTTCCCAGGCTGACAGTTTAAGAATAAAGGCCACTCCTCCTCCCCTCCCTACAACTCTATCCTGTCTAAGCATGTTAAACCCAGCTGGAATAGATAAGTGCAGTGAAGGGGTGGCGTCACTGGAGCCCCACGTTTCAGTGATGGCACAAACATCTAGTTTATGAATGTCTATATAAATCAGACACCTTATGTGCATGTTTGATCAAGGACCTAGTGTTAAATAACATGCAATTCAATAAGCCAACAGGATGGGGTGTGTGACATGTAAAAAAAAATACCTCCAAGGATATAACCGGTTGGGGGAGAGTTGCATGTGACTCTGCCTCGTCTTCCATTATAGGCGCGATAGAGAGCAGTCTAATGGAAGGGGAAAGGGGGGGGGGATTGCATGCACGGAATATTGATAATGGGATTTGGTATTAAAGATGGCAGACTTACTGTAGATGCTGTGGGTATGACGATCCAATGTTTTGGAAATATGTTTCTGGCTGCCTCAATTTCCGCTAGTACTTCCTGTAGCCCCATCTCATTCAGGGAAGAGACCGTAACGCCTACACGTCCGGCCATGGACGGGCACAGACCGGCTTAGCCCTTTTGCACCGGCACGTTTGCGCCGGGTTGGATACTAAATAGGACTCGGGACTACAATTCCAATGGGAATTGTAGTTCGGTCCCGGAACGAGTGCATGCAGGAAGATGGTCTGATTTCTGATTCAAGTTGCTCCGTACAATATCTCAAATGTAGATGTTTTCCTGTTAAAAAAAAAATGTACTTGCTGGATGTCGGACGTGGACAGCATCCTCTGCCTTCCGGGCTCCTTGGCAGTTGCTGCTGCACACACTGCTGTTCGGAGGCTCCCTTGCTTGTGGGGAATACGGGGCCCACTTACATTGGCTACCAAAAGTCCTCTGGGACTTCTGCCCACATCCTGATCTCCTCTCCTGGACCACCACAGCTGCCTCTTCTCATGGGGCCTCCTGATGCTCCACCGGTCGTGCTCCCCGGTGCTCTCTTCCCTGCTGGGCTGGTCTCCCTTTATACACCTGCAGCCCCTGCAGGTGTGGAACTCTGATTAGTCCTGCCTGACTACAATTACAAGGACATGCCTGACCCTCACAGATACCCGCAGGTATCTTCTTCATCCCAAGACCAAAGGGGTAATCTCCATCCCTCTTAGTTGCCTCTTCTTCATCTCAGTACTGGCAGGTATTATGTGTGGAATTGGCTTGTAACAGCCTAAAAAGGTTGGGAGAGGGCTAGGTTGACTATTACTAGGAAAAAGGGGATACCATGCTTGCCTAGGGGCATCCCACTCCCAATCCCAAACCTCAAGGACCTTCCACTCAGGTGATCATCTCCCAATTTTCCACCCCCAGGATCAGGATCCAAAAGCGGTGGCCTTTCCCTGGCCATCTGCATAGAGGATTCAAGGGGAGCAGGAGGGAGGTTTCTGACAGACTCCACAGTTTCATAGCTTCCGGACATTTACTGACCCAACTACCCATTCCTAATCCCATTTTGAACCACTATACCTGTCTGAAAGAGTTGGCATTTGGATGGCAAACCTAAATTCTGTGACCGGCTGGTTGCATGCACTTGTGCAACTGATGCTCAACCCATGAGCGGATCCCAAACTCCTTGACATTCTATCTTATCACACTGTTTTATACCAGCTAGCCTGAAAGGGGGATTGCAGCAGACTACAAAATTCCTATATCTAGTGTGCCCAGCTATTGCCCTGCTACGCCATCAGCTCTGCTTATTACATTCTTTCCTCTTACATAATGAATACACAAAGCTAACTAGATGTTTATGCAAAGGAGTGATCATTAGTTCCATCCAGTCTGTGCATCTACTGCAATACCATAGACCTTAGTTAACTTTCAGAGCTCGCTTTGCTCTACGATTAAGGTTGCATTGTATATCAGCACAAGGGCGCGGAAAGTGTTGTGCAAGTGATCTACTGAGGGCTGCTCTGCTTTTTTCATCCATTGCTGGAGTCTTTCTATGCTCATTACTGGAGGGGGAGCAGCAGGACCTGACGTTGCTTTCAACCACTTTAAAAGCACACTCAGAATGTGGTGTGCAAGTGGCTGTGGTCCACTGGGGTGCGCAGGTCTTATGGAGGAGCCGGTCTTTTAGCGGCATGTGGCAGATTTACTTTGGTTTACAGGGGAATTGAAGAGGGAAAGGATAGGGAGCCATAATGCGCCTACCTTAAAACACTTGAAGGGGCGACAGGGGGAGCTCATTGGAGACATAAGACTGCTAAGTGGCTAATTGCTACAGCCTGTCTGTACCCTGTTTGTCTTGTGAACTAGAATTATCCTTGTGAAGGAGAGTGGGAAAGTTTAGTGTTCCTGTCTGTTGAACCTTTTTATTTTGCACTTAATTATCATCGCTCGCTAAGTGTCTAATAAAAAAGACAAGAAGTAACAAGGAGTGTATTGGAATCATGTACAGACAGTGAAGCCTTTCAAAACACACAGACTTCACAATTCCCGGAACAAATTCTGGAGATGGCTATGCAATTGCCACTTCCAGACTCACCCGGTGTTGGGTGCTGCAACAGACCCCTGCCCCTTTATACGTCAGGATACTATGGCCCCGAAAAAAAGATGCGAAAATGACAGCATACTTCAATTCGATAAACACGGACAATGATGGACATGGTGGTTGCGCTCTGCCTCTACAGTTGACCCTTACGCCCTCCCCACCCCAGGGAGATTGTAACCTTCAACATCTGACACGAAAATGCGGAGTACAGCGGCAGCTCTTGTGGAGGGGTAGAGAACCAATTGGGAAATTGTTCCCCTTCCCTTTACACAGATAAGGAAGGCGATATTAGTGGGGCTAATATAACATCTTATGTCTCAACTCCACAACCTCCCCTGAGAAAAGGTTTAATATTTCCACTTGTTTGAACAAGGGAAGACAATAATCTATGTTTGCCTCGTTGTACAGAGACATAAAATCACAAGTAAGGATGCACACAATTTTTTTGGTAGTTATTTGGAATACGTTGGACAATATGATTAACAAGACCAACCTCATGGAGTTAATACAACCTACCAATTAAAGAGAGGTCTGATTTGTCCCCAGCAATTTTAATGTTACAAAGTGCTGTCCCTTCAACCCAGCCTATTGAAGTTCCTCCTTGCGGGAGGTCTGGTCCATTGACATTAAGGGAAGAAACACATTTAAATGCAAACGGGGCTATTTGTTTTTTTTATTCACTTATAATGCGCACCAAACCCGAAGGTAGCCGGGCGCAGCAATACAGAATATGCAAGGCTTGAGGTTACAGATTACATGCAAAATATATACAGGCCATAGAGGGTCAGTTACAGATCACAAGCAAGGCAAAATATATACAGGCCATAGAGGGTCAGTTACAGATCACAAGCAAGGCAAAATATATACAGGCCATAGACGGTCAGTTACAGATCACAAGCAAGGCAAAATATATACAGGCCATAGAGGGTCAGTTACTAGTTGCAAGCAAGACAGAATATATACAGGCACTAGAAGGATGTCAGATCACTAGCCAGAAAAGGCAGATGTACCAGTGGGCAGGAGGTTGGTTAATTATATATATATATCAGGAAAACTAGAGGAAACAGGACGGACCACACTCACCGTGAATCTAGAAAGGGTCCTACAATCCCGTGACGGGAGAAGACCCAAGGAAAGAATGCAAGGCTCACACGTGAAGAATAGTAGTTTAATAATAGAAAAGCCTGCACGAAGTGTACAGGGCAAAATAAGGGGGGGGAACAGCAAGACAGACAATAGCAGGACGCCTGGTAAACGGCCCACCCACAACGCGTTTCGCGCTCATCAGGGAGGCAGTCTGTTCAGGTGTTTGTTCAGGTGTTGATGGTTACTACCAGTGATGGCCTCAGGGAATTCTGGTTGCTATAGTCATTCAAGTAAGCAGGAACCAACTCACCCTCCAATTACAAAGTGTAAAACCCCAGTTGGGGGGACGGGGGAAAACCAACAGTGTGGCTCTCCTGAGTAGGGGCATGCATCACCCCGGTGCCGCCGCCTCTGGAGCCCGGGACTCCCAAAGAACATTTGACAGAAAAGGGTGTGAGGGGCGCACTCTGGGTCCTAGCTAGGTGTACCTTTCCACAGTCCAGTTGATGTTCAGACTGCCTCCCTGATGATTGCAAGAGGCAAGAAAGTGCGCTAGGAGGAGATCATCAACTGGACTGTGGAAAGGTACACCTAGCTGGGACCCAGAGTGCGCCCCTCACACCCTTTTCTGTTTATATATATATATATTATATATATATTACATGGCCACGGTAGTGGCCATGTACTTATGGTTAAGTTTAAGTTGCTGTTTCCATAGGAAGAGCACTTCCGAAGGCCTTACTTCCAAGACTCTAGGCCCTGGCCACAACCACCGTAGCATATGCCAACCAGCATACACCCCTTGTGTTGCATTTTCATTGGTAAGTTGTGGAGAGTGCGTGCAGTGTTGGGTGCATGGCCGAAAGCCATGCACCCAAAAACAAAGAGGTGGTTGTGGGAACAACCTGCTCTCTTGGGTGCAAGGCAGAAGGCCATGCACCCAATAATACAGTTATACATACTTTACAACGTATGTTCTGTGGCCTCCTTGTACGCACAGAAAATGAGGGGTCCAATAGGGCCACTATTTAAGGGCAGTATTTGAGGCTGTGTATTGCAGGGGGGAGTTGTTACATTTGTACGGACACGTCTGATGGTAGGGAACATTGAAGTTGCCTACATGCTGGGAATACAGTACTGTTTCCAATGCCTATTATTATATTCATTAGTACACTGCCATGGTTGGCACATGCTACGGTGGTTGTGGCCAGGGCCTAGAGTCTTGGATGCATGGCCGTTGGCTGAAGGCCGAAGGCCTTACTTCCAAGACTCTAGGCCCTGGCCACAACCACCGCCGCATGTGCCAACCATGCATAAACCCCTTGTGTTGCATTTTCATTGGCAAGTTGTGGGGAGTGCGTGCAGTGTTGGGTCCATGGCTGAAGGCCTTGCCCCCAACAAGAAAGTGGTAAGTACTACACTTGGAAGACACTACACACCCATCCCATGTAAGATCTACAGACACACACCTAGGAGGGAAGCCTCTTGGCAGAGGTACAGCAGGATAACACACGTATAGAATCACCCCCATGTAATGCTCACCTGGTATCCACGGGGACATCACTCAGCCTGTTCTGACCTCTTCCGACCTCAAACCCTTCCCTGGAGGCTATTCGACTGGAGACTGGGCCTGAAACACAGGATTGGTAGAGTTCAACTCCCTATTGTCTCTGTGTGCTTGAGCCCCTTCCTCCCCGGGGTCCAACCCTTCCCTTTGATCCACAGCTCACCTTGTTTTCTTGGATAGTGTGCTCTCCGTCCTGCTTTCAGCACAGGGGCGCGTTGATTGATGCAGGCTTGTTGCTGCCTAGTTACTTCTCTGGCAAGAGTCCGACAGGTAAGTATAATGAGTCTTCTGAACAGTTCTCGTTCCTTTCCTTCCTTAAATGATGGCCGGCGTCCGGGGATGGCGGCGTGCTGCTGAGATGAGTAGCGCTGAAGGTGAGTGAGAGTGCGATGCGCGATGCACCCCTTTCGTATTTGCATTGAACTGAGTTCTTTTTCTGTGTCTTTTAGGTGCCGCAATGTTTTCAGCGTGGATGCAGGTTATGAAGAACAAATTCAGTGGGTAAGTGCGGTGTGCGGTGCCTCTAGATGTTTCCACGCTAACCTGGAGTGTCTTTTCCCTCTTGCAGATGGATGAGAAGTTCCAGAGACAGAGTTCCCCCAGAGCGGCTGGGATTCAGGTAAGCGTATGAAGCTTGTACAGTATTAAAAAAAAAAAAACAATATTTGCAGAATGCTTACTAATGCCTTTTTTCTGTTCTTTTCCCTTTTCCTTAGGAAGCGGTGTGCCGGGATGGGAATGACACCGCCGAAGATGCCCGCAGAACAGAAGGAGCAGTGAATGATGGGCAGAAGCGCCACAAGGTAAGGCTGTTCCTAACGGTGTTCTTGTTCTTGCAGGAGCTGAGCGCAGAAGAAAGTGCAGGCCTACTGGAGACCGATCCGAACATGGTGAGTGTCACGCTGCAGGTACAGAAAACGCAAAGCATGTCTCTCAGCCTAGGTGTGGCTTAATTAGTCTCTGTGTATCCCAGGTGTCTCTGGGCTGAACCACACCCAAAAGACTAGACCGCACATGCAGTTCTGGGAACCGAAATATGTGGGGGCATCCATCCTGTCCCCATCAATGCACTACAAGTCCAATTCCCAATGTTATCCTATGGGAGTGAGTGAGTCTGGTGCCACAAGCGCCAAGTCTGACTCCAAGTGGGTCTTTGGAGGGATGGAGAGGCCCTTGAGGGCCATGTAGGTGATTGTGGCCTGGCTCCAGCCTGACATCTTGGAGGGCTGGGGACATGAGGGGCAGGAATCATGACACCCCACTACCACACATCACCGAGGTGGTTGTGGGGAGACCCTGCAGTTTTGGGTGCATGACTAAAGCCCATGCATGCAATACAGAAGTCATAAGCAGTGGAATTACAAGTTAATATGCGTGTGGTGGATTCTGGTCGTTCTTTTGGTGCCCTAGTTTCTTCACTTGATGGCTGCAGACAATGGTCCGAAAAGTAACTTTATAAGCAGGTAATTTCCAAGGACCATGTTTCACATATGCAGTGATGGTTGTGGATAGGACCTGTACTCCTTGCAACTTGTTTGTAAGGCGCAGGTGGTAGGTTACTCACCGCAGACGAAAGGCCAGCCTACAGGCACTGCAGCATAATACTACGACACATTAGGCAAGTACATTCCCATGTGTAGAAAATGCCTGCCAATATATTTACTCCTTACTTTGTTCAAAATCCAGAAACTTTTTTTATGTTTGCTTTTTCGTACTTGGCGGAAGTATCACCTTTTCCACTTCTGTGATAAAAGAAAAAGGTGTGTTAATGTTTGCAGATTTTCCATATTTACCACATTGCTTAATAGACAGTTATTTTTTTTTACACCTCATTTTTACTTTACAAACCAGTGTACTGTGCATTGCGCTCAGTTTCTGTGTTTGCTTTTCTAATCCTTGGGTCTGGGGAAAAAAATCCTTGTCGGATTAAAAAAAAACCTTCATTTCTTATGCAACTAAGTACTTCATTTTTTCCTTTCAGTGTTTTCCTCATTTTTCTGATCAATGTTATGTTTGTTGCCTTCCTGCCCATTTTTATCAACAGTTAGATACCTGTAGGCGTATTCAAACTGTGCATTTGTTCCTACAAATGTTCGATACTCATTTCTTTTGTGTCGTTGTTACATCCCATTTCCTTCATCTTTCCCATTAATGTTTTCTTCGTTGCCTTCCTGCCTATTTTTAACAACACTTAGATACCTATAGGTATATTCTACCTGTGAATTTGTTTCCAACGATCTGTGATAATCATGTATTTGTTTCATTCTTCCATCCTGTTGGGTAGTTAGATACCTGTAGGCGTATTCTAACTGTGCATGTGTTCCTACAGATTTGTGATACTCATTCATTTGTGTCGTTGACATATCCTGTTTCCTGCATCTTTCCCATTAATGTTTTCTTTGTTGCCTTCCTGCCCAACTTCAACTACAATTGGATACGTATAGGCGTATTCTGCCTGTGAATTTGTTTCTAACAATCGGTGATAATAATTTATTTGTGTCATTCTTCCATCCTGGTGGGTAGTTAGATACCTGTGGGCGGCGTATTCTAACTATTGTTAGTCTTTCACTTATTTTGTTCACAATTTTGAAGTGCACATTATTTTGTTAGGTTAACTGGCAACTTCTGCTTTAGAGTAATGGTGCTATCATTACATTCAAACCATCCACAATTTTTAATGTATGCAGTGTAGTGACCTGCATTGGTTGTAGCTCCTGCATGGTAGATTATTCCTACTGTTATAAAGGTTTTCTTTCCAAGTGACACTTGACAGTGTGTAAATCCAGTTGTTTTTGGTGCCATCTGCATTATAACGTAGAAGCATAAGTATTATGTAGGCACTATTTGATTGTATCAGTAAGGTAGAGCGATTGTCAGAATTGCAAATACTACATAATCTGCCATGGTTTGCATTTTGTACAAGTTGCTGAAAAGGAATGCTCTCACAATTTGGTATGGAAATATACACAAATCACTCATTTGGGATTTCTTCCTGTATCACTTTGTTACAGAGAGCGCATGTATGTTTCCACATGTACGAAATTTGGAAGATTTCATTTACAGGTATACTTTTGTTTTCCAATACTAATAGTATGTACATTAGACATTCTTGTGGCTCTTCTTGTGAGTTCATAGTGAATCTCACCATTCCAGCACAGTCGTCCAATTGTTGCCTTACTCCATAAACACTGTATGTGTTGTCAGGATTGGTTGTTGAATTTCTATGCAGTACTAACATTTGCAAACACAATTGGTCTGTGCTGTGCAGGTAAATATTGTTAACAATTGTTGGCAATTGAAATAGACTATTCATTGCTACATTTGCATAGCAACTTACCCCACTTTCATTTGAAAACTTGAATGGGCCAGCAAGTTCTGTACCTGAGTGCATTTTTCGTTTTTTCTGTTTGTTTGCCGATGTGCCTGGTTTACATTCCCTAATAGGTTGTTCTATGTTTGTGGCAATTGATGACACTTTAGTTTCTTTTCTTGTTTTTCCAGAATTTCATGTTTCATTCTGTTGCATTTCTGTTGCATTTACTTTTCTTTTACCACGTTTCACTTTATCTAGAACAGGGTATTGTTTCAGATGAAGAGTGTACAGTGAACACAATCTATTGTATGCTAGAATGCAAGGAATATCAGCTTTCTATTTACTTGAATCAAAGTTTATTAACAAAAGACCGTCAAGTGTACGTTAACGTGATAATGCTACGTAGCTCATGCCTTCCTTAAACACTGTCTTTCCTATATCTATCAATGCTTTATCTAGGGTCAGACCTTGGGATTTATGAATGGTAACTGCATATGCAAGAGTTAGAGATAATTGTTCTCTACGTACATACATGTCTTTGAAGAGAAGGAATCGAGCCATTGAGCGCCCTATCCTTTTTACTTCTGAAACTTTATCAAAGCAAATATTTACAAACTGAATGCTGTTATCACGTGGGAATGATTGAAAGCCAACAACTGTGCCCAGTGCTCCATTAACTAGCCCTTGCTCTACGTCAAGGTTACGTTTAAGCATTACTCTACAATTTAATGATAATTTCAATACTTTTTCCAACCCAGCTGTGTTGGCGATTGAATGTTCTAAACTATTTAGTCTTGTGGGTACTGTCAAACCATGTACGTCTAGTTTGTCTGTGGCGCTAATTTCTACTATTGCTTGCCTTTCTTTAGCATTGTTTCATTGAATTTGAAACAGCTTGCAAGAGTTGGCATTAAGGCCATACAATTGACATTTTTGTGCGCTGTTTCATAATATCCGTTGCGCATGCATTATCACCATAAAGTGCATGTATATGCCGCTTTTTCAATACAGCTTGTGCTTCTTGCGATAATACACCAACTCTAATACTTTAAGATGTTGGCATAAGAGAGATCTGCAGATTGCTGCATGTTCTCAGTTAATTCTCTGTTTGGAAATGTTGCCAAAAGGTTAACATTACCTATGCTACCAACAGTTTTCCGGCAGAGTTTGTGGCCTAAGGTTTTAAAAATCGGTTCACCTTTTACTGGTGTCAATTGTAGAAGATCTCTGAAAACGATAATGTGTTTCCCAGCAAAGAGTTCTTCCTTATTACTTTTAAGTACTTCTTGCAATCTGAGATGAATCAAAGCCAACATTAGATTGGAGACCATGCTGACTTCATCTATTAGTAGCGTTTTCATTTGCTTCAATACTCTTCGTAATTCCATTGCAGCTTCTGCAGAAAGTTTGTAGTAGTCTAATTTATTTTGATGCTCTACTGGAAGCAGTAGTAATCGGTGTAAAGTCACACCACCTATGTTGTAGGCAGCTAAACCTGTGGGGGCTGTTACAACAGCTGACAGCTTGGTGTTTGTCATTTGCTGCAGGAACTTGCTAATAATTTTGATTAAGAAGGTTTTCCCTGATCCAGCTTCACCACTGACATACAGCAGTATAGGTTTGTAATTTTGGCAGGTACATTCTTTATTTTCGTGCTGTACGCCATGCACAATTTGTTTTGTTACCTCTTCAAAAATGATGCGCTGATCGTTGTTAAGTTTTCCTTGTTGCACAGTTAAGTCCTCTGCATCTTCTTGATACTGATACTTGGTGTTTTCTACTTCTGCCATAGCAACGTCAGCCTCATTTGCTATCAGTGGTTGTCCTAATGGCTCTTGACTTCCTATTACAGAAGGTTGACTACTGTCGGAAGAGTCTTTATCTAGTTGGGCCTGAATTATTTCTTCTTGTTGCTGCTCATTGTGTAACATTCTTTTGTACTGCGTAAAGTTAACATCGGTGATAGTGCTTTCATTTGCTTTGAAAGCATCTTCATAGCGCTCATAATTATGTAGTATGTCTTCCTCTTTTCTCCATGGTTTAAAAAGTTGCAAAAGAGACATGTAATATAGTTCTTTCTGTTGAGGAGTTTTTAATGACAACTTCACATGATTAATTAAGCTTCATTTGTTAAGTTTCACTAAGCTCCCTTCACAATCGGTCACTCTATATCTACGTTTACTTTCATCGGGTTTTACATTATTTTTGTATGCAAAGTTTTGAGCTATGTCATACAGACACATGCTTTCCAGAGTGGTACTCCTGTTCGGATAGTATGTGTCCAGTAAATTGTTTTTCAGAATGTCTTGGCTGTTGGGATCATTTCTGGCAATAGTTTCTATGTCCTCATATGATTTTAGCACTCTTTTTCTAGATTTTGCCGGACCAAGACTGAGCCATACTAGGTTGTCTGATTTTCCGTACAAAGCAGTGCCGGTTAAACGATCTGCTGCTTCATAGGCCCCACATTCTCTATGAGAAAGCATGTTTATGCCTAGGCTGTACAATTTCTGTGATAATGTTTTGTCTGATGCTAGGTCATCCCAGTGTTCTTGAAGCTCTTTTTTTTCCTGCTTTTGTTAAGTAGGCTGTAACATATCGTGCAACAGCAGTTAAATTGTCTGCAATGAACTGCACATCTATGTTTGCATTCCATAATAGGGCAATGATTGCATTATAATCATTGATATATTTGAATTCTTCCCTTCTTTTTATGTAATACATGTTTTTAGGTGATTTACCTTTAACACTACGTCGAACTGAAGACATGAAGTTGTTTACTTCACCTGTTTCTGTAACTGGTCTGGGGAAACCAAAGCGGCATTTGGTGTAGTATTTATCTTTGTTTTTGTATTTACGGCGACAATATTTGCCACATTTGTGTCTTTGAAATTGTAAAATCTGCCCATGCAGCTCACTATGACTCTGTTGTGAAGGGATTTCACATGTGACGTATTTTTGAATAAACTGCAAAACAGTGCTATCACTGTCGTGCCCAAATTTTTGACAGCATGTGAATATGTGGCACTCCTCTCTCTTGATATTCTTTTCTCCAAAAGAAGTATTGCATTTCTCCATGGGGAGGAACACTTTTATTGCAAATAAAGTGTAGCAATGCAATGAAATGATGATGGAAATATCTTGAGACATTAACTGGATCTAGAGAGCAAAGTTCTCCAGGTGTTAATATATCTATGTTGTTTTTGTTACTGTTTGCTATACGTAGAAACTCATGCAAATCTTCCCATGCGTATTCTACACAACTTAGCGTAACAAACCAAGTTGGTGGTCCAAGGTTTCTGATCATGCAACACACGTCTCTGAGCCGTCTAAACCAGTATTCCTTTGTACCGCGCATGTTTGCAAACAAATTTGTCATACTTGATGTAAAACCTCATCTTTTTCTTGTACTTTTTGTATTAACTGCGTAGCTGACATATTTTGAAAGTGCGTTCCAGATTTAAGAATGTGTGTTGCTAATTCACTTTCGTAGAGTAGGTGGAATATGTATTCCACACTTTGTCTAAATCTGGGATCTTGGGAATACATTCTTAATGAGCGGTATTCTGATGCCCCAATCTGAGTGGGTCTATCATCGTACCTCCCACCTTTGCCAGTAGGAAATAGCGGTGGAAAAGCACGTGCTTCTATACTTTTTTCCCAAATACTCATTGGTGACCCTTTGGTTTGTCGCATTTGGTAAGTTTCTAGTGCATCATCTATACTTTCATTGGAATGCAATGGATGAATTGTGTAATGGTCTAAGAGAGTGGATACTGTAGCTGGATCCAGAAGTTCAAATTGTCCAGTTTCTGATGGCTCTTGAATTATTTCTGTTGTTTGTCTTAAGCTTTTGTCAATATTTATTTCCTTGTAGTACTCATTGTTGTCTTTCAGATATTGCAATGCTTGTGTAACTTTGTGTAAGTCTACTAATTGTTGCCAATTTATTTTGTCCTTTGTTGGTACTCCATTTACCAAGACTATTAAAGAATGCTCTATTGAACGTTCCACTCCTAGAGTGTGCACATTTTCCTTTAGGTCTAATGGCAAGTACACAACTTTGCCACGAATGCCTTTCACCAATTCAGAGGGAGGTAAATTTGCTGTTTTTGGATGACCGCGAATAATTGCTTAAAATGGGTGAACTGTTTGAATTATTATGCTCTCATACAAATTGAGCTGTTGCAGGATTTTTGGTAATGAAAACAATTCCAAATTATTTGTAATTGCACGTGAAGGAGTGTGGTTGTTGTCTAATTTTGCAGTACAGTAAGTGCAACATATTACACGTTCAGTTACTTCATATTTGCTTTCAGCTAAAAGGTACAAAGCTAATTCAAACCATTTACAGTCTTCATTGTTTTCTATTTTGTATGCTATGTCCACATTTTTTGTGTTCTTTTTGTAAAACGTTCTGCGGCAACATACACACACATAGTTTGGTACTTCAGCCGAAGACCTTTTAAATTTTAGTATTTCTTTTCTGTATGTGTGTAATAGAAGGTTGCTGTGTGCAGAATTGTCGCTACTATGCGCTAAAACTGTTGCATTTTCTACGTGGCTCTCACTTCCAAAATACTTTATCTGAATACAGCCCATTTCTTTTTGTAAGCATTTGGGTGTACCATGCAGAAGAGTAGTATTTAAGTTGCCTAATTCTGAAGCTGGATTTTTTTCACAATATATTTTATACACTAAATTTCTTACTTTAGAATGATGTACTGATATTCTTTTGATATCATGGAAGGTACTTTTGCAAATAGGCCCAGAAATGCAGGCTAGTGAATGTCCTTTTAGTCCTGTGTGTTTTCGCACTACACAAATATCTATATTTTGCAGCATTTTAATTTTACGTTTGTCTTTACCTTTTACGTACTGATTGAGGAACACACGTAAAGATTTGAAAGCTTTATTTGGAATGGCACACATTGATGTGCACGGCCATTTGTATACTGGACGGTGTGGTTCTGCTGAATCGAGAGGTAATTCTGAGTTTTCAGAAGACAGTTTTGTAAGCAGTGTTTCTTGTTCCATGATGGTAGTATTGATTTTCTCATACCCACGTCCACTGTTATGGATGGCAATAGTGTTTGTTTGATTTTGTTTGTATGCTTCTTCATTGAAATATGGCTCTGTGGTTGTTGTGTGACTCCATTCACCACCACAAACATGTAAAAAAATATTTTTGTTCACATTCCGTTTATTGCTAAATTTCATTTGTAGTTTGGTACTTACTTTTGTTAGTGCTTTCATCCTTTTTAACACTAATATGAACAACTTACTTTTGAGAAGGATTGCACTGTCCACGAGTGCTTGCACAATTAACATTCTACGGTACGTTTTAAGGGGTGAGGATGTCTTTGGTCCTCTTCTTAGTAGATTCAGAAGGACTCTGTGGCAAAACATTTTTGCTAAAATATTTTTTTTACTATGGGTTCTTCTTACACTATCAGGATTATTAGGAACATTGTTAGCTGTACTGGCAGCCGTTTCTTTGACATCATTTCTGTGTTTTGAGATACTTTTTGATGGAGGACGTACCGTTTCGGCAGTTGAGACTTCTTTTATTATGTTACCCAATTGGATTAGGTGGTTTGTACCAAGATTATCCCCTAACTCTACAACAGGTGGATGCTTACATTGGGTACCTTTATTTTTATTTGCTCTAATTCTGCGTTCCTTTCGACAGAGCAGCTTTTTGGCAGGCATTCTTTGGTGTCTGTTGAGAAAATAAAATATTCTTTGGTCTGTTGTCCAATGTATGTGTGCTGTGTGCATGTGTGCACAAGTGTGATGGGGAAACTGTTTGGCACGGTGTGTAAACGCACAGTGACCTCGAACTATCATTTGGTAAGTCTACATTACTGTTTCAATAGTAGTACAATGTGCTTCAGATGAGAGTACACAGTGCCCTACTTGTGCCGAGAACCATTATTAATAACCAAAATGCAAAAACTTGCTACCTCACTTATTTTCACAATCTAACCTTCTACGGATTTCCTATCTCATTTCAGTACCAAACACTCAGCCATTCCACCTGTTATTCTTTGTCCTATAAATGTATATTTGTAGGCAGAATGGTTTACAAACACCTGCTTCCTTTGCTGCCAAAAGATAAAAAAATAACCCACGAAGCCTCTTTAAGGAGAAGTTACAATATGAAGGTTGTACTGTACTTACGATTTTGTGCAAAATTACAAGGTTTCTTCGGATATGTCGTCTGCAGTGCAGATGTTGTTGATTCTCAAGAGAGTAGTCTTCACTGTGAATTTAAAAAAAAAATCAATTACTTTGTGTGTTTGCGGCCGTCATGATACTGCAGCCTTCACTTGTACTTATTTCGTCATACAAATCAACTTTCATGTTTCAACCCAATCCACGTGCACATTTCACTTCTCTCTGCGCACTCTTTCTATACTAATTTCAATATGGTACTTCAAAGTCCTTCAAAATAACTATCTTTTTTTAGGGGTTTGGAAATGCCTTGTTCTTTACAAAGTGTAGTATGCTTAGGAGAGAGGTTTCTAAGTGATAAGGCAACGTAGTAGATGGGCAAACATTTTGTAGTTAATGAAATGCACAATGTCCAAAAATCGGGAGACCCTCCGAAGGACATGTCAACACCACAATCGGGAGCGATTACTATTCTCATACGATCACATTGCAAGTAGCATTACTGTTGGCAGTACAGAGGACAGAACTGCGGCATTTTCAGATACCAAATTAAGGTCTGCCCTAAATTATACTTCTCAACTCACACGCCAAGCCTCCTGCATGGCCATTCATTCAAATGGGTGTGTCACCCGCCAAAAACAGAATCAACTCATTTCACCCGCACTTCACACAAAAATGGTTGAGAGCTATGCCTAAATAGGCATGCTTGCAACGTATGTACAGGTTATGCAGAAGAAAGTAAGCAGTCGTGCAATTTGTTAACGGTAAATCGGCAATCTTGCACTTTACAAGGGGGAGCGTTGTTATGTGCTTCCTATGGCAATTTACTGGCATTATTTTGTCTATTTTAAATTATAAGGCTTCCACATGTACTATGATTAGAATGAAGATACCTGTACTCTATACTGATGCATGTGGTCATGCATGAAGCTGTACGTAGAAATTCGCAATCCTTGCACAGTAGTTTGTGAAGTAGGTGCTTTGCAATGGTATGCGCTTTCCATTAAGAATCATCGACAGTAATTTTGAAGTGTGCAATGTTGATGACAGAGTTAAAATTGGTGAGGTTCAATGTGATTGGTGGCTGATTGTGCGCCCGTTTAGTTGTGTCCAATGAGGGACTCGCTTTGGTACCGCTGTAGAAAGGGTGGAAGGACTGGGTAAGAGTTACGTGCCGCACGTAGGCAACGCTTGTCCGCTGGTAGGGTGTGTCACATACGGGTTTCTACAGCTAATCCTGCATGGAAACACGACTGTAGCCATCAGCCAATCAGATGTTTACATCAGTCTTTTGTGTCGAACGACGGCGCGCACACTGAAAATGGCAGAGGTGCAGAGGGTCGGGGTTTTGCGGCTCTGAGACATTTTTGTGCAAGGCTTACAACACTATGCCGAGAGTAGGTATGTGGCACACCATTTCGATGTGCGCGGAGTGGTCGTGGTCTGGAGTGCTGAAACTGATGCCAATGCTGCGGCAATTCTGCAAGTTTTCAGAGATATGCGTACAATGACCACTCCTCATGTGGTAATTTTGCACTACGGTGCTTGCCACTTGGGATACCTGACTTTGCGTACTTTGTTGGCAGATTTGGCACAGTTGGTTGAAGCAATCATGGCCATCTTCCCAACATCCAAAGTTATTTTTTCTGCTTTACTCCCCAGACTACAATGGACCAACACTTCTGTTTTCTGTCCAGATCAAAGCATTGGGAGGTGCATCATCAATCGCGGCATGCGTGCATTCATGCTGCGAGTTTGTATTTTTTTTGTAGCCACAATAACATTTCTCCCAGCAATGCACATTACTTTGAAGGAGATGGAGTTGCACTATCCTCTTTGGGAAATGCGAAGTTCTTTTGGAACATAAGGCTTGCTTTACAGAACGTTCTGTAATGTTTGCAAGAGCAAATCAAGGACAAAAACTACAAAAAAATGCATAAAATACCACATGTCTGTACGATATGTGGCCAAAAAAAAAAAAAAAAAAGGCTCTTCTCAGAGCCTACCTTAAAGGGGAAAAAAGGGGACTAGTACTTTAATGTACCGTCGTCACGCTCTGCTCCTCTACATGTCTGCGAACATGGCGGTAGTTAACTGCCAGCACATATAACCACCGCATGTAAATGAGAATGAGCGGAGCTAGGGATTCAAAAGTTCAGTAAGTATATTCAGCCCGACGTACTTTGGTAAGACCGTTTTTTCCCTCATAGGACACCACACAGCCATGGCTTTCCATGCTCGAAAACCGATTCTCTGGATTGTGGGAGACTCATGGATCCACTGGCTGAAGGTGCATGCCAAAAGCTGCAGTTTATCTACAAATCTCGGATTTCCACATGCGGAAGTGCACTGGCATGGCGTGCGCGGCATGAGATGGCTGGGCTTGGTACCTCTTTGTGTTACTTTACAGAGAGAGCGTCCTCCAGACATACTCATCATTCATTGTGGCGGAAACAGTTTAGGCCATGTATCTGGAATTTCTTTACAATTTGCCATGAAGGAAGGACTCGTGAAGCTCATGGACATGTTTCCAAATTGTCAAATACTGTTTTCCCGTATTGCCCAAAGACAAATATGGTTGCGTTCTTCTGCATTTGGTCCACAAATAGAGAAAGCGAGACACAATGTGAATAAGGCTGTGTGTGCCTTTTTACGAGATGTTGGTATGTCCACTTTCCACAATGAAAACATTTTGTTTCGTAGCAATTTCATTTTCCGCAGGGATGGAGTCCACCTCAACATGCAGGCAATCAGATGTTTCTTCACAATATACAAAATGTATTGCGCCCTCTTTTGCAATCACACTAACCTCTCTGACAATCTGTTTCACCCAATCCACTGCTTTTCAACCCACACAACACCCCACCAAAAGGCTCTTTTCAGAGCTGCCACTTACTCCCAATGTACACTTTATTGCGTTTGCTCCGCTTGCACCTTCCCTTTTTGCCCTCTACGACTGTCCGTGAACATTTATTGATCTCCGCCGGTCTCTACGGCCTTCTCTTCATAGTTCTATTGTTACACTAAGAAAGGCGGCTCTGAAAAGAGCCTTTTCTGTCATTTTTGCTGTTTTTACATTCATTGATTAAGAGCACCCCACACACTAGGAGAAGAGGCAAGAGGAGGGTAGGGAAGGGACACCAACCACGGGCAACTGAACAGAGAAATATTAAGGGTGATCTTTATTTAGGTAAGGAGCCAATCTTCTGGTGCTCTCTGACTGCATCCTCAAAAGCACTTCGAAGACTCTCCCCCCTTCAGAGTACTGCGTCACAATACGTGCACACTACTGTCACCTTCGAAAGTTAAGGGTCCACAGCAAAAGATTTAGGACTACAGGTGTTTGGCAGTAAACCCACTTGGTATCAGTCTGTCCCACACAGATTCACTTGGTAGCTGTGGCTGAGCAGTCAGACTTCCCTCAAGAAGAGTTAGGCAGTATGTGGAGTATACAATATAGGGCAATCTACACAGTAGAACAAGCAAACACGGAACAAGGCTTCGGTGTAAAGATATAAAGGTATTTATTTATAACAAAAAATCTATGGAAAACACTCTGGCACTAATACGGCAAACAACTTCAATCACAATTACTATACGAAGAAAAAGATCAATCCCCCTAACAATAGTTTGACAATTCTAGGTTCACCGGCATCACTTATTTGCAGACAGAGGTGTATGCTTTAACCTAGATGGTACTCTAGTATTCGTTAGGACGGGAGAGAAAAATAAGGCAGGTTATGAAGTCAACTCGGTACCAATACTTTTCGGACAAATGCAAGGCAAGTAAGGCAGGGTCCACTGCAGATCACAAAGTTCAGAGGCCAGGCCCACTCGGAGAGAAGCAAGGCGATATGTCCCAAAAGGTGTCTCAGTATAAAAGCGCTTTGAGTCTTTATCGAAAAAATTGTTATGGAAAGATTGGACCAGTTCAGAACAACACATTAAAGAAAGCTTGGAGGCGACCCAATGGAAAGGCGAGGATTAAGACACCTCACTAGATCCGGCAGAAAGGGAAGCCAGGCGGACACGGTACCTTGTTTGTGGAGAGACACTCCGGCGGGGGCAGTTGTTCCTGGTGGTGGATGCACGTCGGGTCTTTGCCAAGAGTAGAGATGATCTCGTCGTCGAAGAAAAGTGAAGTCCGGTGCACCACCAGGGAAGAGACCAGCCGCGGAGTGATCCGTCACAAGGCACCACCTTTTGGTCGCGGTATAGGGGTAGTGGATATCCGGTTGCCGAGGTGCTCTGCACGGGCAATTCGACCACTGCGTCCTGGAGCGAAGAAAAAGCAAAGGGGACTGGTTGTTCCCACCAGTCAGGGGAAGAGACTCTCCGGCAGGGAGATCTCCTCTGTCGTCGGGAAGTGGTGAGTCGGTTCCGCAGGGCTCCACCGGCTCAGCTTTACCCTCGTCGGATTCTTAGGTCCTGTGGCGACTTCTGAAGATCCAGTCCCAAAAGCCCTGCTTGTATGCAGGAAACCCCCATTCATTCAGCCTAGATGTCAATCAAAACACGCTAAGTGGTGAGCGGGGTGGCTCACTACTTGGGCCAATCACACCAGAGTGCGACTGGAGTTGGCAAGGCAACTCAGTCCAGGGTGCCTAAACCCCCTCCCACACCCCTGTGGTAACCCAGACAGAATGGCACCACTTGGAGGGTCTCTGTACAGAAGCCCGCCAAAAGTGGAACAAAGGGCTCAACCTTTGGTTTAGGAGTCACAGAGACGAACACAGACGCCATTTTAAAAACCGAGTTGGCAGAAAATACCATCCGATAGACTTAAAGATAAGTAAACCGGTGGTATGTTAGAGATTAACGAGGAAAAGTATCAATCTCCAACAATGGGAAGAATCCCATAGGGTTATATTCGGGGTCGAACATAAAAAGTAGTTTCCACTGTATCCAGCCAAAAGTCGACGAGGGGGGACGGGACAGTGCCCCCTCGAATAACAGACCCAGGAGTAATCGAAGTACCCCTACTAGTACGTCCACAATAGGATGGTTTGTACTAGTTCGGTTAGTAAATTTAGGTCTACTAAAGCCAATGGTGACTTTACATGCCCGGGGAGACAGTAGTCAGTCCCCGGGTATGGAGTCTATGATGGAGGTCCGGTAGGACGCCCCAGTGCTACGGCACGGAGGGTGCAGTGTAACACACATAGCAAAACATATGAGACCCTATGGAGTAAAAGACCCCATAGCCCATAGAACACATTGACATTCAAAGGAATACACACACTCATGTCCAAGAGTGGGAGAAAAAGAGTCTCACTCTTGGCAGGATGGAAAAAAACAAACTCCAGAAATCCAGCAAAGCTGCTGGGGGACTCACTAGGTTAGGAAATTTAGCCTAAACAGAGAATTCTCCCTAACAGAAATGAAGTGAGGTGGCGCTTCATGGTTATCATACCAAAACTGTACGCACCACATCTCCCGCGACTCAACACCACATCGCACTGGTTACACTACACCAGGTTCGCACGTGCTTTTGGTATGTTCCCATGAATGGAAAACAACCGCCACACCCACGACTCCCGCCGAGTGCTCCTAGTGCGCAATTCCTCCACTTCATTCTCTTCCTCCTCTTCTTCCTCAATCTCTACATCCTCACCCAAATATCTCTCTGCAGGCCCTTGGTGAGGTGGTGATGATGGCGGGTTTGGGGGAGGTACAGAGTCTAATAACCCAACAGCAGCCATGGAAGCCATAGCAATTTGTTTCCTTTTCGTCACTACAACAGTAGTGCTGCTATAGCTAGGAGGACAATGAAGATGCGCTCCGGGGGTGTGGCCTTTTAAAGGGGTGCAGGGGTGTGCCTCGTGACTGTCTTCATCCTTACAAAGTGGTTCACTCATCTCCTGAGGTGGCCTATTGTTTGGGATGTGTGAAATTACATTTTTCCACTCCACAATTTTTTGCCTTGTGTCTACAAGTTCATTTATAGTGTTGCGGAAGCACACAAACCACGGAAACTAGTCCCCACGCTCAGCATAGGTGCGGTCACAAGATGACGTCCTCAACACATCCGCCCCCTTCATGAAAGTCCCCTGGACAGCAAATGCAAAGAATCACACATGCGCATGCGCCCAAGTGTCCTACGGATAGTGTTCGGGTTCTCAAAGTACTTGAAAGTGCGACACAAGTGAAACGGTCAGTTAGGAACTGGCGCAATGTTGGAAATCCTTTCGTTTGTACTGTACATGTGCCATGTGCTTGCATGCTATGTTCACTGTACGGACTTCCAGTGTCCTTAGGACAACTCCATTTTGTTTGCCTACAACCTTGCCGCCCACCGTGCCTGTTCTACGGACGGCTCCATTTTGACTGCGCCCAATACGAACCGCTTTACTGTCCTTCACACACTCACTTTCTACTCATTTACACCCATTCCGGCCATCTTGTGCGTTCTACGACCACTTATTATCTCGTTCCCAAACGGTACGCCGAGTTAGTATATCATTTGGACAACCCTTTCTGTTTATGTACGCACCTTGTGAAAAGATGTTGCAGTCACACATCACATCCATCTTACTTGGCATTAGACAGCACCCACACTCCATTGCTTGCGGATAGGTCGAACAGGCGCGCTGTTCGAGAACATTTTACGTCTTTTTAAAAAAAAAAATCAACACGTACTCTATCTCTACAACTACTGTACAAAACCATTTACTATACACACAAAAACACACATCACTCTAAATAAACAGCAGGGGAAGCGGACACTGAAACAAATATGGGGGAATTTGGATTTAACACGGGCGGTTCTGAAGGGAAGATTTGTGAGGGGAAGAAGGGATGGATACTTCGTCGAAACGTCTATTTACCTGTTGCAGGTTTGGGGATGGGTCACTAGGGAATGGAGAAGCAGGGCAGGTGGGTCAATGGTACCGAACTTTCCCTCTCACGACGTCCTCCACAAACACCCGTAAACTTTGAAAATTGTCATTCAAAACATCCATTTTTGACTCTATCCTTTTTATTCTGTCTTCTTCTACCTCTTCTGTGGCCCTTTCCTCTTTTTCCTGGTCTGTTGAAAAAAAAAAAAAAACACCTCAAGTTAAATGCCTATAGAATACTGGTCACTATTCTCCATATGCAGACCAATATGTACCATTGTTGTCACTGTCTTCAGACATTTCCCATGCGGGAAATACTCCTCCAGCCACTCCAAAATACTAGCCATTTCTGAGTCAAAACAACAGAAATAAATTATTATTTCTGCACCACATACCCAAAAAAAGCACACCCACTTTAAAAAAAAAATGACCTGCACTCACTCTTTTGCTGTAATCTCCCTTCGTCCAAATGCGTCCGTCCACTATCCTTCCAGGCTGCCGAGTTTCTGTGAAGTAATTACAGTGGTGCCACCCTTTCTTTTTTTTTGGTACCATCCTCTTCATTCTACATGGTTATTAAATGTGTCATTTCCATTTCCCACCTTCAGGTTTCCATATTTACTTATTAGTACTTACAATATCTTTATGTCCTTCTTCACCGTTTCCCACATTTTGTGTAAGACAATAATACATTTTCAGATACCCCCCACCTCTTTGGGTCATGTTGATCGTTATGGTTAAGTTACCCTAACAAAAACCTGTACACTTCACACACAAAAAAAAAAATTCCTTCCTCCCCTTTATGCTTCAAATTAAAACCTAAAAACCCCTGAAATTCGCCAGTTATGGTACCCTGAGCCCCCACCCTGCCGCCGCCCCTGTGCACTGCTAACACTAACACCCAGACCATGAAAGATGTCATCTCAAATGTCAATGATGACATCAATGACGACATCACTTGTTTAGCCCCTTTCTTTTCCTTCCCTGCCATACATATATATGTACAATCAGTAAAAAAAATTCACTCAAGAAATGTTATACTTCATAGTGCAACCAAACACCACTGCACATTCCCCCAGTTATGGGAATCTATATGCAAGGGACGCAGCGAGGTCTGGGACCCCCCCCATACGGCGAAGGCCACCACTTAACGAGGTGACAACAGACCGACACAGGGCCCCCCGGGGGGCTCACAAAAACAGGGTCAACCAGTACCTGGTCGGTAAGCCCTGGCCCCCTCCCCCACCAGCTAAGTGTGACCAGCGTACTCCATAGCGGAGAGGGGAGGATCCGCACCATAGAGTGGGCCCTCACCCAGGCTCCACAAGTCACAGGGCAAGAGGAGGCAGTCCACAATGGCCACCCTGGACGAATTGAAACTCGGCCAGAACCTGCACCCGGAGGGCCCATCGTCGGCGGACCCCATGGTAAAGAGGATGACACACACGCGAGGAGACAGTAGGGCGCCATATAGCAAGCTGCTGGCCCTGAGGGGGAGAAAGGGCTCAACCAACACCCACAGGCTGGAGGAGGTGAGAGACACCCACCCCGGGGGATGGGGGGCTGGTCGGTTGCCTCTGGGGTACCCCAACTGGCACCAGAAAGCAGGTGAGACCTCTCCACTTAAGCCAACTAAAACTCCAGATTATTTTCAACGTGAACATACGCCACTAACAAGGTGGAAATGCAGCAACAGAGCAACACTGCGCCAGTGAGCGACTCCAAGGGGGGAAAAGAGACCATAAAACAAAAAAGGGACGCAGAATACGTCGGATTGTCTTTAATCAATATAATTACGTGGGAGAGCACAACCCATCGCCCAGTGGTGACAGCGCAGAAGTGGGCAAGGAACGAAGAGGTCGGACCACGGCCCCCAGGTATACAACCTTGGTACACAAGGAGAGGTACCCCTAGATAGGTATAAAAGAGAAACCGACGAGTTCCAAGGGAAGGAGAAGGAAAGGCCCGTTCCGAGTCAGGGTATGGCGAAGCGAATGTGACTCTACATGGGAATGGGCCATCATTGACAAAACGCACTAAAAGGGAGAGGCAAGACACACTGCCCTTTGGGGAATTCGGCTGAACGGTGTAAATATTGGCACCGCAACTCACAACCGAGACCCTATGCCAATCCCGAGATGAGGGGAAAGCGGATCAACCCACCCCTGGACAAGCCTGTGCAAATACCAAGAGGGAGCGCAACAAATAGAGTCACCGGATACCAGGCAGGGCGCTACCCACCGGGCCTGCCGACAGTTGCCCACGATGCATCATTAACATTGCAGGTGTGTGAGCAGAGAGAAGCTAGAAGGTCAGTAAAGTATATGAATGTGGCAGAGTCCAGAGCAGCTGTGAGGTGAAAGGGCAGCTGGACTAGTGATTGGGAAGTGTACAGGAGCAAACATTGCTCATGTGGTAAGGCACCGGAGTGCCTTAAGCTGGATCCATGGTTGATGTTGGTGCTGAATGATTGAGTGAGATAGGTGGTGTAAGGTGGTAGCAAGTGCCTTATTGGACTCGCAGAGGCTGCTTTGCTTCCTTCAGCTACAATGAAGAAAGCCAGGTGTGATCCCTTTCAATTCCCCCAGAAGACAGAGGGGTCAGAAATGTGAGGAGGACCACATTGTGAAGTTCTCAACAATTGACATTTTATTATAATATATGGCTGGATGAACGCTTCACTATCCCTACCCCGATGAGGATTTCCCCATCTAAAATATACTAAAAGAAACACTCCAACAAAGCCAACAAAGGATATCTGTCCCTCACACTTAAACCTACAACAAATAAACAAGGAAATATATAGCAGTACAAAACCATAATGATTGAAATCACAATGTAAACACAGTCTTTCTTCATAACCTGAGCGAACTCCCATTCCCCAGGTTTAAATGTAATTCTGCTTCACAGTTCAAGAAAAGAACACAAGGAAATCATGATTCATGACAAAGCTCCAATATAATCTGTTGCACCTTTCACTGGTCAACAGAAAGCTCCAGAATAGAAGATCTACAGCTCTTCTATATCCTTAAACAGGTTCTTAGTTCCTTAATAACAACAATGATTGCCTTGGAAAGGATGATTGGCCACTTCGACACCTTCAAGAAATACAATTTCTTTGTAGCAGCCTTTCATGGCTCTTCCTCCAGAACTGCTAACACAAAATATCTCCATCAGCTCCACCCTGTAGAACTCCTTCAACTTCTACAGGGCCTGCTTCCATGCCAGGCCTACAGTCGCCAAAGGCTGCTATTTCTTTACACTCTCCTGCCCGAACACCGTTTCAAAACGACAACTGCTTTTATGGTCAAAGTCAACTAACAAGAAGGTTACAACAGATTCACAGCATTCAACAAATGGCGGCTTCAAAACTTTCAAGACCTTTTCAGGGGAAACAAGATTCACATTGATGCTCTTTAGTTCTCTTTGGTAACTGATGCTCCTCTGCTTCTGGCTATCTTTTCCGACAATGTCTGCCCTTTTGCCACTCTTGTTTCCCCACTTCACTAGCAACCAAAGACTTGACAGGGATAGGGTCTCTTCCTGCCTCTCCCCTGGTTTTGGCAATGTGTGGGTGCCCAAGCTTGTACCAGATGTCGTACACAATATAGGCAACTCGTTTCAGAGTTTACAGCCCTTGCATTGACCCCTTTCGCTGTTGACAATATTAGCAGGATTGTGTTCACCTTGCTTTAAGTTACTCTTGGCTTGGGTAATGCTTGTTTACATTAACTCTTAACAAAGCCGACCCCACAGCTGATTGGATTTTCCGCAAACTCACACTTTCAAGATTACAGTAATTTGGCTATAATACATTAGGTTTTTGCTGATTTTCCCTAGTTCAATATTCAGGGTTAACGTGGGAATTGCTTTCACTCACATGCGAGTGCTGTTTTACAAACGTTCGGTATTCAAAAGAGATGTGTGAATTACTTTTGTTCACACGCTAGCGCTGCTTCATTCTGCTTCTATGCAAGCGCTTCTCGGTCACCGAATGCCTGCTTTCAACCCGTGAGTGTGGACAGAGCGCCCTGGTGTCACTGACAAGCCGTGAACTCACCGGATCAGATGTGCGCCCCTGTTCCCCTCACCGCACACAGGACTTCTGATTCTGTGGTCCTCGCAACCCGCAAACCTCTTCGGTAAGTCTGCCTTCACCCTCGCCACTGCCACTTCGAGCTTCTATTCGCTCCTGAGGCTCTCTGGTGCACACCAGCTACCTGAGACAGCCTCCTGCACACTTCCCGTTGCACAGCACCTACAGAACAGGTCACAAGGGGGAAAGCCTTACTGCTGTACGCTTCCTGCTGCCCGAACTCTGCACTTCTGACTTATGAGATACAGACCCTCTCAGGACCAGCAGTTGATTATCTGCCATGCAGTGGTCCTGGCGTCCTCTCTTTCCTCCAGCTTCTGCTTGGGCTGCCAACACGAACAACGTGACCTCTGCTTCTAGCTTCCACTGCTCTTCAACAGCAAAGCCAACTCTATGGCCTGTACCTGAGAGAGATTTTTAAGCCTCTCGGTCTCCCTCAGGTGTGGGTCATCTGCATCAATGAACTGACTACTGCTACAATATTGCACATCTTCAGCCCACTTCCTCGTCCCAGTACTTGGGGAATTGTGGGACTTGAAGTCCCTAAAAGAAAGATCAGATTTTCTATTTCCTGTTCTACTTTCAAGCCCCAATTTGTTCCTTATAACCTTCTTTTCAAGGAACATCACAAGCAGTAATCATTTGTCTGCTTTGAGGATGGAAAGGCAATTCTTTTACGCTGGTGTTATTCCTAAATTTCCTTTCACTGCACTTTTGGGTGGGAGGTTTTCAGGTTTACAGATCTCCTGAATTTTACAAGGGTGTCGATTTCTCCCAAGGCCTACTTTTTTTGCATTGGTGTGCCATCCTGCCCAAAGAAAGACAAATACTTGGTATCATCCCACGGATTCCTCTCACTCCCCTGGGTCTTTTCTCCTCCCAGGTGATCCACCAGCAGAACACCACCCCCAGGGACAGGATCAGGAAGTGTCTGCCTTTCCCTGGGCCCTGGGAAGAGTATTCATGGTCTCTCCTTCTCAAAGTGCACAAATCTTCAAATCCAAACACAAAAGGTATAAAACTTTCACTGGTCCAGGGAATGAGTCCCTTCCCCAGGTTTCTCTCCTCCATGAATGAAAAGTGCTAAACAAAGACTAACAAAGTTCCTTGTAACCCAAGAGGATAACTCCCTCCTCTTGGTGTTTCAATCCTCTCCTGGGGAAATTGATCCCTTCCCCAGGTTATTCTCCACATTCAAGACAAGTAAAAATCCTAAGGACATGAGTCTTCCTTGGGATTCTCTTCTTACTGTATTAGAATTTGGGTGCAGATCCCAGGCTCGAAGAATACCTAATATACTCCCCTGCCAGGTTCTCCTTCACATTAAATGCAACTCAAAATCCTATGGTTATGTGTCTGCCATGGGATTTTCCTATGCATTTCAGTTCACACAATTGACTTCGTCTAGTATACTCTCCTGCCAGGACTTGCATGCAGTTGCTTCTCACACTTGGCTTTGCCTGGTATACTCTCTTTCCAGGATTTCCATACACAGTTCATTTACAGGGTCCCATACCCTTTCTCTATGGAATTTTGTGGCGTGCTAGCCGCAAACTCACCTAACTTTCCCAGGTCTTCCAACCTTTTCACACTCTTACTGCCCGGGTCTCCAGACACCTTCTGTCTGCCCGCATACCTCTTTTCTTGGTTTGTGTCTGCGGGACAGGAGGGTGTCTCTTTGAAGCTCCTGCAGCTCTCGGGTACCTATACTTGCTGCTTTCTGTGCAGTTGGCTTTTGCATTTCTTCCTGCGCGTCACACCTTCTTACTGTGTCTCGTCCAAGGCTCCAGCAGCTTTAGGATGCCTCTGCTCCGGTTTATTTATAGCAATTATATAATGCCCAAGAGCCAGGGGTATCACAGCGTTTGGACGAGAAAAGATTCAAATACATAGTAGGTTATATCATGGAGGAATGTCAAAGTAATACAGGTAATGCAGTGGGACATATACAGCATTGTTCATATTTATCAAACAGCCACGTTTCCACAAGTCTATTGAAGACAGGATAGGAGGACTCATTTTTGATGTGGGATGGAAGTGTGTTCCAGAGAGTAGGGGCTGTGACCTTGAAACTCATGCTGACTGATCTGGAATTATTTTTATCGGAGTGTGACCAAAGAGGTGTGATTAGATGAGCGGAGGCGACGTGGCTGGGTCTCTTAGTGATGCAGTTGTTCCGATAAAGGGGGCTTCTTTATGGATGCAGTGGTGAGCAATGGAGAGGGTTTTAAAGTCAATACAGGCTTTGATAGGCAGCCAGTGAGCTTCTTTGCCTGCTGTTGTGATGTGATCAGATTGACGGTGTCCCAGTGCAGTATGGAGAACTTTTTGTGTAGGAGTTGCAGTTTACCAAGGTTAGCGGCAGTCATGCCCTTGAAGAGGACATTGCAGTAATCCAGCGAGGGTGGTGATGTGCTTAGACACAGTAAGTTCTGCGTCGAGATGAAGCCCTACTGTTTTAACCTGTTTGAGGACTGGGATAACCGAGCCATCAATGGTGAAGGAGGAGTAAACAGAATCAAGTAGTTTGAGGTGGTGGGCGGTGCCCAATATGAGTAGCTTTGTCTTGTCGTCATTGAAGCAAAGGTTGTTATTGGCCATCCAATTTTGGATGGTACTGTAAACATTGTTAATTGTGACAGCATCTTCGAGGTAAGAGCCAGTGAGCTGGACAAGGATTTGCGTATAAAATCAGCAATGTTTGTGTAGATAAAGCCAAGAGAGTCGAGGATGTCAAAATAGGGGTTTGGTACATGTGCTGTATAATGTAGGTGAGAGACAGGACCCTTGGGGAACTCCAAAGGAGACACGCATGGGATTAGCTGCAGAGTTAGCAATGAAGATCATTGAGGAAAGATTTGACTCAATTGACAGCGTTTGTGACGAAATCAAAGTGGGAGCTTAGGTGTGAGCAGAGAATGTCATGGTCAACGAGATCGAAGGCTGCAGAGGATAGGATTGCTCAGGGGCAATGCGCTCGCCTTGGAAGCAAGACGATACAAAGCAACACAGGTTCGATCCCCGGATCCACGCGTAGAAACCTCCCGGTATTAAGCATGTTATAAAATAACCAATTATAATTATAGCCAGAGAAAGGTCTAGGAGAATGAGCATAGCAAGTTTGCCTGACTCGCAGATGCTGTCGAGTTGCATTTTCAGGTCAAGTAGAGAGGTTTTGGTGCTATGTTTCGGTCAGAAGCCTGATAGTCTGGTTCCCAGGGGATGATGGTGTTCGAGGAAATGTTGCGCCTGTGGCTAGACGATGCGGTCTAGGATCAGAAAGAAAGGGACGGTGGTAGTTGGTGGGGAGGGAGGGGTCCAAGGTGGCCTTTTTGAGAAGAAGAGTGACAGGGTTTGTTTTGATACTAGTGGGCACCACATTGGTCTTGAAGGAGGCGTTCACAAAATCTGTGATGATTGGAGTTAGGGTGGGGGCAAAGAGTTACACAATATGTGCGGGCAGGAGTCACCCTTGCAATTGGAGGGTTTTAGAGACTGGATGACGTCCAAATCGACGGCTTGGGTAACCATAAAGAGAATAGTGGCAGCAGGCTTAGGTTGGGGGGGTGAGGGTTTCCAAGGAGGGAGGAGGAAGAGATTTACGAGCTAGGAGGGTTTCCTTGGTGTTCATTTTGTTGCTTAGTAGGTCAATCGTTTTGGTGAGTGTGGTTTGAATGGTGTAACAACATGCATTGTCGGAGTTGGTCTGGGTGTTAGAGGGGACAGGGTTTTCCAATTCCCTTAAGCCTTAGCTCATTAGAATTGGAACTCGCATCGGAGATAGATTGATGTCGTAGGAGCATGCTTTGTGTAGGATAACAGCTTTTCTGTATGTCTTAGAAGCAATGTAAAGGTTAGCACCATTGATAGGGGTATGGTGCCTTCTGATGCTCAAGGCCCTCTTTTTCTTCGGAGGCTGATGAGCTCATCCGAGAACCAAATATCAGGTGTGTGTGGTTTGCGTTTTAAGGGAGAGTGCAGGTTTATGGTGTGAAGGAGGCTCTGGTAGTAGATGTCTGATTTCTTCTGTTTTCAGTGCAGGGGATGGTGCAGAGGAGATGCTATTGTGAGAAACCTGAAGGCCTCCTCACACCTACTCTCCTTGGGTCCTCTTTTCATGGGACCACAGAAATGCCATCGCTCTTGGATCCTGACCCTGGGGGAGAAGATGTGAGGGAGGATCACCTGGGTGGAGGTTCCTTGGGGGTTGGGGAGAGGGCCTTCACGAGACATGGTATCCCTCCCCTTCCTTGTAAGAGCCAACCTTACCCTCCCCCCTGCCTTTATTCGCTGTTGTAAACCATTTCCCCTCATCTCCCTTCAGTCATAGCATTACAGTACTGGGATGAGGAAGAGGCGACTAGGAGTAGCGCACACCAACATATCATTTCACAACTCTGATACTGAGACAAAGAAGAGGGAAAAAAGAGGCATGTTGATGGCACAACCAGGCAAATCAGCCTAAGGGCCCTGACAATAGTCAGAAACTTGAAGTCAATGACCAGCACCTGAGAACCATTAACTCACAGGAACAGTATAAAGGTCTGCACCACGCAAAGGGAGAGAGAAGAAGTTGGGAAAGGACAAAGACACTGAAGCTGGGAGCGGGACCGTCTGGTGCGACGAGACTGCGGGTCATGTGAGGCTGGATCTTGAGACTGGCATCGTAGCTCAGAGTCTGTTGCTTAACAGTGAGGCAGCGGAAGTCGCACTGGCAAAGAAGCTTCCCATAAAGAAAAAGCTTGCTCGTTGCCTCCGTAAGTAACATGTGTCCCGGAGTGTCAAAGGGGTAGTGTGAAAAACCCCTGCGAGCAGAGGAAAATGGAGCAGCAGTGGAGGAATGTTCCGAAGCTGAGCACTGTCGCAGGAACAGGAACATGAGCCAGTGAGTGTCAGCTGGGAGAGAGACACTGAACCTCTTTGCTCCCGAGTGTGAATGTCAGCTGCAACAGTTGCAAGCAAACTGTAAGGAAGGAGAGGGGTTGGTTTGTCCCCCCTCTCCATATATTCCACACAATGGGGACCACCTGCTCTTGCAATAGTGGAGGGGCGCCTTCCTTGCCCTTCCCTGTTCCCAGCAGACAAGTCCTTACACCTATGGAAGCGGGGCTACTGCAAGATACATTTGGACTCCATTTTGTGTGCCCCAAACTCCATCTTTGGATTAGGCCGCGTTCTGGTATCTGTGAAGTACTCTCTCCCCTCAGCAGCGCTGCGCACAGCGAGCACTACAGCCCCCACATTTTTCCTACCGTGCTTGTGCCACTCAAGCCCATTTCTCACGGATGGTCTTGCGCGAATTGTTGCAAGCAAGCAAACAGTGTATTCTTTTCATCCTGCCTCTGAGATCATTGCTCTGCGTGTGACGAGGCCGAATCATGACTTGTGGCCCATCCGTCTCCACAAACCCGCTCCTGCACCTCTCGCCACCACTGGTGGAAAGTTCCTGCCTGTTCAACCTTGTTCCCCTCCAGTCTTCTTTGATGTAACAGAAGGGTGACCCTTCCTTGCTGACCACCCTAGAGTGCCCCCAATAGAACTAAGCTCACGTTGTCATATATCCTGCCCAAAACCAACACACATCAATCCATCCCCTCTCGCTCTGAAGTGCCAGATCCGACAACTGTTAAATCTCACCTCCCAGTAAGTCACCTTGAGGGCAAGACCCCCACAACCTTCACCTCGCCAATGATCTATGGCCAGATAATGAAAATAAGTATGTACAATTTATAGGTCTCTCTTAATACCAGAGGTTAAGTTTATGGGTTATTATTTACTGCATGTTCTGTGATAGCATGTAGATTAGTTAGCTGCCTCTGCTGGACCCGAACTGACCTTCACTTCGCACGGCCCTGCCCAGCTGACCCATGTGATGCCTACCAGCCCGCCAAGCTGCCAGCCAATCTCATGGAGCTTGCCCCTATTGTCCCAAGACTGGCATAAGACATGTGAGACATGATGCCAAAGCCATGAGCATAACCAGGAGAAGCCAGGAGAGTGTGAACCTGAATATAAAGCCAGGAGGCCGCCAGAGAGAAGCAAGTGAATGTGAATCTGTACACAGGGGGCAGATAAAGAAAAACCTGTTTGGGCCGAAGAGCCTAGGGTTCCTGGTAGCGCGACCTATTATGGGTAAACCGTGTATTTGTATTTATTTTATTTGTATAGCGCAGACCAGGCCCGGAGGCTACCGGGCGCATTTCTTAAGGCAATGGTTACATAAGTTGCATACAGTGAAAATATATCAAACAATAAATAAGGCATAGAAATAGACATAGGTAGGTAGTACAACGATACATGGTTTGTCAAGTAGTACATCCTTACATAGGTTATTGCAACACGTTTTCCGAATGTAGCTTAGGCATTGGAGGAGGCGAGCCAACATTTGGCTCAATGTTTGAAAAGGTTGAGGGAGGGGAGGTTTCTGATAGTCAAGGGGACAGCATTCCACAGTTTGGCTGCCAGGACTGGGAAACTAGAACCACCAGCTGTTTGGAGCTTATATCTAGGTATCAGTAGGCTCTGGTTCAGGGTAGATCTGAGTGAGCGAACTCGAGTGTACAACGTGAATCGTGAGGAGAGATAAGTGGGGGCCAGATTGTTCATGCATTTGTAGGTAAGGGCAAGCAATTTTAGTGAGATCCTTTGGGTGACTGACAACCAATGAAGGTTCTTCCTTGTATCCGAAATGTGTGCAGATCTGGGGATATTGAGGGATGCCCTGATGGCGTTATTTTGTATGATTTGGAGCTTGTCTAGGTTACCCCGATTAGTGCCCTGGTACAATGCATTGCAATAGTCAAGTTTAGACATGACCAGGGTCCTAGCAAGAGTAGTACAGTTGTGCGAGGAGAGGAAAGGGCGACATGTTGTGATCAGCTTGCAGGTATAGGTGGAGGCGGCCGCAACTGCATTAGTTTGTCTGTGAAGGGAGAGGGTAGAGTCGAGGTAGATTCCAAGCGTTTTTGTGTCTTTGGAGACTTTTATTATATTTCCATCGATGTTAAAGGAACTGTACATAGGGTTCAGCTTGTTTAGTCTTTGCTGAGTACCTAGGATGAGGAGCTCTGTCTTGTCATCATTGAGACAGAGCTCATGTTGGGCCATCCATGTTTGAATGACATGGTAAACGTCATTCAAGGCTTTTGAGTCTAATGTGTAATCACCCGTGATGGGGATGAGTATCTGGGTGTCATCAGCATAATTTGTGTAGGTGATACCCAGATAGTCAAGCACATCAAATAAGGGTTTAGTAAATACATTGTAAAGGGTAGGGGATACACACGATCCTTGGGGGACTCCGCAAGGGACTGGTGCAGGGTCAGCCGCGGGGTTGGGCGAGAATACCCTCATCTGTCTGTTATCCAGGAAGGATTGAATCCAGTTTGTGGCCATGTCGGAGAAGTGAGCTGCAGTTTTCAGGTAGTGACAGGGGATTTGGTGATTAACCAGATCAAAGGCAGCAGATAGGTCTAATAGTAGTAACAGGGCTAGTTTACCTTTGTCTTTGAGATCCTCAATTTGGGTCTTGAGATCGAGGAGGGCTGTCTCCGTACCGTGCTTCAGTCTGAAGCCAGACTGTCTCGTGCCTAGTAGGTTGTTTGATTCCAGATAGTTCTGTATCTGAAGATAGGCTGCTCTATCTAAGATCTTTAGCAGAAATGGGACAGTTGTGATAGGTCTATAATTGGTTGGAACCTCCGGGTCTAAGGTGGTTTTTTTTAGGAGAGGGATAAACCAAGCATCCTTTAGGTTATTGGGGACCACTCCCGATTGAAAGGAGGCGTTGATAAAAGAGGTGATAAAAGGAGCAAGGTCATGTGCCGACTCCTTAATGATCGGGGCTGGACAGGTGTCCCCTTGGCAGTTTGAGGGTTTTAAATTGCAGATGATTTTTTCAACCTCCAGAACGGTGAGTGGTGTGAAGCTGAATGGCACCGGGGAGTCAGGGGTTGTTATTTTAGGTGGCCTGGTATTGCTAAATGTAGGGGTGTGGAGGGTATTTTGTTTGGCGTTGATTTTGGATTGCAAGGTGGATATTTTGTTGAGAAGGGCATTTTGTATATTGTTGCACCAGGTGCTGTCCTTGGTGCACGTGTCCGGGGCAAGTGAGGGAGATTCTAGCTCTTTGAGGATTTTGAATAATTCTCTAGTGTTCGATTCTGCCTGGGATATTCGTGTATTGTATGTCTCCTTTTTGGCTTGTAATATGGCCTCCTTGTAATTAAAAGAGGTGATTAGAAGGGAGGCTTTATTGGCAGCACTGGGGTGGCTTTTCCAAAGGGCTTCAGCCTTGCGCTTTTCTTTGCGCAGCGCGTTGAGCTGCGGGGTGAACCAGGTGTTCAGGTGGGACTGTTTGGCTTTATGGATTTTTAGTGGAGCTAGGCTCTCAATGGCATTGGTCATTAGGCTGTTATAGGTGTCTACTAGGACAGTGGGGTCCTTATCCTTCTGCTGTGCAGCAAGAGTGTTCAAGCAAGGGAGGATAAGAGGAAGCAGTTTCTCCCTGGTGATATCTTTTTTATTTCTGGTAGGTATAGCGGGGGCTATGGTAGGTATGGGCTGGGGGTTGGTGGCTGGCAGGAAGAAGGTGATAACATGATGGTCAGACCAGGCGCATGCATCATTAGAAGTGACATTGGTGTTACAGTTAAGGTCGGCTAGCCAGTCGAGCGTTCTTCCTTTGATGTGTGTAGGATCACGAATACGCTGCTGGAAGCCTAGGTTGGAGAGGGTGGTGTCTACTTCAGTGGCCATGTGGTCCTTGGGATCTGAGAGACCTAGGTTGAGGTCTCCTAGTAGCAGTATCTGAGAGTTGGGCTTGGTGTTAGTCGACAAGGTGGATGCAACCTCATCTGAGAATTAACCCAATGGGCCTGGAGGTCTGTATATAAGGTGGAGTGTTGCTGTATTGGTAGGAGAGAGCGATAGTTTCACTGAGAGAGATTCTGCAGAACTAAGTTGCATGTGGGGAGCAGCTCTCATAACGATTTTGTTGCTGTGAATAAAAGCAACTCCACCTCCTTTCAACAAGTTGGAATAGCGGTCGTTTCTGATAATGGTATAACCCTTGGGTAGGGATAGAGCGAGGAGTGGGCCAGAGGCGTCGTGTAACCAGGTTTCGGTTATAGCTAGGAAGTCAAGGTTCTGGACCGTGATGAGGTCAGCGATGTCTGACAACTGCACCTAGAGCAGGGAACCCTGAATTGTGAAAGCCAAAGATATTGTGAAACAAACCAAGGAGACACACTGTGAATTAACTATTAATGCAATCCAGAAGGAGTGTCAAGCTGGCGTGGAGTTGTGTTAAACTTTGAAAGACTGAGACCAGTACCAGTTACTACACTGAAGTCTTGGGGAAGGGAAACACTTGATGAACAGCAAATGCTGTCTTGAGGAAGGAGCCTCAACACAACACCCAAAGGCACAAAACCAATAAGCAACAGCTCAGATATTCTCCATTACTTTTTTCACACCATTGATAACCAGCTTTAGAAAATACCTCAAAGCACCTTGGTGACTAATGATGGTTAAATGTAAACCTGGAGGAGAGGTAAGCCGTAGTCCAAAAAAGAAAAGAAAATAGGAGAAAGCAGCATTCCCAAAAATTCTGTGTTGTGACTGGAGAGGAGCATTCTACCACTCTTGCTTCATTTCCCATTACACAGAAACTCAATCAGCAGGTTTCCTTTACCAGTCAAACCCAACAAGTAAGCAGTAGTAAAATGTGCATCGCTTTCCTTGCGCTACAAGCAGGGCAGAATTAATTTAGTGGTGTGGAGCGACTGGTGCTTAAGCAAAAGAACTTGCAAAAATTGCTTAAATTAAGAGACTACTAAAAGTATTTTAGAACATGCCGCGTTGTATGCGTTGCAAATATGGCCTTAATGGCAGAGGAAGGGGTATTTTTCGCTGGATAAGGGCCCACCGCCAAGTCGTTAACCGAGGGGAAGGGTCATTTTTCCAAGTGATACGGACACCTCCCAAAGGTCGATAAGACTATTAGAACATAGTGGTAATAGCAATACATGTGTTGGAGATTTTGTGATGAAGTAAAAACATTACTTTAATAGTGAGTAAAGTAAATATGGTTGTCCTTATAAGCTAAGCATTGAGGTGTCGATTCATGGAATTAAGGTGCCAAAACGTGCAATTCGCAGTAAAAGTGCGAAAATCGCAGTGCAAGTGCGAAAATCGCAGGGAAACCAGCACACATTGATTCATGGAAGGCCGTGCGCGAGAAAAATATCGGATGTGCGTTGAAAAAGTGTGCAGAGCACAGGATATCTAACAGCGTGCGCCATGGCCACAGCAAAATCGCACATAGCGCGGCACACACAACAAAAGTAGGCGGAACACGGGGCGTAACACTCGGAATGGGGAACTCATCATCAAAATGTGGGCGTCACGGGGGAAGTACAGGAGGCAAGTGCGCGGAACGCCCACACGCTCGCCTACAACACGTATTCATGGAATCCAATAGGGCAAACCAGTGCACGGTCAAACCAGAGCACAGGCCCAAACACGTCTGCCACAAGAAAGCAGGCGGTAGTGTCCCTGCCCCTGAAATAAATGTGCGCCAAAATGTGCGCCAACAAAAAGCACCTATATACAGCTATGATGAATGTCACTTACTGTGCCCTCTAAGACAAATGACGTGCAAAGGGGCATGCGACAAACACGGACACCCGCTGTGTGAAAAATAGCGTGTGCGTGTATTCTGTGCTGCGCGAAAGTCCCACACGCGATTTGCCTGGGTACGTGTATTCCGGGGTGCGCGGAAAGTCCCACACGCGATTTGCCTGGGTACGTGTATTCCGGGGTGCGCGGGAAGGCCCACACGCGATTGGCTGGGTACGTGTATTCCGGGGTGCGTGGGAAGTTCCACACGCGAATTGCCTGGGTCTGTGTATTTCAGGGTGCCCGGGAAGTCCCACACGCGATTGGCCTGGGTACGTGTATTCCGGGCGGCTCGGGAAGTTCCACACGCAAATTGCCTGGGTCCGTATATTCCGGGGTGCGCGGGAAGTCCCACACGCGATTGGCCTGGGTACGTGTATTCCGGGGTGCGCGGGAAGTTCCACACGCGATTTCAGCAGGGTACGTGTATTTCGGGGGTGCCGGGTAGTACTACGCGTGAATTGACCGTGTGGGTCCTCCCAGGTGTTCCCTCTACACCCTCCACGGCCCCTGCAGGCAGCCCACACCACAGGGGACTACCCTTCACCCCTGCGCATGTCCCGCAGGCAGCCCATCCACCATGGCCATGCCCCCCAGCCAACCCACATGTCACCTTGCACTACTGATCACCAATGCATGTCTCCCAGCACCCCCCACCCAGCAGCATCCAGGGGCACCTGCCAGCAGGCCCACACACACATGTCACCCACCACCCCCACCCCCCAGCAGTCAGGGGCACCCTCCACCAGGCCCCCACACATGTCCCCCTGCACCCCCACCCCCCAGCAGTCAGGGGCACCCTCCACCAGGCCCCCACACATGTCCCCCTGCACCCCCACCCCCCAGCAGTCAGGGGCACCCTCCACCAGGCCCCCACACATTTCCCCCTGCACCCCCACCCCCCAGCAGTCAGGGGCACCCTCCACCAGGCCCCCACACATGTCCCCCAGCCAACACCTCATCACAATCCAGCAACCAACCAACCAACCAACCAAGCAAGCTTTACATCCATTCAAAATGGAAATACCCATTACATGATAGATAACAAATAAGCAGTATGCGCATGAGTACAAGTCCGTCAGACCCACACAATGGCAACACATGACTGAAAACCCACATTCTGACAGGCATGAAACCAATGAGAGAAGTCCACACATTGAAGTAGGAAACAAAAATGTATTACAGTGTAAATGAAGTGAATGAAATCTAAACAAACAATAACGGCAACAAATATCAAAATGCAGCATGTCCGCAAAAATAATAAATAACGAAAATGGGACTCCAAAATAACCGTACAGAAATTGTGTCCAAAGTCACTGTCCAACAAAGCAAATCCAAAGGGAAAGTAAAGTGAAAATCCATTGCTCCATGGTGAAAAAAATAATAAAAGATGAAGGCCACAAATCCACTGTCAAACTATGTACAAAGAGCAAATCCATGGTCCATGCTCCCAACGATGTAAATGAAACCTACAATAAAACCTACCTAACTAATAACTATATACAAAAAAGTGGGGCATAGTCCAAGTCCCCCAAATTAAAAATAAAGAAATAAAACCCAACACTAATTAACTATATACAAAGGCGGCGGGTTAGTCCAGCGGCTCACTCTGTGGTGTCCCGGGCCAGGGCATCATCGAACTCCTGTTCGATGTCCCGGAGGCGGTCCTGTTCCATGGCCCCGAGGGTCCGCAGGGACGCCGACATGTCCTCCTCCAACTCCCTGCGGATTCCCTCAAGGCACTCGGCCCGCCTCAGGGCCCTCCGCATGGAGTTCTCCGCCCTGACCATCGTGAGCCGCGCCTCTTCCACCTGCCGCCGCTCCTCACCTATCTGCTGGCCCAACCGCTGCCACACTGAAGACACTTCCCGTCCTGGGTCCTCCTGCCCCGAGCCATGATGCCTCCCACGTTGACTCCGCTGCTGCCTCCGACGCCACTGCCTCTGCCAGCACGATGGCATCCAGGCTGATGGAATCCGCCGTCGTGCACGTGCCCTGCCCAATGATGCCGGCACATCCTCCATCTGCTGGGGTCCAGTTGCTGTGGTGTCCACCCCTGCTGGACCTCCGACTCCCGACTGTGGCAGGGATGGGATCCCCACCAAGCTGGCTGCGTTGGTCAGGGCAGGTCCACAGGGGGCCCTGGTGGCATCTGGGCCGGAAGACGGCATGGAGAACGGCTGGCGTATAGTCTCCACAGAGGAGGAGAGGGCCGCCAGATTGGTCGACACATGTATGAAACCCCCGACCAGGGCCGATCCCAACGGGGCCACGTTGGCACGGTGCTCTTCGTGATGACGTGCAAGCTCCTCCCAGGAAGCATGCACGTCATCACGAATGACACCCGTGCGCAACGCGACACCAATCAGGACCTTCTCCATACGGCCACGGGTCCCCTCATCCGCAGGTGGAGGGGAGTCAGATGACATGGACATCCCCCCTACCTGCGGACGGGCCTGGGATGGGGCATCCCTGCTGGTGCATGGTGGTGCAGTCACAGTGTCAGGGACAGTGACATGCACAGGCCCCTCCACGGCGACCTGTGCTGCCTCCTGCCCCTGCACCTGGACTGCACCACTTGCACCAGCAGGGATGCCCCCACCAGGCCCCATGTGCGCCTTAGTAGCGGCCTCCTCCTCCTCTGTGGAAACCACCAACCTGGATGGCTCCACACCGTCTTCTGCCATTGCAAGCCCCTGTGGGGGCTCACCCACCCCTTCCGCTGCAGCCGTGGGTGCATCCATGCCGCTTTGCTCCACAGCGCCGTCTCCGCCCTCTTCTTCACCTGCCGCTGTGTAGAGGGAGACATAGAACATAAGCATCAGGGTATGTACAATGGTCCCCTAGACAGGAAGCAATAGCAGATGAGTGGCACTGTCAAAGATCACTTCCATCATGTCCCTCCACAACACATGGGTCAGTGCAGGCAAAACACACGCAGTAACAGGCATGGCACAGGCTATGGACATTTGCATACATGTCCAAGGCACTCTCCAAACATACAATGTTGTTATGGAACTCACATGCATCATGGGTCATGCCTATCACATGCACACACATCAACGTAATTTCATCCATCTGGCCTTGTACACCCCAGACACAGTGGATACAAGGATAACTAGGCTGCATCTGTGAATCTGTACATTGTCACAGACATGGGTCATGCATCCATGGCCTTCACAAGTCACAGACACGCAGGCCAGACACACAGACATGGATACCATACATGTACATGACATCAGCACCCATCCCTCACCCCACCCATGTCCAGGAACAGAGACTGGCATGCTCTCATGTGTCCAATCCGCATAGGGCTCCCCATGTTGTATTTAAACACATGCACCAACCGTGTGCTTCACACATTACTGGTCTCACATGCATGACCATGATGTCCCTGCACACATACATACGTACATGGCCTATGTCACACATACAGGCAAGCATCAGACAACCAGCACACTGCAACATGCCCTGTCTCACACAGCAATGCTTGCCCACTTACCGCTCAACTCCAGACGGGTCTGCCTCGCAAGGATCTGGGCGTGGAGCGCTGGGTCTACACGTTCCAGGACCCTCAGCTGGATGGTACTCATGCGGCCCTGGCCCCCCTCCACGAGGCGCCGGGCCTTCAAGAGGGTCCTGGACCTCAAGTCCTCCCAGCGCTTCCTGACTTTCTGGATGTTGCGGGTTGCCACCCCCTCCGCGTTGATGGCGACCACCAAGTCGTCCCAGATTCTGTCCCGTCCTTCCTTGTTGGCGCGTGACGATCCGAAGAGGGCATCATACTGCCCCAGGACTTGCTCCACCAGGACACCAACTTCGGTGGCAGTGAAGCTGGTGCCCCTCTGCCTCTCTGGCCGAGGGTTGCCACTGGTGCCAGATGTTGCAGTGCCCGACATGGCA